>NC_138780.1:98810643-98915643 GCF_965119305.1 Pelophylax lessonae
TCTCTGACCATCTCCTGTATCATGTCTGCAGTCTCTGACTATCTCCTGTATCATGTCTGCAGTCTCTGACCATTTCTTGTATCATGTCCGCAGTCTCTGACCAACTGCTGTATCATGTCCACAGTCTCTGACCATCTCTTGTATCATGTCCGCAGTCTCTGACCATCTATTGCATCATGTCTTCAGTCTCTAACCATCTCCTGTATCATGTCCGCAGTCTCTGACTACCTACTGTATTATGTCCGCGGTCTCTGACCACCTCCTGTATAATGTCCGCAGTCTCTGACCATCTCCTGTATCATGTCTGCAGTCTCTGACCATCTCCTGTATCATCTCTGCAGTCTCTGATTATCTCCTGTATCATGTCTGCGGTCTCTGACCATCTCTTGTATCATGTTTGCAGTCTCTGACCATCTCCTATATCATGTCTCCAATCACTTACTCAAACTTAAACACATTGCTAAAAGTATTAGCTATGTGTTTGTGCCGAAGTTAGGACTGTGCAGGGGAAGCAGAGAGTGTAAAAGGGGGCACTGTGATTAGAGAGACGGGGGGGGGGGGGCAGACTGCAAAAGACTGCAAGGGGCACTGTGATGGGGGCTATGAAATTGGTCCAATAAATAGTCTTGAAAATATTACACATTTTTTGTGGGTGTTTTTACATTTTAAAGTTGGGGGGGGGGGGGGCAAATATAGGATCCGCCCCAGGTGTCAAATGCTCTAGGTATGCCACTGCTCACACCAGCTATTTTTTGGCAGCTTGTACATCCCAGAGGAACACCACAGTCTCCTTGACTTCTAGTATAATGTAACAAATATTAGAATTGAAGCACCACATCACTGCTAAGAGGTCCAGATGCAACTTTATTCTAATAAAGTCAGGGTACCCAACAAGTTTCCGGGGTCCAAATGCACCTCTTTAATAAGGACTAAGAAGAACATTAGAACATTTTTTATATCAACCTGATTTAAATACAATATCCCCTCCTCTGGGTCATATTTAAAGTCAAATAGCCAATAGTATTGGAAGTGTCAAAAGTAATACACAAAAACTTCAAACAAACATGAGAACATGAATACTAAACTATAACAGTTCATAAAAAAAACATTGATAAAGAAAATAATATTTACCACTATCATTATAAAAATAATACATTCTGGTTAATATATTGATCTAATATATTTATTCTTACTAGGTGAATATGTTAGCCCCTGTTCACACTAAGGCGACCTGTGAGGCGACCTGGTCGCCTCACAGGTCGCCGCAGGTCGCCTCCCATAGGAAAGCTGCGGACCTGTTCTAATAGGAGCGACACAAGTCGCTCCGACTTAGAAAAAGGGTCTGGAGCTTCTTTGGGGCGACCTGGAGGCGACCGCCATAGACTTCAATGTTATGAAGTCCGTGGCGGCCGCTCCGAGGTCGCAGCGCGCTGCTCGCACCGCGATCTCGGAGGTCGCCCCGGGAAGTAGCGTCGCTAGCGTCGTGAACCGGCGCATAACCAGAATGTATAATGTTAATAATAACAGTAGAAATAATAATAATAATTATTATCATTATAGATTTTTTTATATTATTGTTTAGTAGTTTTTTTTTACTTCCAATACTATTGGTTATTTGGTTTTTAATATGACCCCGAAGATGTTTGTTAACCTCCCTGGCGGTATGATTCTTTTGGATTTTAGGTGCTGAAAGCGGTACCATTATTTTAGGTGCTGAAAGCATGTAATTCTTGTGAATGAGCAGCCCAAACCAACTGTATACATTTATTATACATATTATATATATATATATATATATATATATATATATATATATATATATATGTATGTACACATATATTATGTATACATATATTATATATATATATATATATATATATATAATGTATACAGTTGGTTTGGGCTGCTCATTCACAAGAATTATGTGTGTATATATATATATATATATATATATATATATATACATATATATATATATATATATATATATATATACATACATATATATATATATATATATATATATATATATATATATATACATATATATATATGTATATATATATATATATATATATATATATATATATATATACATATATATATATGTATATATATATATATATATATATATATATATATATATATAATATGTGTGTGTATATATATATATATGTATATGTGTGTATATATATATACATATATATATACATATATTTACATAAAAAGTACAGTAAAACTGCAGGAAAGGGCACTGGGGGGTAATGTAATGTGATTTTATTTTATTTTGAACGATATCAGTGTGTTTGGTGCATTTTACATTCGAATTTGCCGCCGGTTCCACCCCCCGGCGGACGTCACGTCGCCGGAGACGGAAGCCGGGGCTCGCAGACGATCGGGAGAGAGCTCCGCCGCCGCACACCGCTCGCAGTCTTCGCTGGATCCCGGAGAAAAGGTAAGTAAAACCTCCTCCAGCATCCAGCGATCTTCTTAGCGCTACCCCGAGTGTGACTCGGGGTTACCGCTTTTGGCACTAAAATCTTACCCCGAGTCACACTCGGGAATACAGCTAGGAAGGTTAAAGACCCCCAAACTATATATTTCTTGAAAGCACATGACCAGTAGAATACAAATAAGGTGCTACTGATTGTTAGGGCACAATGATATTTGCGCAAATATTTATCAAACAATATTTTCGCTAAAAAATACTCTAAAATCATTATTAGAACATAAAAACACAGCCCACTTTACAAAATTCCTACTAAATATAAAAGCTAACCTGTATTGAGTTAATAAATAACCACTAAATTAAAGTAAATTTTAGATTGCTCCTTTTTGCAAAATGGTTAAAATAGAACATACGCAAACATGGAAATATCCAAATTTCTCTAAAAATCTGGAGGTTTTCATTGTTCCCTTACAGCTTTCAGAGTTTGTTTAAGACCCCCCAAACCATACATTTTCTGAAAGCACATGACTTCTGGAATAAAAAAAGATGGTGCTACTGATTTTTACGCCCTGCCATATTTGTGCAAATGTTTATCAAATCCATATATTCGCTAAAAATTATCTAAAATAATTTTTAGCAGATATAAACAAAGCACATTTTACAAAATTCCTGCTTAATTCCTACAAAATATAAAGCTTAACCTGTATTGAGTTAATAAATAACAAATATTTGTAATTTTTCTAAAATTACGCCTATTTTGAAAAAGGTGAAAATTGAATGTGCGCAAAAATGTAAATAATTGATTTCTCTAAAAATCTAAAGGTTTTCATTGTTTCCTTCCAGCTTTCAGAGTTTGTTAAAGACCCCCCCCCCCAAACCATATTGTTTCTGAAAACATAGGACCAGTAGAATAAAAGGAATGTGCTACCGATTTTTAAGGCAACACGATATTTGCGCAAATGTTTACCAAAGCAATATTTTCGCTAAAAATACACTAAAATCATTATTAGCAGATACAAACACAGCAAATGTTACAAAATTCCTGCTATATTCCTACTAAATATAAAAGCTTAACCTGTATTGAGTTAATAAATACAAATATTTGTAAATTTTAAATTGCATCTTTTTGCGACATTGTGAAAACTGCACTTACACAAAACTATAAATAACCACATTTCTATAAAAATCTGGAGGTTTTAATTTTTCACTTTCAGCTTTTAGAGTTTTTAGAAAGACCCCACCAAAATATACATTTTCTGAAAGCAAAGGGACATTAGAATAAATGAGAGATGCTATTTATTTTAAGGTCCTGCGATATTTGCGCAAATGTTTACCCAAACAATATTTTCACTAAAAATAAACTAAAATCATTAATTGGATCGTTCATTCATACATGGCAAATTTTACACAATTCCTAATAAGTTCCTTCTAAATATAAAAGCTAAACCTGTAGGGAGTTATTAAATAACAAATATTTGTACATTTTAAATTGCGCCTTTTTGAGAAATAGTGAAAATCAGAGGTATGCAAAAATTTCTCTAAAAATCTGGAAGCACGTGACCAGTAGAATAAGAAGAAGGTGCTACTAATTTTTAAGGCACCACAATATTTGTGCATATGTTTATCAAACCAATATTTTTACTAAAAATACACTAAAACCATTAATTGAATGGATTCATGCATGGCAAAATGTACAAAATTCCTGCTAAATTCCTACTAAATATAAAAGTTAAACCTATATTGAGTTAATAAATAAATTATTAATAAATAACAAATATTTGTACATTTTAAATTGGCCCTTTTTGTGAAATGGTGAAAACTGAAGGTACGCAAAACTGTAAATAAAAACAATTTACTCCGGAGGTTACCTTTTTTCACTTACAGCTTTTAGAATTTGAAAAGATCCCTCAAACCATACATTCTCTGAAAGCACATGACCTGTAGAATAAAAAACGTGCTACTGATTTTTTTGGGCTCCGCAATAATTGCACAAATGTTCATCATATCACTAAATTCACAAAAAATACACTAAAATCATTATTAGTGCACATAAACACAAACACGACATAACTTACAAAATTCCTGCTAAATTACTACTAAAGCATCGTTCACATGTGGCATTATAAAGTCTACGCCCATGGAGGTCCATGTTTACCCGCACAGGGATGCACAGGTGTTCAATTGGGATGCAACGGCTGAACAGGCATAGTTGGTGTTCCCAACCTGACATCTGTGTGGGTGTGGGTGTGGGTGAACGACCCCAAACACAGACAGTGGGAGCTCAGGGACATGCACATGGACCTACATGGATGAAAATCTGTTTGTGCAACTGCTACATTCCAAATGACATCAATGGGACTGCCTACACAGAAATGCACAGAACACCTGTGCATCCCTGTAAAGGTATATATGCCCGATGTGAACAAGGCCCCTTTCACACAAGCAGACCGATCCGGTCTGCCTATCCGTTTTTAAGGGGGCCCAATCGGACCACCCATTGTTTTCAATGGAGAGGCTGATGTAAATGAACATGTGTCTGTTTACACCCGCCTGCTTCCAATCCGAACCACTAAAAACAGACGGATTGGGGATCCCATTCCCCATCCATCTAGCAGATCGGATTGGATGGTATCGGGTGGAAATGGACAGGTGGTCTGTTTTCATCTGACCGTCCCATATGCAGGCTGTGTCTGTGTCCACTCTGCATCAGCAGAGCGGACGCATACCTGTCATCTGCCTGCTCAACGGGGATGAGCAGACAGATCCCCACTGAGCAGGCGGATCTGCTTGACAGAGTCCGCTCCATGTATTTTTTTTATTTTTTAACTTTTTTCCTTTTTAAATTTTAAATTTAAACTTACCATGCCCCCCAAGCCCCATCTTCACCAGCACCCACCCCCCCTCAGCCTGACAGCTCGCTGCTGGAGCTCAGTGTCAGTTAGCTGCAGGCGAAGGGAGTGGAAGAAAGGGATGCCGCCGAAGCAGCAGGGATGGATCAGGAGTTTGGGAGGCCGGTGCGGGGGGGGGGGGGACATATTGTGATCCCCACCAAGCCACAGCAGCACCTGAAGCCGGCAGGAGTTGCAGAGGAAGGATGTCGGCTTCTAAAGGTAGCTGCAGGGGATTGGGTTTGCGGGGGAGGTCAGATCGGTGTGGGGGGTAATAAGTGCTGGGGGATGAAGGGGGTATGAAAGGAGAATGGGGGGAGCATTTTTAGATGACAGGGAGCGGGCAGGAGATGGATGAATGATAACAACATTTATACCTTTTCCATGGTATTATCAAATCCCACTTGGGGCTGTCTCACTGCGCATCGGCGCCAGCCATGGGAGGGTCGGTGTGAACCCATTTCAGGTGCATGCGCCAGATGTGGGATTATCTTTTACCATCTCCACCCCTCCGTTCGGCGTCTGCATGACACTGGCGGGGACCCACTGGGCTATTAAGTCGAGCACAACCTCAATTCACATGTCTGTCCAACACTTGATGCAGATACTGGGATTGCTTCTATGAACTTGGAATACCATAGGCAAGATTTTTTGAGGGGCTATCTCTATTTTCACTGCTGGATTCTCACTGGATTCACATTTCACTCACGCATAAGCAATCGTTCTTTAATTGATTTGGCACATGACTATTGACTATTTCTTTCCTAACTCCTCTGTTCAATTTACTCACTTTTTCCACATGTATACTTTGGAGTAATTTCTTGTAGATTTACTAGACACCCCACTCTGGCATTATTATTTACTCTCATTGAATATATGCTATAACCTGATATAAACTATATATATATAATTTTTTTTTTTTTTTTTTTTTAGATCAGCGTGGTCTACAGTATACAGTGCCTTACGAAAGTATTCGGCCCCCTTGAACTTTTTGACCTTTTGCTACATTTCAGGCTTCAAACATAAATATATAAAACTGTAAGTTTTTGTGAAGAATCAACAAGTGGGACACAATCATGAAGTGGAATGAAATTTATTGGATATTTCAAACTTTGTTAACAAATAAAAAAGTGAACAATTGGGCGTGCAAAATTATTCAGCCCCTTTACTTTCAGTGCAGCAAACTCTCTCCAGAAGTTCAGTGAGGATCTCTGAATGATCCAATGTTGACCTAAATGACTAATGATGATAAATAGAATCCACCTGTGTGTAATCAAGTCTCCGTATAAATGCACCTGCACTGTGATAGTCTCAGGGGTCCATTTAAAGCGCAGAGAGCATCAAGAAGAACAAGGAACACACCAGGCAGGTCTGAGATACTGTTGTGGAGAAGTTTAAAGCCGGATTTGGATACAACAAGATTTCCCAAGCTTTAAACATCCCAAGGAGCACTGTGCAAGCGATAATATTGAAATGGAAGGAGTAACAGACCACTGCAAATCTACAAAGACCTGGCCGTCCCTCTAAACTTTCAGCTCATACAAGGAGAAGACTGATCAGAGATGCAGCCAAGAGGCCCATGATCACTCTGGATGAACTGCAGAGATCTACAGCTGAGGTGGGAGACTCTGTCCATAGGACAACAATCAGTCATATACTGCACAAATCTGGCCTTTATGGAAGAGTGGCAAGGAGAAAGCAATTTCTTAAAGATATCCATAAAAAGTGTTGTTTAAAGTTTGCCACAAGCCACTTGGGAGACACACCAAACATGTGGAAGAAGGTGCTCTGGTCAGATGAAACCAAAATCAAACTTTTTGGCAACAATGCAAAACATGATGTTTGGCGTAAAAGCAACACAGCTCATCACCCTGAACACACCATCCCCACTGTCAAACATGGTGGTGGCAGCATCATGGTTTGGGCCCGCTTTTCTTCAGCAGGGACAGGGAAGATGGTTAAAATTGATGGGAAGATGGATGGAGCCAAATACAGGACCATTCTGGAAGAAAACCTGATGAAGTCTGCAAAAGACCTGAGACTGGAATGGAGATTTGTCTTCCAACAAGACAATGATCCAAAACATAAAGCAAAATCTACAATGGAATGGTTCACAAATAAACATATCCAGGTGTTAGAATGGCCAAGTCAAAGTCCAGACCTGAATCCAATTGAGAATCTGTGGAAAGAACTGAAAACTGCTGTTCACAAACTCTCTCCATCCAACCTCACTGAGTTCGAGCTGTTTTGCAAGGAGGAATGGGCAAAAATTCCAGTCTCTCGATGTGCAAAACTGATAGAGACATGCCCCAAGCGACTTAAAGTTATAATTGCAGCAAAAGGTGGCGCTACAAAGTATTAACTTAAGGGGGCTGAATAATTTTGCAAGCCCAATTTTCAGTTTTTTATTTGTTAAAAAAGTTTGAAATATCCAATAAATTTTGTTCCACTTCATGATTATGTCCAACTTGTTGTTGATTCTTCACAAAAAATTACAGTTCTATATCTTTGTTCGAAGCCTGAAATGTGGCAAAAGGTCGAAAAGTTCAAGGGGGCCGAATACTTTCGCAAGGCACTGTATGTGTCTTTACCACCCCATACACTCCATGGAATTACACCGTGATGTCCTGGTCTGCCCCATGGCTGCTCCCCTTGGCCTGGGTGGCTCTTCCTGCCACAGCCCCAGGATAGATGTTTGTCCTGGCGTCCCATTATCCTCCCAGATGCTGGGTCCATTCTTTGAGCTGATATGGGGGGTCTAAATGGTGTGCATGTGAAGTTTCAGCTCTGTAGCATGTCCAGAACCATGAAAAAAAAAAGATAATTTTTCAGTAGAACAGGGATGTGGGTTGGGACCCTCCTTTAACTTTAACACCTATATGATCTTTTTTTCTGGTTCTGGACATGCTACAGAGCTGAAACTTCACAGGTACACCTTTTAGACCCCCCAGACACAAAATCACACAAACAAAGTTCTTAAAAATTGTCATTTTTGATAAAAAAGCCAATTATTGAAAAAATTAAAAAAAAAAAGAGATTTTTTTTATTTTTACTTTGGATTTCAGATCTGGGGGGTCTAAAATGTGTACATGTGAAGTTTCAGCTCTGTAGCATGTCCAGAACCAGAAGAAAAAAAGATTGTTTGTATTAGAACACTTTCTTTCAGGACAGGTAGTTAGCTTCTCTCCCGGTTTAATAGCAGGCATTTTTTGGGGTTCTTTGCAGTCAGGAAAAACATCTGAACTTGTGTATAGTGGTACTGTGCACAAGTTCAGATGTTTTGCCTGTCCCCAAAAACCCCCAAAAAACTGCAGCAAAAACACACCTGGGCATTTTTTTTTTTTTGGACGCTAGCGTTTTTTTGGCATTTTTTTGGTTTCTTTTGAGGCAGGAAAACATCTGAACTTGTCTATAGTGGTATATATACACACATAATTATATGTTTATACACACCTAGACATATATAGGTGTGATAGTAGCAGAAATATATTACTGTAAATGATTTCATTAGCGCTTCAAAATGCCCAGGTGTGTTTTTGCTGGCATTTTTTGGGAGTTTTTGGAGGCAGGCAAAACATCAGAACTTGTGCACAGTACCACTATACACAAGTTCAGATGTTTTTCCTGACTGCAAAGAACCCAAAAAAATGCCAAAAAAAACGCTAGCGTCCAAAAAAAAATGCCCAGGTGTGTTTTTGCTGCCATTTTTTGGGGGTTTTTGGAGGCAGGCAAAACATCATCAGAACTTGTGCACAGTACCACTATACACAAGTTTAGATGTTTTTCCTGACTGCAAAGAACCCCAAAAAATGCCTTCTATTAATCCGGGAGAGAAGCTAACTACCTGTCCTGAAAGAAAGTGTTCTAATACAAACAAATCTGGTTCTGGACATGCTACAGAGCTGAAACTTCACATGTACACACCTTTTACACCCCCCAGATACGAAATCCAAAGTAAAAATCTCTTTTTTTTTTTTTTTTTCAATAATTGGCTTTTTTATCAAAAATGACAATTTTTAAGAACTTTTTTTGTGTGATTTTGTGTCTGGGGGGTCTAAAAGGTGTACCTGTGAAGTTTCAGCTCTGTAGCATGTCCAGAACCAGAAAAAAAAAAAAGGATTGTTTGTATTAGAACACTTTAAACACAGGTAGTTTGCTTCTCTCCCGGTTTAATAGCAGGCATTTTTTGGGGTTCTTTGTAGCCAGGAAAAACATCTGAACTTGTGTATAGTGGTACTGTGCACAAGTTCTGATGTTTTGCCTGCCTCCAAAACCCCCCAAAAAATGCCAGCAAAAACACACCTGGGCATTTTTTTTTTTTGACGCTAGCGTTTTTTTGGCATTTTTTTGGGTTCTTTTGAGGCAGGCAAAACATCTGAACATGTGTATAGGGGGTATATATAGACATATATGTCTGAATATATACCCCTAGACATATATAGGTGTGATAGTAGCAGAAATATATTCCTGTAAATGATTTCATTAGAGCAAGCATTTATTTCTGCTACTATCACACCTATATATGTCTAGGGGTATATATTCAGACATATATGTCTATATATACCCCCTATACACATGTTCAGATGTTTTGCCTGCCTCCAAAACCCCCCAAAAAATGCCAGCAAAAACACACCTGGGCATTTTTTTTTTTTTTTGATGCTAGCGTTTTTTTGGCATTTTTTGGGGGTTCTTTTGAGGCAGGCAAAGCATCTGAACATGTGTATAGGGGGTATATATAGACATATATGTCTGAATATATACCCCTAGACATATATAGGTGTGATAGTAGCAGAAATATATTCCTGAAAATGATTTCATTAGCGCAAGCATTTATTTCTGCTACTATCACACCTATATATGTCTAGGGGTATATATTCAGACATATATGTCTATATATACCCCCTATACACATGTTCAGATGTCATGTCTGACATCAAACATGTCCTCAAAAAAGCACTGGCAGTGGCAGCCCCTGCAGCATAAAAAATGCTTGGCTGGTGAGAAGCCATATTCCAGTTACGAAGCTATTCAGAGAAATGATCATTTCTCTATAGCGGTCACCCTGCTATGGAAGGGTTTTGTCACCCTGCCATAGCAGTCACTGCCAGTTAACCCTACACTACACTACGGTCCCCTTACACTTAACACTTTCCCTACAGAAACTCAATTTTTGAAGCTAACTTAAGTGTAAAGGAGCACTCTAACTACACTAGATATCCATTTCCTCACACTAAAAATAGCTAAATGACACTTTTAAAGTAAAATTAACAGAACTGCTTCCATTCTCTTCCATGTCCAGTATAACAATGCTAGGAATATGGCGAGGGCGATCTTATATACTGGGGGGCGTATTCACTAATGATTGGTCTAGGGACCCCCTAGTCACTCCAATCACATTCCTAGCATTCTCCTGCCCCCTCAATTGGCTTTTGCTAATGGTTCTGGTCCAATCACAGGCTTTTAAAGCCCATTTCCTGAAGCATTGCATTTTGGGCGGTTCTGGTTGTCGAATTCCGAACTTTTTGGGCAAAAAGTTCTAAATTCGGCCGAACCTCGAACACCCAATGTTCGGGTCGAACCGATGGTGGACCCGAACCGTACGATCATCCCTAGCGGGGACCCGCCCGCAGCCACTGGGCTTTTAAGCCGCGCACAGACAGGACCTCAATTCACATGTCTGTCCGACACTTGATATAGATATGGGGATCACTTCTATGAACTTGGAATACCATAGGCAAGATTTTTTGAGGGGCTATCTCTATCTCTATTTTCATTGGTTTTACATTTCACTCTCTCCTGAGCAATCGTAATTTAATGAATTTGGCACATGACTATTGACTATTTCTTTTCTTCCTCCACTGTTCAGTTTATTCACACGGTCCCATTCCTTTACGCCTCTTGGTCTCATTGGGGCTTTGGTGCTTTTTCTACAATTATACTTTGGAGTCTTTTCTTGTGGATTTACTAGACACATCACTCTGACATTATTATTTACTCTCATTGAATATTCGCTATATCCTGATATACACTATATATATATATATATATATATATGTATATATATATATATATATATATATATATATATATATATATATATATCATTTTTTTTAGATGAGCGTGGTCTATATGTGTCTTTATCACCCCATCCATGGAATTGTACCTTAATGTCCTGGTCTCCCCCCCTGGCTGCTCCCCTTGGCCTGGGTGGCTGTTCCCGCCACAGCCCCGGGATAGTCATTTGTCCTGGCACACCATTCCCCTCCCAGATGCTGGGTCCATTCTTTGAGCTGATATGCAAGTAATAAGGCCATTTGAAATCCTTCCTCCCCCTTCTTGCTGTGGGGAGTAATGTACCATACCCCCTGTACATTTGGGATTGTCTTTCTGAAATACATACCTATATTTGTAGATATCCTTCTGCATCAAACTTCTGATGAGTGGACATTTTTGGATCCACAAAACACGTCGAGTCCCAGAGATGCCAAGATATATTATTTGCCACATCATAGATCAATAATATTGTACCTTTATATGTCTTAACATCATTATAATATAAATTTGGTTTATTACTATATGAAATTTTCCCCATGTCAGCTCTTTTTTAACACATGTCTGTATTATATTTGGAAATTGATTAAATATACTCATGTATATCATGGAATGTGTTACTATTACTACTTTTAATACATTTGTACTTTCTTAAGTGACCTTCCTTATTTAAAGTCCCATGACCATTGCAATGTGTTCACAATTTAATCAGTGCATTTTTTATGTAACTATATAGATCAGATCAAAATGCGGGGCAAATGAGGGGGGAAGAGGAACAGAGGGACTTTGTTCCCAATGAGGGACAGTCCCTTGAAATCAAGGACAGTTGGGAGGTCATGTCATCTATGTGATCACCAGTAGAAATACAATAAGTATTTATAGGTATATATATATATATATTGGCACAATATTCAAGATCAGGCTAGAAACAGTAAAAACAAATAAATGTTCTGTGTAAAAATGGGTGATTCAAGTACAAGGGAGTAAACTTAGACACACAATTCTGCTTGTTGGATTACTACAGAAACACACTGGGCTTTTAGTGTTTCACTGTACATTTGAAGATGATGAGGCTGCACCTACACATCCATGGCATCCTTGTTCTCAATTTGTGTATTGTTATTAGTGTCTCAAGTAGAGCGCTTTGTTAGATTTAAGTTAGGCCCAACACTGTGCAGAGGGACATTGGCATGGAAATGTATGCAGCAAAACCACATTTTAACACACATTGTTGAAATAATTTAGATTTTGTTTTTGGTGTCTTTTTTTTGCATAGAGGTATAGATGCTGAATTTAGAAAAACACGTCCTTAGGGTATTTGGATGGTGGATGTGATGCAAATATATGGGTAACTCCACTTGTGTTAAATTGATTTTACATACATAATTGCTATACAAGCCTTTTTGTAACCCAATGTTGCTGTAGGTGTTGCTTAGTCTTGCACTATGCTGACTTTAGTGTAACTGGCCAAAAATTCCAACATCTTATATGGAGGTGTTCTATGTATGGTTGGCTTACAGAACTTCCCTGGAAATGTAATTTTCCCCTCATGTATTTGGCGTGTTGCTGTTTCCACCACTCTTTCTCCTATTATGACTGGGCTGATCTTGTGAATGCTAACTATAGCAGGAATAATCTCCCACTCAGCAAATTGGAAGTAGGATGTGCATATAATTAATGGGGTTGATTTACCAATTCAGTAGAGACTGTTCACTAGGCAAAGTGAACATTAATTTACCAGTTTGTCTTCATTTAGCATTAGAATAGGACTAGGAATAGAATCTCATTCACTCAATGAAATGCAAGGGAAAAATTTTAACCCCTTGGCGCTAGCTCCCACCAGCCCTTTAAGGGGTTTGGAATGCAGGGGGAAGGTGGTTTATGGCCATGTGATCGCCATGAATGGTTGTCATGGTGGTCACATGATCTGAAGCAGAGCTTTCAATAGGAAGCAGGTCACTGTGCCAGAAGTGCACAGGGCATGCTCTTGGCACAGCCCTGTTGGCACTATTGCATGCAAATATGAGGCCACTCATAGTCCCAGCCGTGGAGAGGCCGCATATTTGTGTGTGCTCAGCGCCAACAAGTTAATCTACCTTGGACAAGATAAAGCATTCAAAGTGAACACAGCGTAACCTTTTATTAAGCTTAGTGAACAGGGTTTTTTTACAAAATTAACAGTCTCTATTTATTTACCAAATGGGCAGCAGCAGGTAGAACTATGTAATGAGGTTTTTCAAAAGCAATGTATGTAATTGATAGGAAGAGGATTGTTTTTCCTTTCTTATTGATGCTGCCTCCTAATGTAGAAGTCTTTTTATACTTATACTTAGGTCTGTTTATACTTAACACACTTGCTGTTGGAAAGCCATTCATTTAAGGGATGTCACAAGGTATGATACTGTACAAGTTATGTCTCAATAGTTGCTATTAATGATGGGCCGAACACCCCCCTGTTCGGTTCGCACCAGAACATCTCGAACAGGGAAAAAGTTCTAGCGAACATGCGAACTCTATTAAAGTCTTTGGGACACGAGCATGAAAAATCAAAAGTCCTCATTTAAAAGGCTTATATGCAAGTTATTGCCATAAAAAGTGTATGGGGACCTGGGTACTGCCACGTTTTTACAGGAGCAGTATCGTGCCTTGGGGGCCCCCTTAATGTGCCTGTAAAGTAGTGCATCTGTGCATATGTAGCCTGTTGCAGCAATACTGACATTTCTAAAGGAAAAAATGTAATATATACTTGCTAGTTGCTGTAATGTATTGTCAGCTCCCGGCAAAACAGATAAAAAACATGAAAATAACAGTGTAGGGGGTCCCCCCCCCCCAGTCCATACCAGGCTCTTTGGGTCTGGTATGGATTTTAAGGGGAACCCCACGCCAAAATAAAAAAAAATTACACAGCCCCCCCCCCAAAAAAAATTATACCAGATCCTTATCCGAGCATGCATCCTGGCAGGCCAGGATGGGGGGGGGGGGGTGAGTGAGTGCCCCCCTCCTGAACCATACCAGGATGCTTGCCCTCAACATGGGAGGCTCACAAACTATAAGTGACAGGGACCCAAAACTTAGGGAGCACCGAGAGGGGACCCAGGACTACAACATATCTATACATTTTTAAACTGGGGTATGCCTGTACACTACACTGACTGCGCTAAACTAACTCAACACACTATTCACTAACTACCTGCCTAATCTCTATTATAACACACTATACACAGTTGCTGTATCAGCAGCAGCCTTATATAGTGTGGGGCGTGGACTTAGCCCCTGAGCCATGATTGGCTAAAGGCACCACTGCCGAATCGCAAAATAGGGCCTGGTAAAACCTTCCGGGGCTGAAGTGGTTAAAAATTACATTTTTTTTACAAACTTTTTTTTCATACCCCCCCAGGACATTACCTGGACCCCCATAACCATTGTATGCCCAATTACTTGCATATAAGCCTTCAAAATGGGCACTTTGATTTTTACAGTTCGAGTCCTATTGACTTCAATGGGGTTCGTTATTCAGTTCGCAATGTTTGAAAGTTCTGGTGCGAACTGAACAGGGGGTCGTTCGGCCCATCCCCATTTTGGTGTTTCCAAAAGCAGAAAAAAAAGGTATAAAAAATGTATCCCCATAAAATCCTATGGGATTCTTCACACCAGTGCGTGGTGGGTGCGGTGCAATTTGAAAAGTCCTGCATGCTGCATTTTTGGTGCATGTTTAAAAAGTGAACCAAAACGCACCTCCCCATTCAAATAAATAGAAAACGCATCATAAAACGCACCCGGGTGTGCTTCAGGTGCATTTTTTGAGTCAAAGGTCTAGGTTTCACAAGTGCATGATGGGAGACAGGAATCCAATAAACACACCAAAATTGTGTTGAAATCACATTAAAAATGCATTAAAAAAAGAGTACATGCTTTTCCAGAAGCTTTTCAGGGTAGCAGTGTGAAAGGGCCCTTACTGTCCTTTAATTTTCACAATAAATAAACATGTGAAACATACACAATGAAGTGTCACTTTTTACAATACAGCTGCAAACAATGTAGTAAATACCACCATTGTCAAAAAATGGGCATCATACGTGTTATTATTATTTTTATATATATATATATATATTACTTAAAATGTTTTATAAGTACTGTACCATATTAAAAAGGCATACATTACAAACTCTAGATGAATAAAATACAGAGACATAATACAGGAGCACAAGAAGACCCTGTCTGTACAAGCTTACTATGGTACAGGTGGAGATAGATAAGACACATCAGGTAAGGGTGCTCCTAATTTAACCACTTGCCCACTGCCTCCTCTAGCTTTACTGCTAAAGGGCGGCTCGGCTGTGCAGAATCATATAAATATATGTGATTTGCATTTCCCAGTAGGGGGCAGGGAGGCACGCGCACGTGGCTACTGCCCCGGCTGTACTATCATTCACTACAGCACAAGCCATTTAGCGGGTCCCAGCCAATGATTTATGGCCCGGACGCTCTTAACTTTCATGCAAATCGATCAATATACACTTAATGGGATTTTTTTTTTTTTTTACCAAAGATCTGTAGCAGAATGCTATTTGGCCTAAATTTATGAAAAAATTAGATTTTTTACATTTTTTATTGGATATTTTTTTTCTATCAGAAAGTCTTTGTTTTTAAAATTTGTGGTCTTTTTCGTGTATATAATAAAAAATAAAAAAAACCTAATGGTGATCAAATACCACCAAAATAAATCTTTATTTGTGAGGAAAAAAATATATCAATTTCGTTTGTGTACAGTGTTTCATTGCCGCACAATTGCCAGTTAAATTAGCGCAGTGCTAAATAGCAAAAAATGGCCTGGTCATAAAGGGGAAAAATTCCAGAGCTAAAGTGGTTAATAGGACAAATTATTTCTTCAGTAAAATTTGATGGTCTACCAATAAGAAGTGTACAGCTACAGACTATAGCTCATCACTCTAGCGCAACAAGTTTTAGTTTTCTTATATGGTCTCTCTAATTTCTAATCAAGATATGAGCTATTTATAGTGTATGTATACCTAAACCTTCTTTTCAGTTTTGGATAGAGTGGCAAGGGGTTAGAGCCTTTGTACGTTTTTTTTTTAAATGTGTCCGTAGGGATGAACATTTCAGGCAATCCAAAGTTGTCACTACTGAAATTTAAGAAAATTCTTACAAAGAGAACACAGGTTCTGGTGATAACTATAGAAGAGAATTGCCCCTATTTTGGAGAGATTTGCTCTCACTTTCTGTTCCGTCTCCAGGACAGGAAGTGAAGGGAAATCTACAAAGGTTTTAAAGAATAGAGATTGGCAGAAATATATTCAGAAAAAAATAAATAAACTGGGGTTTAATTCAATTACAAGTTTTTAAAGCGGTTGTATCCCGCTTTTTGACACTTTTACCTACAAGTAAGCCTATAATAAGGCTTACCTGTAGGTACAAATAATATCTCCTAAACCGGCACGGTTTAGGAGATATTTACAGTGCATGCAGCCGCTCGCGCGAGCGGCGCATGCGCTCTGAAGGTCCGGGGGGACCTTCAATTAACTTGCCGGGAGCTTGCCGGAAAAATCACTCCCGCGCGCATGCGCGGGAGTGACGTCATCGCGGCTCCGGCCAATCAGCGCGCTGGAGCCGTCTCTTCCGGCCAATCAGCGCGCCGGAGCCGCCGAACCCGGAAGAGACGACGAGGGATCATGGCAGCGCCCGCATCGATGTCCGGGGGTCCGTGTCGGGGCTTCGTTTTAAGGTAAGTTAAACATAATGGGCTAGTATGCGATGCATACTAGCTCATTATGCCTTTGTCTTGCAGGTTTTTTTTTTATTTTTTTTTTTCATAGGGTTTACAACCGCTTTAAGTAAATCCTACACTACCTGGTAGACACGTGCACTACCGAAAAATTTGTTTTGTTTTTCGTTTTTGTTTCATTCCTTTTTTTTTATCGGATCATTCATTATGATCGGCATTCGTTACTTCGCATCATTCGTAACTTGGGATGCATTCGTATTTTTTCTGTTCCATTTGTTTAGATGCAGCATTCATTACTTCAGATAATTCGTAACTTCAGACGAATTCGTATTAGTTCCGTTCCATTCATTAAGATGCAGCGTTCGTTATTTTTTATCATTCGTAACTTTGAATGCATTCGTATTCCTTCCGTTCCATTTGTTTAGATGCGGCATTCATTACTTCTGATAATCTGTAACTTCTAATGCATTCGTATTCGTTACGTTCCATTTGTTTAGATGCGGCATTCGGTACTTCGGGCTCCGACCCTCCGTTCATTTGGACATTGGTGGCCGTATTCCTAATCGTTTGTAAACTTCGTTCGTTTGAATTTTTTTCGTTTTATACATTTTATAAGTTTTTTTCACAAATTCAACAAAACAGTGCCACCAGCCCACCACACCCTGTCTGGACTCTGAATGGAATGCAGTCTGAGACAGAAAAACACACAAGGGAATAAGGGACAAGAGATAACACACTAACACTGCCCAACCGAAAATTGAATGAATCCGAATATATCCAAAAGAAATACGAATAGGAATGCATTCAGTAAATTATTTCTTTATATTCAGCGATAACGAATAAGTCAGAAAGAACGAAAATATGAAAAATTTAATTATCCAAATGTAATCGATTTTTTAAACTCGTAGGTTGAATCGTTTTTCGTTCTTTCGGATTTTTGTATTTTTAGATTTTTGTTCTTTCAGATTTTCTTTCTTTCTGGTTTTCATTCTTTTGGATTTTCATTCTTTCTAACTATTCGTTTTCGTACATATTTGTCAAAAGCGTCTTAGATTCATTCGGATGTTCCTGAATGAACGAATATTCAGAATTTAATCCGAAATGTCTACTACCTGGTTACTACAATAAATGTTTTGCATCACTAGATAAAACTGCACAGGAGGTGAGGTGACCAGCAGAACAGCGATGCAAATTCTCATTATAATGTGACACTAAGTGGGAACAAAAGAGTAGGGCCATAGTACATAAAGTTAATGAAGAGCAACATTTGTTTTAGTGACAGAGAGTACCTTATGGTGGATGTCACCATTGTGTACTTGCCGGTGTTAGTATGTGCTCATCACAGAAGGACAAACTTCTTTTGTCTCAATTAACCCATTCTTTGCTCTGGCTGTTCCTTCCAGTAGAGAAGGGTTAAAGGTTAATGCTTGAGAAGGAAGCAAGAGGACACTCAATTAGCTGAAGAAACCCCTTGACCCTCATTGACATGATGTGCCCTTTGGCCTTTCCTCTTGAGAACCAAGACTCTTCTTCTCTATGCCTTGCAGGAGCTACTTTCACAAGCTTTGTAGCATATGTTCAACCAGATATCTACCCTACTCTGACAGCAGTGTACCCAACAATGATAACGTATACTAGCCTTAGGTGCTGAATTAAGAACTTTTACTCCTTCACTGTCAGAAAAGTCCATTATCAATAAGGGGAAAGGGAATCAGACACCAATGACTTAGGCATCAGACTCTCATTAGACTTTAAGGTGGTCATACAAGACCTGTTCTTTGATGCACCTAATTTGAGCATTGCTTGTGACAATCTGGCAAATATCAGTTCATGTGTAGCTTCCCAAGGGGGCAATAACTATTTTAATGACCGTCAAAAGTATTCATTGATTACAAGAATTGTTTTCTTTCAAAACTAACATCCATTGGACGATTTGGAAAAGAGCTCACGGTGTGTCTTGGCAGCAGTGCAGCCAATTAGAAGATAAGTGGATATTTCACTGCCTCTGCCTTCTCCTCTATGACCAACCCATTAGACTCTGGACTTGCTTCTGCCAAGAATAAATGTGACAAAGAACAATGTATATGGTCTAGTAAATGACAGCAGTCAATGATCACTTGGCTACAATTTCAATGACAGCTAAAACAAGATTTTTTAAAATGTTCTATTCGAAAAATCTTCACATCTGCACATCATTGACTAAGGCCATACTATTTATTGATTTTGTTTTAGATATATCAGTGGTGCTCCAGATGAGCAGAGACAAGGAGAAAGACAAAACAAGGGGATTAAAAGCCACGAGAAAGATCCTTCTAATGCTTGGTATACACAATGAGATTATCGGACGAATGATCGTCCATTTTTTGTTTTTTGCATGCTAGAAAATGAAGAGTTTACTAAAGTTACAAAAATTCTCGTACGACAGAATAAAAATTTGGAAGTGATGTAATGTGTTGTAGTGTATTTGTATTGTATTTTCGAATGACAACTGTACCGATTAAACGTAAATCATACCATCTGGTATCATACGAGAAACATTTTCGTGCTTTTCCCATCATATAATTTTGGCTTGAGTTGTCGTGATCGGATCTCCAAAAGCTGTGTACTAACGATCAGATTATCGTACGATCACTTCCAAAACTGAAATGTTGTACGATTTTCTGATCGTATGTACAGGCAAATAGCGTAGGATTCAGTTGAACATAATATGTAGGAAAAGTAAGTCAAAAAGTGTGGTAAGCGTATATTCACATTCATAAGATTGCTGGATAGCTGTCCTAGGGTCAAGCAACCTATTTTAGTACATGTGGAGAATACGACATGTCTCCATGCAGAGTGTGGGTGGTCACACTTGATGCTCGCCAGGGTTTTCTGGAAATCCTTGCACCACGCTAAGTTGCAAAAAGGTCCAGTGAACAATGGTAGATAGAATAAGGCCCCAAAATGAAAACAGTGTGTGGTCAGAAGAGGCGCCCATTCAATAAAATGGTAATTCCAATTGGATTTGTTAGGAAGATTGGTATTTATTGATCATGAAAACAGGTTAAAACACCATTCATGCGTTTCGTGGCTATTTAGTGTCCACTTCATCAGGAAAAGATGTACAGTACACTGGATGAAATACATAAAAGTGCATAATTCTACATATATATATATATATATATATATATATATCCATTACGTTTTTTAACTTTGTCTTTTATAAGTTTTGCCCCAATCACCACAAAAATCACCACAACTAAAGAGCCTTTTTTTATCACTTTTTAAATCATGTATATTTTTTCCACCTTAAAAATGTTTTTGTCATTTTTTTTATATACACTGCTCAAAAAAATTAAAGGAACAGTTTGAAAACTCATCCGATCTCAATGGGGAAAAAAATCTCATGCTGGATATCTATACTGATATGGAGTGCGTTATGTGTTAGGAACTAAATGGATGTTACAACGTTTGATGGAAATGAAAATGATCAACCTACAGAGGGCGAAATTCAAAGATCCTCCGAAAATCAAAGTGAAAAAATGATGCAGCAGGCTACACTATTTTGCTGAAATTTCATTGCAGCAACTCAAAATGGTACTCAGTAGTTTGTATGGCCCCCACATGTGTGTATGCATGCCTGACAACCTCAGGGCATGCTACTAATGAGACAACGGATGGTGTCCTGGGGTATTTCTCCCATATCTTGACCAGGGCATCACTGAGCTCCTAAATAGACTGAGGTGCAACTTGGCAGCATTGGATTGACCAAAATATATTGTCCCAGAGGTGTTCTATTGGATTTAGGTAAGGCGAGTGTGGGGGCCATTTAATGGTATCAATTCCTTCATCCTCCAGGAACTGGCTGCATACTCTTGCCACATGAGGCCGGTAATTGTCATACATCAGGTGGAACCCAGGACCCACTGCACCAGCATAGGGTCTGACAATGGGTCCAAGGATTTTATTCTGATAACTAATGGCAATCAGGGTGCCATTGTCTAGCCTGTAGAGGTCTGTGCATCCCTCCATGGATATGCCTTCCCAGACTCACCACCAAACTGGTCATGCTGAATAATGTTACAGGCAGCATAATGTTCTCCACACCTTCTTCAGACCCTTTCACGTCTGTCACATATGCTCAGGGGGATCCTGCTCTCCTCTGTGAAAAGCACAGGATGCAAGTGGCGGATCTGCCAATTCTGGTGTTCAATGGAAAATGCCAATCCAGATCTACAGTGCCGGGCAGTGAGCATAGGGCCCACTAGAGGATGTCAGGCCCTCTGGCCACCCTCATGAAGTCTGTTTGGTCAGAGACATTCACATCAGTGGCCTGTTGGAGGTAATTTCGAAGGTTTCTGGCAGAGTTCATCCTGTTCCTCATTGCACAAAGCAGCAGATATCAGTCCTGCTGATGGGTTAAGGACCTTCTATGGCCCTGTCCAGCTCTCCTAGAGTAACTTCCTGTCTTCTGGAATCTCCCCTTGCTCTTGAGACTGTGCTGGGAGACACAGCAAACCTTCTGGCAATGGCACATATTGATGTGCCATCCTGGAGGAGTTAGACTGCCTGTGCAGCCTCTATAGGGTCTAGGTATCGCCTCATACTACCAGTAGTGACACTGACCCTGTCCAATTGCGAAACTAGTGAAAACAGTCAGAAAAGATGAGTAGGGAAAAAATGTCAGTGGCCTCCACCTTTAAAACCATTCCTGTTTTGGAGGTTGTCTCGTTGTTGCCCGTCTAGTGCACCTGTAGTTAATATTATTAACACCAAAGAAGCTGAAACTGATTAACAACCCCCTCTGCTACTTAACGGACCAGAACAATATCCCAGGAGTCTAATAGACTTGATGCTATACTCTGATTAAAAAGTGTTCCTTTAATTTCTTTGAGCAGTGTATTTCATCCAATGTAATTGTATACCTGTTTCTGATGAAGTGGCCACTAAAAAGCATACTATGGAATGGAGAATACAGTAAATGGTCTTGCTGTTTTGCATCCTCTTTGTCTTCCTCTTGACATAGTGGGGCTGATTTACTAATACTGGAGAGTGCAAAATCTGGTGCAGCTGTATATGGTAGCCAATTTGCTTTGACAAAAACCTGGAAGCTGATTGGTTTCAATTCACATGTGAACCAGATTCTGCACTCTCCAGTTTTAGTAAATAAACCCCAGTAGAGAGTGCAACATCTGATGCAGCTCTGCATAGAAACCAATCAGCTTCCAAGTTTTTTTTTTTTTTTTTGTCAAAGCTTATTTGAACAAGCTAAGGTTAGAAGCTGATTGGCTACCATGCACAGCTACACCAGATTTTGCACTTTTCAGTGTTAGTAAATCAACCCTAGTGCATCTCTGGGTGTTGTAGTTTGCTCTGCCGAAATTTGAGGTTCTTTTATACAACAATACATGCCTATATTTTAGCAACATGTATATAATCTTCATCTATTCTATACTAAAGAAGTGAATGAATTTCATGAAGCACATAGAGAGAAATCAGCCCCAGCACAATATACTGTATATTACATTAACCTATATGGTCAATTATAATATTAAGAAGGACTTTAGATTGAAGTTGAATTTTTTACATTTATGCTGCAAATAAATTGCTAATATAATACCATTTGTCTATGTATGCACACAAATATTTTACTTTCTATAATAAAACATTTTTGTCTTTTCAACTGAAATGGATAATAGTTTTTAATGGAGTGTCCAGAAAGTCACAATATATGTATTGAAATTATGGTATTTATAAAAGGGATAATGACATCCCCTAAATCGCAATTGAAACCCACTGCTGAGCCTGTAAATTACCTCAAAATATTTAAGACGCCAGCACTGACTCAGCCAACCAGTTTCCACCTATAACTAGAATATCACTTTTTGGTGGACTGGCCCTATTACAGCCGGATGCAAAAAGCATGGATGATTAGAAACGTCATTCTTTGAGCAGTCTATTTTGAGCAGAATAAAGTGATGTTTTCTAAAGCAAATGCAACGTAGGGTAAGCTTATTTCTATTGGTTTTCCATGTTTTACTGCACATAATTGGGCTTATATCTCTGATGATGACCCATATGATACTACAATTTTTCTAATGTATTAGACACATTTTTTTTTTTTCCATTTTAATTTACCCAGTTTATTATTCCAGTAGAAAAAAAAAAAACAGACAAATAAAGCTTTTGTAAGGCCAATATGACCTGTGCTGTGTTCATATTATACTGTAGCCCCAATTCAGACAAGCCAGAGATCTCCCCCTCCCCTTTCCTAATAGCTGTCGTTCCACTCTTTCTCTCCTCATATAGTAACCCAAGATGCTTTTACATCCCAGCTTCTTGGTAACATTACCTAAGCCTTCCCTGTCCATTAAAAATGACTATGACTTTATCCTCTAGAGTAAAATTTAATACCAGACTAACAAAAGTGGGCGACAGATCCTGTTTCGGGGCTGTTTGAACAACAAGTGAGTTTGCGTTGATCCTATAATGTGTCCATTGATTTGTGTAAAAAATACCACGGCATCTTACTGAAACCAGAACACCAGGCCCTCCTTGCTTGGGTTAAATTTTTTGACCCTTGCTATATCCCAAGACCTTTTTTTTACTGGTGAACTTAAGTGCGGTGCCTGCCTCTCAGTAACTGCTTGGGATAAACAATGTGGTTATGTAAGTAAACAGTTTGTTTTACTTAGGGAAGTAGAGAACATAATTGGATCCTGCTGATGGACATGGATTGGAGGATGCACAGACAATAAATGCAAACTATAAGGGGATTCTCTCATTGAGACGTGTCTTCCATTCATGGCAAACAAACCTACTTTAACATAAATCTGTAAAATATCCTTTGTTAAATTTATAACAGAAAAATGTAATTATAGCCACTGAAACGATTATGTTATTACAAGTAAAATGGTGTGCTGTGGATTTTTATTGTTTTAGGTTGTATGCTAGACAAAAATGAACTTTCCTTCATTGGGTGTGGCTTTATACAAATAGCTGAAAAAGTATTCTTTCTATGCATACATTTACAGTGGACCTTGAATAACACAAGTTAACTAAACCAATTACGAATTAAAAAATTCTACAGCACATTCAAATATTGAGCTGTATGTCAAATAAGCATACAACATAATATGAACATGTTTATAAAGGGTAATGAAATACAGTCACACCAAAATGTTGCATTATATATCGCATCTACTGCAAATTCATTTTTTTCAGGGATTTATACATTGCTAAAAATTTACGTAACGCTTTATATATTTATATATCGCTTTATATATTGTACATTCACATCAGTCCCCATCTTAAAGGAGCTTACAATCTAAGGACCCTACCTCACATACATGCACATAAGGACCAATTTTCTTACTGGTATATCTTTGGAGTGTGGGAGGAAACCCACTCAAGCACAAGGAGAACATGCAAACTCTATACAAGTAGTGCACTGGTAGGGATTCTTCAAACCACAGACCTTTAGTACTGGAAGGCAGAATTGCTAATAAAAAATCCACTAATCTGCCTTGGAGTTTATGGAGAGCAGAAATGTTCCCCTGAAAAGACAGCCCCTGAGAAAGTATGTATACTAAAAATAAAAAATGTGTCTATGTAGAAAAGGGGGGGGGGGTAATGTGGTTGGTGGTTGAATTTTGAACTCAGCTTGGAGTTGGGCATTAACATTATAGCTGACTATAACCATCTCTACAATCATATACATACTTTGATATTTAATCTATAATGTTTCTTTATATTTCTTTTTTTTTTCTTGGTTAGGACAAAAAAAAAAAAACGAAAACAAAAAATGATATTTTTAAACTTTCACATTCAATTGGTTAAATGTAAAATAATGCTCCCTAGATGAAATGCTAGAACATACAATATACAGTACATTCCTTTGCTATCTTCCTATAGGATAATTAAACCCAAAAACAAAATGTAATATATTGCAACTTACCAGTCCTTGAATATGGCTGCTTCATTCGTTTTCTTTTTCTTCAGGCTTTTTTTCCCTTTATTTGAAACTGGTGATTCTATTACTAACACACCTTCAGCCTTAAGATGACAATATTCACTGTACGATATCACGACAACAGAAACAGGATAAAAATAAATAAATAAATAAATAAAATAAAACATAACATACCCTACAAACATGTCCTACTTAATTGTTCTGTGCCATGGTTTTGCACAGAGCAGCCCTAATCCTTCTCTTCATGGGTCCTCTGCAGGCAATCTGGGTTCCTCCTCTTCTCTGTGTACCTCCATAGGAAGCCACTTCCTATCAAGATACATGCACAGGCCTAATCCCAAGCTGTGCTCTGTGTGTCTATTAACACACACAATCCGGCTCAGCCCCCCTCCCCCCTGGCTCCCTTGTTACTTGATTTGGTTGACAGTAGCAGGAACCAATGGCTCTATTGAGGAGGGAGAGAGAGGGCAGGGCTGCATCTCTCGGGCACAGTGCTGGATCGAGATCAGGCTCAGGTAAGTATTTGGGGGGGGGGGGCTTTAGGGAGAGCTGACAATAGATGTTCATAATGCATAGAAAGCATTCATTCAATGTTCTAACCATTAGAGGGGTCAAATTGAGGTTTGTCAATGACAAGAAAATTCTAAGGAACAGGATGGAAAATTTTCCTTGACTGTATGAATTACTAACAGTGTATGTGGTTTTCATTCAGTAAAGTCCATTTATTCCAAAATCAAAAATCAATGTTAAAAGCAAACAAAACTAATTTTTAATGACATTCATATGTGCTAAGAATGATCATAATTCTACTAATGTATATCCCATTTTTAGTTTTTGATTGATGCCAGACCAATCTAATCATATGATACCATATAATTGGATTGGTATCCTAAAGTATTAGTTAGGATCTATACAATTGCTACTACATGTATTTTTGTATTATTATTTTTTTTTTAACATGTATTCTACTTATGGAGGAGTTCCTTAGACCAATACATAAATAATATTGCTGCGCCAAGTGAAAAATTAATCAAACAAGTAATAATGGTGCATATATACTGAATGAACAATATTAAACTATTATAAAAGCAAATCAATGCTGATAATAGGTGCAATAAAATGCAAAAAAGTCCCAGTGTAGTGATCAAGTGAATAATCAATGATGAATGGAATCCTAAAAGCTCAGTGGCACTAGTCACCGGGAGCACCTGGGTGGAGTGTGGAGCACTGTGGCACTTTAACTATTGATTACAGATGAAGATTGAGAGTTTTATTTGAATTGATTTTTGGTTTGTTTGGTTTTGATTTATTTTCACTGAGCTTTTGGGATTCCATTTATCATTGATTATTCACTTGAACACTACACTGGGACTTTTTTTTTGCATTTTATTGCACCTATTATTATCAGCATTGGTTTGCTTTTATAATAGTTTAATATTGTTCATTAAGTATATATGCACCATTATTACTTGTTTGATTAATTTTTCACTTGGCGCAGCAATATTATTTATGTATTTGTATTCACTGGTGTTTTGTGTATTGCACTGATTGCGTGCAGCCTTGTGCATTTATTCATTTCACTGCATCTATTTAATTTCATTTATTCACGTATATGGTTTGCGCTGATTATAATACCAATTATAGTTCCTTAGACCAGACCTACCACATACAGCCAAAACCTGAAACTTTTTGCCCAAAGAAATGCCTATGGTGGTTATTGCTCTTGCAATTTCCATCCTGAAACTCCTTTACAGGCGGTCTTCGGGTTACAAACATTCGACTTACAAATGACTCCTACTTACAAATGGAGGGAGACAACAGGAAGTGAAAGGAAATCTCCCCCTAGGAAGGGAAATTCACTCCTGTAAGAGTTCTCATGGGAAAAAGGTGTCTCCACTGAAGTTTTATCACCAATCCTTGTTTCCACAACAACTAAAAATTTTCAAAATCCAATTGTCACAGGGATAGAAAGTGAGGTGAAATCTTCTGAACAGGGGCGCAGACAGCAAAACAAACTTTACAGGAGTGTTACCCTCCCCTATGCTATCCAAAAAACTGAGAAATATTTTTTTTGACTGGAGCTATACTTAAAAAATGTATCTGTTCCGACTTACATACAAATTCAACTTAAGAACAAATCTGCAGACCTTACCTTGTTTGTAACCCAGGGACTGCCTGTATGAAGTCTGTAATTGTCTATAAATATTCTCCAGGGTATATCAACTAATACTTAACCACTTTACCACCGGAGGATTTTGCTGTCTTACGTCTGGGCCACTTTTTGCGATTGGGCACTGTGCAACTTTAACTGTCAATTGCACGGTCAAGCAACGCCGTACCCAAACAAAATTTACGTCCTTTTTTCCCCACAAATAGAGCTTTCTTTTGGTGGTATTTGATCACCTGTGTGATTTTTTGAGAGAGACAATTTTGAAAAAATAACAATATTTTTCACATTTTTTTAATATGAAATTCCCCCCCCAAAAAAATTTAAAAATCACAATTTTTTATCATTTTAGGCCAATTTGTTTTCTGCTACATATCTTTGGTAAAAAAAATCACAATAAGCGTATTTTGATTGGTTTGCGCAAAAGTTATTGCGTTTACTAACTAAGGGAAAGATTTCTGTCGTTTTTGGTGGGTTTTTTTTTTTAACGAGTAATGGCGGCGATCTGCGATTTTTTTTGCGGGACTGCGACATTGCGGCGGACAGATCGGACCCTTGACTGACATTTTTGAAACTTTTGGGGGTACCAGTAACATTACTACAGTAATCAGTGCTATAAATATTCACTGTTACTGTAAAATTACACTGGCAGGGAAGGGGTTAATTTTATTGGAGAGGGAGGGGTTAATGTATGCCTGGTGCTTACAGACATGTGTGGGGGGAGGTGACTGAGTGACACAGGGACAGATCGCAGGTTCGGCTATGCTGAACACTCCGATCTGTCACTCCCTGTCACTTAGGAGATCCGCCCGCTTTGTTTACACAAGCGGGCGGATCTCCAGACTCGATTCCCCGACGATCGGGGAAGAGCAGCAGCGATCGCCGCTGCTCCTCCCCTGGCCCGACTCCCGCTGTGACTGAATACAGTGGGAGCGAGCCTCCGGCGGCGGGCGCCGCCAAGGAGGGGGAGTGTCTGCCGACGTAGGTCTACGTCGTCAGACCTACAAGAGCCACTTTGCCGCAGTAGAGCTCTAGTGAGCAGCGGTAAAGTGGTTAATTAATAACTTAACTTAATTAAAAAAACAGCATTTTAGATGCCAATCCTTGGATGACATAAAAAATACTTGAACGTGAACAACATAAATGTTTGAGTTAGACATGTGAAATAGATGACAATGCAACATCAAATGGCCATGCCTAAACTGCTGCTCTTCTTTGCTACTTTTTATCCAATCGATGCCCTAATTATAGCTTGGATAATAATACTCTAAATAGAATTGTCGAAGGCTTCTGCTATCGTAAAAAATACTTATAAGATGTTTGTGAAACAGAACTTGTATGTGGAAAAAAAAGAAAATAAAGCAAGATTGTAACCACAGGAAAAAAATTGTTGACGCAAATAATTTATAATGTTTTATTCTGTACTGGATCATTTTAACTAAATACCTGATAATAATAATATGCAATTATCACGGTCTGTTTCCAAGCTAGGCAAATTAACCAGAATTATTTTCTTTATTTTACTGATTTTGCTCCTAAAGATAATGATACAAGTTGAAAATAACAATGAACCACTAGATGCATCACAAATTGTTTTAATGGTGCAAAAGATCATTGGTTGGTTGTTCTTTTTCCTAATAAGTTTGCTAGTTTATGTGTTTTATAAATGTTTATGTGTGTGTTTCTGGGAAGTGGTTAATAAAAATCGCTCTCCCAAGTATGAGCTCATACCCTGAGAAAATGAAAAAGACTTCCCAAATCATTTTAGAAAATAAACAAGGAGTGGAAATAGTTTTCCTAAGAGACACGAAGGTAAGAGGCGAGCATTTCAGTCCTCAGCTCCACAATGTCAGATGGAATCAATATGTATACACAGGCAGTGCAATATTACAGCATCTCTTAAACAATTAATAAGCCATCAGGTCATTTCTCTTGGCTTTTATTTGAAAATGTTTCGGCATATCCTTAGCATGTCATTTTTTTTTTTCAGTGAAAAATTCCCTAGCGCTTTACATTAAGAAGGTAAACAGAACCCACCATGAACAGGCAAATTGCCAAGAGAAGGAGACTTTTAACAATTGATAGGAGTGAAACCTGACTTCTACAAGTAGATGTGATTTTGGCATGTGCAAAATTAATTGTGTAAGCAATCATGTAGTGAAATTATAATACATTATATTATATTACATCTACACACAATCTATACTATATATATATGTGTGTATATATATATATATATATATATATATATATATATATATATATATATATACATATATACGTACTTGTACTTGTGTGTGCGTGCATGTGTATATGTTTTGGATGTATAGTGGTTTTCTATAAATTCATCTTTATTTATTATAGTCAAGACAGTCAGCCTTATTCGGGTATTTATGAAATATTGCATAACTATATTATGGGGTTGATTTACTAAAACTGGAGATTGCAAAATCTGGTGCAGCTGTGCATGGTAACCAATCCGTTTCTAACTTCAGCTTGTTCAGGTAAACTTTGACAAAAAAAAATTGGCAGCTGATTGGTTTCTATGCAGAGGTGCACCAGATTTTGTCCTCTGTTTGTCCTTTTAGCAAATCACCCCCCATTCTTATATTTAGCGGGCCTATGGAACTTTAGACTTCTTTTCAGTTTTTCTTTGCCTCTTTTTGCAAAAAAACTGCTGATTAGAGAGTCCAATGGCTCAAGCTGAAATGTAAATGTACACAGAGAAGTGAATAAGTTATAGCAGTGACTCATCCGTCTCTAACCCCCCTCCCCTTTTATTGCTCGGGCGGAGGTTTCAATGAGAGACAACAGGATGAATTTATAAAAGGCAAATAAGACTGTGCACTCTGCAAGTGAAGTTACACTTATGTTCCTCAGAGTTTAGTTAATGTAGTGAAGCTTCACTTATTAAATAATATTCAATCAGATGCAATGAAAATTTTTTAAAAAAAAAGCATTTTTGCTTGCACATGATGGGATAATGGAAATTCGCAGAATTTTATTACATTTAATAAACTCTTGGGGAAAAAGTGCAACTGCATTTGCAAAATGGACAATCTGTATGCCTTTATTTTTTTTTATTTTTTTAATCATTCTTAATTTGGTTTTCCATATACATTCAATTCTTAAATTTAAACATATTCATATACAAAAAGCACCATATTAAAGTATTAATATAACCTCCCCTTCTAACCCTCTTTCCCAACCTTCCCTTACACCTTATAGAGTCCTTACTGCTTTCTTTTCCTCCTCTCCTTTGGACCTCCTTCCCTTCCTTCTATATGCCTTTAGTAAATTCACCCTTTGAAAACTTTGTGCTTCAGGGATCTTTTCCACTTATCAAAGGTTTACTTTCAAACAAAGATATATATATACCCGTATACTGATGTAGCTGTACCTCGTCTTACTACAAAATGGATAGATATGTTGGTCAACTTGACAGCAGAGAGGACTTGCTGCCCTACCTCAGTGGTGTATTTAGGTTTTGTGCTGCCCTAGGCCTGACTATACTTGGGCACCCCCCTTCCTGTAAAGGCTACACCCCTTCCTGTTACCCACCCTGTCATCTGTAAACCACCGACCACAACCACAGTCTATCAGTGCCCTTCAGTGCAGCCTCATCAGTTCCCATAAGTTCAGCCTCATCAGTGCCCATTAGTGCAGCCTCATCAGTTCCCACCAGTGCCCATCAGTGCAGCCTCATCAGTGGCCATAAATGCAAAATAACAGTGCCCATCAGGACAGCATATCAGTTCCGCCTCGTTTCCATGAGTGCATCATATCAGTTGCCCATCAGTGCAGAACATCAGTTGCCCGTCAGTGCAGCACATCAGTTGCCCATCAGTGCAACACATCAGTTGCCTGTCAGTGCAGCACATCAGTTGCCCATCAGTGCAGCACATCAATTGCCCAACAGTGCAGCATATCAGCGCCCATCAGTGCAGCATATCAATGCTGCCTTATCAGTGCAGCTCATCAGTACAACCTCATCAGTGCAGCCTTATCAGTGCCCATTATTGTCACGGGATTAGTAAGATTACTCCTTTCTTTTGAAATATTTGGACTGGTGTTTGCTGCCACTGATTGTAATCATAGGATTATTTCACTTATTTGTATAATGACTAGGAAGTCCAAAGTCATTATACAAATAAGTGAAATATTCAGTGGCAGCAAACCCAAGTCCAAATATCTTATCAGATACGATTGATCTTACTAATCCAGTGACATATTGTAATAGCACATATGAGGTGAGCAGTTCCAAAATATTATTGCCATCAAATACAATTAAAAGTCTTAATTGTATATGATGCAATTTAATATTCTCGCTCAAGGACAAGGAAGTTTAAAGAATGGAAATTATATTATTGACATGATGCCTGCCATACCTGGGGGCGGAGGAGGGTAGGCGGAGCATTAGGCTGCAGTGCTAAACCTATTAGCATTGGCGGCTGTCGGGTCAGTTGTATTAAGTGTGTTCGGCGGCCTGAGGTCTGTCCGAATGTCCTCACCCGCTGGTATTATCATATCGGCAAGTAGCAGTGTGACAGCTTTATGGGGGCGTCAGACTGATTTGCCTCCTTGATTTGCCTCCTGGACCTTGCCCTCTGGCCCAATTCGCCCCATAAGACTGGCACTATACTAAAAGTGTAGCGCAAGCTGGCAGGGACCCTTTTAGTCCAGGAGCTGGGAGGGGTGCAGCTTTTTTGCTGCCCCCTGCAAAGTGCTGCCCTAGGCCTGGGCCTTGTTGACCTAGGCCAAGATACAGCACTGCCCTACCTTCTATAGCATGAAAAATTATGCTTTACATTAGAAGGGGGCTTTATGTGTAAATTCACCATCTCAGCTGAAACCTATCATACAGGTTTTGTTCATTCTCTACATTTCACCTATTACTGATACTATTACCGCAGTACATGTATGTGGGCGCGGTCCTTAGGTGGTTAATTAGGGACACATCATGAAGCATCCTTGTACCTAAGCATGCTGTTGGTCAATTTCATAATAAAATGCAAATCAATTGCAAAACTGTGAGGATGCTTCATATCCTAATATTCTTCATAGACAGTAGTGTGCAAAGGCTCACTGCTGACCATATACCTCCACAATATGGCAGTTCATTTGTCAGCAGTAAGGTGTTTTTTGTTTTTTTTTAATTCTAAAGCTAACAGGTTAGTGAGATCTCATTACATTTGTTCCAGTTTTATCACGTAAGTGATAATTATATACGTTCTATAATTTTTGCATTTATGCTAACATTTTAAAAGTGGGCATACGTTTCCAGTTTGACTCTGCCATGTGTTCAAGGCAAATCCTGCATGTTCAAGGTTGGCAGTCATACTGACTTTATGGTGATTTTTTTCCAAGCAGAATTCTTTCCAACCCAAATTCTATGTATGATCTTTGGAATGAAGGAGAGCAGTCTGTTGAATGCAATTTTGACTAATGCACCTCTTCTTCCTCTTCTTCTAATCCTTCTATAGCTCTACAAACTGACAGTAAGGATTTAGAGGAGTTATACCTTTACTTGATCACGGACTTCAGTAAGATGAGCTTAGTCATGCACAAGCATTCCTTGTTTCAGATATTGAGGATGAGGAAGATAGCTCCATGCAGGGCCGCTGATAGGGCAGTACAACCAGCCCTGTTGTACCGGGCCCGGGCTCTATCAGTCCAGCAGGGGGGCCCGGGCAGCTTTACAGTTGTTTCTGCTTAAATAAATAAAAAGTTTTTTCTGAACTATACCTTCTTCAACTTGTTTGTGTGTTTGTTGAGGGTAATTTCCTGGGCCCCCTCGGGTTAACATTAGGGGCCCAGGAGATATCAGCACTGAGCAGAGGAGGGACTTGTTTTCCTTTTTCAGGGCGCAGGCAGACAAGCTTATGTGCTGCCATATAGTTCCGGTCACTGCCATCCACTGCCTATGTTTTCACTGGCAGAGTGATATTTTTCTACACTGCTCCCTCAGTAAGTTCCACGGACAGAGGGAGAGACTGATGTGATGCAGGCTGGAGGCTGAGAGGGCACTGCAGGCTTAATCCGATGGCTGGGGGAGGTGCACAGCCTCACACACTGACTACTAAGGAAGGAAGGTACACTAGACTCCCCGACTCCCCACTGTGTGCCTACCATCATAATGACGATCAGATCACAGCAGCTGCTCTGTCAGTGTCACATTGCTGTTGGGTGCTGATTTTGTTAACTTTATGGCTGTACTGTGATACAGATTGTAAGACAGTACAGCCATAACAGAATCAGCAACCAACTGTGACAGAGGAACAGAGCAGCTGCTGTGCTCTGATCATTATAATGATGGTAATCATAAGCATGAGATGCTTGCTTACATTTCTGTTTGGAGGGCAGTAAATGGCTGAGCTGTGTTTTAAGACCCCCAACAACTCCCCATAAGAAATGGCCCAAGCTTTCCACTTAGATCCACCAGTCAATTTTTTGGGCAGACCTCTATGTAGGTCTATAGAAATCCATATACACCACACAGTGGATAGGGGTGGACTGGTGATGGCTCTATGGATGGACAGATGTAAGTGGAAATGTGTCCATTTACATCAGACTATGTTTGATCTGTCAGACAAGGACTGCTGTCTGTTTATATCCACCTACCTCTGGATATGTCCAGTTCCCCAAAAAAAAAAAATGGAAAAGGACTGCATCCTTGTCTATTTTTCCAGACCTAAGCATGACATATTAAAGATAGCCTGATGTAAATGGACACATTTCCATTTACATCTGTCCATCCATAGAGCCATCACCAGTCCACCCCTATCCACTGTGTGGTATATGCGGGCATAGACTGAACTGGCACAGATGTTTTAACACTGCCATCTATGCCGAGAAGCTCCAGGTCAGCAGGGAATCCACTCACGGATCCCTTGCTAAGCAGATGTTTCAAAGAGCCCTTATGCTGGAAAGGTAGCGGGATGGTCAGTACATATGTCACAACAGCAAAGCTTTTTGCACAGCAAAAATTGTCCCCACTGGACCACCCAACATGTTGCCTACTGGCCACGATCCTATTCAACTGTTATCAGGATTTTGAAGTGGTTAAAACAGGTGCTGAACAGGTGATACAATGCCTCCTCCCACCGGCCAAATGCTCTCTGAAAAGAGATCTGAATGCAGATCACTCTTCAACGAGCAATGCTAGTGTGAAATAGCTCATAAAGATTTTAAATAATTATAATTGCATGCTTCAGCTGATTTAAAGGCATCATAGATGTACCTTAAGGCTTCAAGGATAAGTTCACCTTTTAAAAAAAATAATAAATGCACATTTTTTTGCAGTTAAAAAAATGTGCATTTATTTTTTTTTCTTTTGGAGCCTGTATAGCATTGCACCAGCAATCAGCGGATCCCTGGTGCCATGTAGGTCTTCTTCAGATCGTCAGTATATCTGTGTACCTGTACATCCCGTATGAGCTTGCAGATACACTGACAGGAAAAAATAAAAGAACTACCACGGTGCTCCACAGCACCATTGTAGTTCTCTGAGAACTACAATGGCAGGGGGAGAGGCGGCTGCAGGATTTGAAACATGTTACATGTTCCACCCAAAATCGGGTGGTCAGGGTCAACTTATGCTTTAAAGAAAATCTACAGTATGCCTTAAAGTCAGCCGCAGCATTCTCATTAGAAAGGGATGATCTCAGGTGTCTTTGAACACTAGTCTAATCAGATTTATAACAGTCAGGAGAAAAATAAATATCACTTGAGGACCAAGGCTGCATTTTGTTGAGGTGGGTGGGGTCAGGGTGGGGCCCGCTGAGGTGGGCGGGGTCGGGGGGCCCGCTTAAGTAGGCTGTACGGGCCCCATGATTTCGAACAGCGGCCCTGGCTCCATGACCACAAAGGGTGGGGTCATTTGGCAGGAAGCAGCAGGAGGCAGTAATGTTCTAGCAGTTGAAGCTGACTACCAAGAGGGCTCCTGTGATTAGGTTGAGGTGGATGATGAGAAGACCATTTGTGGGTCCCACTGATTAGAGAGGAGGAAAGTCTAGAGGGAAAGGCAGAACAGCAGTGAGGTAGAGTTGTGTCCAGGGGTAACTTACAGATGACTAGGGACATCAGCCATCTAATGCATCTGACTGCCCTGCCTCACAGGAACAGGCCACTGCTTCTCCCAGCTCTGCAGCATGGGCTTTTTTTTTTTTACATATACACTGCCAACAGTGCCTTTGTGAGCTGCAACCTCTGCCTGCAATGTATTAACCATGGTAAAAGTACCAGTCATTTGGTTACCACATGCATGGGGACGCACGTATACCTCAGAGCTCATTGGGAGCAGCACCTCAATGGGACAAGTTGGCAGCCAAAGGCATGCACTCCTCCTCGCTCCCTACTTTCCGCATCCCCTGAATCTCCACAAATTTCTACTGTTGCATTAGCTGCAACATCAGTGGGTTCTAGTGTAGTCTACTAGGAAGTCTCATCAAGGGTTTCAGAGGATTACAATATGCCACTTCAAGCAGGGAAGATGGGTATTGGGCCATGCTGGAAAGGTCAAGCAATCTTATATATAATTTATCTACATCGACTTCTCCAGCAGCATCCTTCTCAAGGCAGGTTTCTCTTCCACAGCTGCTGTGAAAAAAAAAAATGTCTCCAAATCTCTCCCATGTCTGCTGTGTCTTAATACCAGCTTGGCAAAACTGCTGGCTCTGCAGCTGTTCCCATTCCAACTAGTGAAGTCAAAGCTCTTCTGTAAGATTATCGCCTGTACCCCACCACAGTGACAGGTACCCAGCTGCCTTTTTTTTTGCCCAGAAAGCCATTTCTGCCCTCCACCATCATGTGAAATGTAATGTGTCCATTTTGTTGGACTACATTGTCATCAGCAGAGCACACATGACCATGGACACATGGTCCCCTAACCATGGGCAGGGATGCTGCATATTTTCATGGCACACTGGGTCAATCCTCTGGGGGCTGGGAAGGATGCAAGACAGGGCACACCATGGGTGATGGTGGTGCCTCTATATTATATATAGATATAATACAGGCACTGGTATTACCTTCTCCTCACTGGCCACATCCACCAACTCCTTAGGACCAGCAGCTCCCTCCCCCCCCCCCCTCAAGTGCCTCAGAGAATATGCAAAGTCCTAGAATAAATTTGGCCATGTTGTGTTGCAGATTGTGAACCTGGAAGATTTTCTGGCCCAGGGTGAGACCATGGCGTGTGACAACATTATTCATTTGCTGGCTGCCCTACACAAGGCTTAATTCACAAATGTACCTTGCTTGGCACATGAACTCAACTTGTGGTGCAGCAGTTCAATTTTAAACTCAGTATTGGCCATGCTACAGAGGCTGCACAAGCTGCAATATGCAATCAATGAGTATCTGTGTTATTATGGTACAAAGACAAGCTCTTGGGACCCGGACTTCTCAGCATCAGTGACTCATCAATAAGGATGCATGCAGAATTTTGGTTACCTTTTGATGAGACTGTCAAAATGGTGAGCCAAAAGGGGCAAGGACTAGTGATACAATCCCTCTAGTGTTTCTCCTGGAGCACACACCCTGTGGTTTTACCAGGCACTAGAGGCACAGCAGCAGGAGAAAAAGGAGCACTCGCTGCTGTTTCAGGGCCAGTAGAATCTTTTGCCTACTGTCTTTATCCCTGTGAGGCAGAGGCAGCAAAAGGCAGAGAAGGAATACAAGGCGGAGGATGGTTGGAGTGCTGAGGATGAGAAGAAAATGGGGCAGGCCTCAATAGGAATGTTTTACCCCTTCCAAAACCCCATAAATAGGATGTGTTTGGAGTGAGATTGTTCAGGACAGTGTTGTTCTTGAGGGCTTGGGTCCTCTACTGCAGGTAATTTGTGACAAAGTGGGTCTTCTTGCTCAAATGCCTGCACAAGGACCCCAGGATTCAGGATCAGGATTAAAAGAACCACTATTGGTTGGACACCCTATTGCATCCCCAGAACAAATGGCATATCTAATGTCACCAACCCAAAAAGAGCCCACAGTGCAGTACTTTAAGGTGGCCATTGCTAAGATCCTCTTTGCCAAATTTCATGATGATGGAAGGATTCCCACTGATGGCCAACATGTCTCTGATCTGTTAAATGGGGATCAGCAGTGGTGGAAGCTGCCTCAGTACCACTTTATAGAAGGTCTTTTCTAACTACAATGGCCAATGTCTGAACCACAGGATTGCTGAATACATCAGATCTGTATCCTAAGTGATGTACTGTATCAGAGGCATAACTAGAACATAGGGCGTGCACCCAGCACACTCTGTGACTGCTGTGTCCTTTGGATGATCACTGATCACGGTAAAGGGTCAATCACAGCAGCCCTTTACCATGTGATCAGCTGATCACATGTAAACAGACTTGCCGTTTATCGGCAGCCCTTTCCTCCCACACTGTGTCTGACGAAAGATGAGCCATTAAACGACAAGAATGTCAGTGCATTGTTTACACTGATAATCAGTGCCCTGATCATCAGTACCTATTAGTTCAGCCTATCAGTGCCACCTATTAGTGCTCATCAATGCCATCTATTAATGCCCATCAATGCCATCTATCAGTGTCGCCTAGCTGTGCTCATCAATGCCACCTGTCAGTGCTCATCAATGCCGCCTATCAGTGTCCATCAGTGCCACCTATCAGTGCTCAATGCCCATTAGTGCCACGTATCAGTGCTAATCAATGCCACCTATCAGTGCTCATTGATGCCCATCAGTGCCAACTATCAGTGTCCATTGGAGCATCCTATCAGTGCTCATCAATCCCAGCTGCCCTTTAGTCCCTCCTATCAGCCCTGCCCATCAATGCTGTCTGCCCCTCAGCAGGGCTCTGAGCTCTCTCTCATATAGCTCAGAGCCGGCATTGACAGTTCCCCCTCCTCCCTCTTTATGAAGTGTGAAGCTAATGAGATCACACTTCCTGCTGTGCGCACATAAGGAGAGAAGTGGGGGGGGGGGGGAGAAGGAGCAGATCGACTGTCTCCTCTCCCGTTCGTACGAGGCAGGGGAAAGGAGGGGGAACTGTAAAAGCCCTGCGACTAGGAACCCAGCTGGGGCCCCCGACAGCGTCAGAATGCCAGGACCAGGTTGCAATTGCTGTATCTAAACATGGAATTTCAGGGACTCTGTCACAAAGCAAGGCACCTGCGTAAACTGGCACTAATGGAAGCAACCCTATCCTGACTCAAGTACCACATTTTAGTTCTAGGGCAATCATTTACCTAATGATGTGCTGATGGAAATATGGCATATATATTGGATGACCTATTGGCCTAATGCTACAGTACATTGCGAAAGTATTCCGCCCCCTTGAACTTTTCGACCTTTTGCCACATTTCAGGCTTCAAACATGAAGATATAAAACTGTAATTTTTTGTGAAGAATCAACAACAAGTGGGACACAATCATGAAGTGGAACGAAATTTATTGGATATTTCAAACTTTGTTAACAAATACAAAACTGAAAATTTGGGCGTGCAAAATTATTCAGCCCCCTTAAGTTAATACTTTGTAGCGCCACCTTTTGCTGCAATTACAGCTGTGAGTCGCTTGAGGTATGTCTCTATCAGTTTTGCACATCGAGAGACTGAAATTTTTGCCCATTCCTCCTTGAAAAACAGCTTGAGCTCAGTGAGGTTGGATGGAGAGCGTTTGTGAACAGCAGTTTTCAGTTCTTTCCACAGATTCTCAATTGGATTCAGGTCTGGACTTTGACTTGGCCATTCTAACACCTGGATATGTTTATTTGTGAACCATTCCATTGTAGATTTTGCTTTATGTTTTGGATCATTGTCTTGTTGGAAGACAAATCTCCGTACCAGTCTCAGGTCTTTTGCAGACTCCATCAGGTTTTCTTCCAGAATGGTCCTGTATTTGGCTCCATCCATCTTCCCATCAATTTTAACCATCTGCCCTGTCCCCGCTGAAGAGAAGCAGGCCCAAACCATGATGCTGCCACCACCATGTTTGACAGTGGGGATGGTGTGTTCAGGGTGATGAGCTGTGTTGCTTTTACGCCAAACATAACGTTTTGCATTGTTGCCAAAAAGTTTGATTTTGGTTTCATCTGACCAGAGTACCTTCTTCCACATGTTTGGTGTGTCTCCCAGGTGGCTTGTGGCAAACTTTAAACTACACTTTTTTTGGATATCTTTAAGAAATGGCTTTCTTCTTGCCACTCTTCCATAAAGGCCAGATTTGTGCAGTATACGATGATTGTTGTCCTATGGACAGAGTCTCCCACCTCAGCTGTAGATCTCTGCAGTTAATCCAGAGTGATCATGGGCCTCTTGGCTGCATCTCTGATCAGTCTTCTCCTTGTATGAGCTGAAAGTTTAGAGGGACGGCCAGGTCTTCATAGATTTGCAGTGGTCTGATACTCCTTCCATTTCAATATTATCACTTGCACAGCGCTCCTTGGGATGTTTAAAGCTTGGGAAATCTTTTTGTATCCAAATCCGGCTTTAAACTCCTCCATAACAGTATCTCGGACCTGCCTGGTGTGTTCCTTGTTCTTCATGATGCTCTCTGCGCTTTAAACGGACCTCTGAGACTATCACAGTGCAGGTGCATTTATACGGAGACTTGATTACACACAGGTGGATTCTATTTATCATCATTAGTCATTTAGGTCAACATTGGATCATTCAGAGATCCTCACTGAACTTCTCGAGAGAGTTTGCTGCACTGAAAGTAAAGGGGCTGAATAATTTTGCACGCCCAATTTTTCAGTTTTTTATTTGTTAACAAAGTTTGAAATATCCAATAAATTTTGTTCCACTTCAAGATTGTGTCCCACTTGTTGTTGATTCTTCCCAAAAAATTACAGTTTTATATCTTTATGTTTGAAGCCTGAAATGTGGCAAAAGTTTGAAAAGTTCAAGGGGGCCGAATACTTTCGCAATGCACTGTATGTATGCATAGGGGAAGGTTATTGGCCATTTCTTTCTAATAGGTAGGAATTGGGATTTTACTCACACATGAATGGGGTGGGGATTACTAAACATAGACTCCCTGTAGTCTCCTGGCAAGTTCTTCCCATAGTCAATTTTTGCTTTATTACAGCTTTATTAGCAGTTTTTTTTTTTTTACTAGCCAACGGTTGATTGGTATCTGCTTTTTGCCCTCTGGGGCCTTTGGTAAGCCCCTAGCATTCAGGGAAGGTTATCACCTTAGTGAGTTCAGTACTCACAGTTAAAAAGATTGTACAAATTGTAATGTTGTTATTAATTGCTGTGATGGAATAAATGTGCAACCTTTCCATCCCAATTTACAGTAATTACAGTGAGATTTTATTGGGAGAATTTATACATTTTTTGTTATTTTTACCTATGTTTCTTAGCAGCCATTGGCTTTGCTTTATTGCCCAAGAATTAGTATGCAGCTAGACTCGAGTTAGAAAATGACTGCTTCCATCACTGTCTTATTACATTGTTTTTTTTTTAAGATAGAGTCCCTTTAACCACTTTTGGACCGAAAGATTTCCCCCTTAATGACTAGGCAATTTTTTTGCGATTCGGCACTGCGTTAATGTAACTGACAATTGCGCGGTCGTGCGACGCTGTACCCAAAAAAATTGATGTCCTTTTTTCCCATAAATAGAGCTTTCTTTTGGTGGTATTTGATCACCTCTGCGATTTTTATTTTTGCGCTATAAACAAAAAAAGAGCAACAATTCTTAAAAAAAAAAACAATATTTTTTTACTTTCTGCTATATAACATTCCCAATAAAAAAAAAATTAAAAATCAAATGTTTTCATAATTTTCAGGCCAATTTGTATTCTGCTATATATTTTTGGTAAAAAAAAAATCCCAATAAGCGGATTTTAAATGGTTTGCACAAAAGTTATCGCGTCTACAAACTAGGGGAAATATTTATGTAACTTTTATTTATTTTTAACTAGTAATGACGACGATCAGCGATTTGTAGCGGGATTGCGGCATTGTGGCGGACAGATCAGACACCTAACTTACATTTTTGACACTTTTGGGGGTACCAGTGTAATAATGACACTGGCAGGGAAGGGTTTAACCCAGGGGGCGATCAAAAGGGTTCAATGGATGCCTAGGGGATGTTTTCTAGCTTTGGGCGGGATGGGCTTATGGAATCAAAACAGGGACCTGTGTTCCTAAATAGGAGGAACACAGGAGCCCTGTGATGATTGCTAAGAGAACAACGGTCTTCTGTGTTTACAACAGCAGACCGCCATTCTCTCTCCATGGGGAGCAATTGCGGGTGCCCGGCGGCAATCGCGACTGCCAGCCCCATGGATCAGCTTCCCGACTGACGAATGGGCGCGTGCCCCCCCCCCCAAGATCGCTCCCGTGAAGAGCCGTACAGGTATGGCAATTCGAGGGAACCTGCCGACTTGCCGCCGTATATCTGCGGTGGCTGGTCGGCAAGTGGTTAAATATTTTTAACTTTCTTGATCTATAACATAGTAATGTCTAACTGTTAGAGACACATACTGTATATGCTGGCGTATAAGACGACTTTTTAACCTTAAAAACATCCAACAAAAATCGGGGGGTCGTCTTATACCTGGAATATAAAATGTGAGGACTACTTTACATAGTTAGTTTTGGCCAATCTGGCCCAAAACGAATGTCCCTAATCTCTCAACCCACTGGATGTGCTGTAATACTGTATGTACCGTAACTTTGGCTACATACAGTATACCACTCTGAGCCAATCACAGTGTGCGATGTATTATATAAATGAATACAAAGCCTACTTGAGCTGGCTTTCAATTTATTATACCAATGTGAAGACCATACATCTGGGCAAGACAGAACTCTTTACCATCCACACAATCCAAACAAACCTCTTGCCAAATATGAGTACTAATTGACTTTTAGCACCATCCACAGCAGCCTGATACTTTCCTAGGGGAACGAGGGTGGAAGCCAAAAGGCCAAAATTTGAAACATTGTTGTATTAGAATACATCGCTCGCTGTGATTGCCTCAGCGCGGTATACTGTATGTAGACAAAGCTACGGTACAGACAGTATTGCCACACATCCACACATCCAGTGGGCGTCCGTTTTGGGCTTTAGGGACGTCCGTTTTGGGCTGACAGATTAGTGGGTGTAAACGGCCGAAGGGGGTATTCTTATACGGCGAGTATAGCCCAAAACCTATATTTTAACTGGAAAATTTGGGGGTCGTCTTGTACGCCCAAACATCTTATATGCCGGCATATATGTTATGTGTTATGTGTTATATGCCTTATATTATTTATAGTATATATTTATAGTATATTATTTTTTCATGATAATACCCATATTACATAAAAAGGTGCAGAACCTTTAATATGAGGCATTATAATTCATAGAATCAACTGTGCCAACTACACTATATTCTATAAATACAGCCATGTTTAGTTCCTTAATATAACTTGTTTTGAAATCAATATAACTGAATGCTTCGGAGGGTGCCCGATTTCATAGCAATTCCTGTATTGCCAGTTATTTGTAAGGAACTTCCTTGCTTTCATTTCCGCTGCTATATTATATGAATGATTTTCAGACAATACTAATTACAGCACCAGCTCTTGTTTATTTGCATGCTCACTAGGCTCTGTTGGCAGTGATTGCAAAAACAGTACACATCTATACTTCTAACAGCTAGTTTAGGTGACAATCAGAGCTGACTGTGAAGTGTTTGATTCTGTTTTATCCCACCAGGATAATTAAAACAGAATTACTGAGGCTTATTGGAAAAGAAGAATATTTGCTTGAATTCACTTTATCTTGATGTGCCTCCAGAAAGGAAATGTACCCTGTAGTGATTGCAACCAGGATTTCAATTGCAAAAGAATATTCATTCTGGATTGTTTTGAAAATACAGTGACATTGTAAGACAGCCGTTTGTAAGTATGTTTAAAATTTTTAGAAGGAAAATGGTTATTCCGTTCACCACCAACATGTGTTTTGTCTACTGACTGTGCAAATGAGATTCTCCCATTTAAATGGGAAATTCCCATCTAGAGACTCTTCTGTAGAGCGTTTCATCCGCCAACATCCTGGTAATCTCAGTGCTACTGGATCATTGTTGGAAGACCAGTAGTATAATTACAATTTGTTGGGTAGAAAGAGAAATCAATCAGCAGGGTTCAAGATCCAGATGAAATTAGATTTTGATCCTACGTGGATCTTTAAATTCCACACATTATTTTCTATGGAAAAAACATTAGTTCCCAAAACGGAAGTATGTTTAATGCCAATGACTCCTTAATACAGCAACTCAGTTTTTTGAGAAAGTAGTACTCAAATAAGGATACATGTAAATAAATAGGGAGAATGAAGTGCCATTGGACACAACTGTTTTTCCGTTCACCACCAACATGTGTTTTGTCTACTGACTGTGCAAATGAGATTCTCCCATTTAAATGGTAAATTCCCATTTAGAGACTCTTCTGTAAAGCGTTTCATCCTCCAATATCCTGGTAATCTCAGTGCTACTGGGTCCTTTTTGGAAAGACCAGTAGTATAATTACAATTTGTTGGGTAGAAAGAGAAATCAATCAGCAGTGTTCAAGATCCAGATGAAAATAGATTTAAATCCTACATGGATCTTAAAATACCACACATTATTTTCTATGGAAAAACATTAATTCCCAAAACGGAAGTTTGTTTAATGCCAATGACACCTTAATACAGCTAGTTTTTTGAGAAAGTAGTACTCAAATAAGGATACATGTAAATAAATAGGGAGAATGAAGTGCCATTGGACACAATTGTTTACTCATATTTAGGTACTATATGTATTTATATTTGAGTACTACTTTCTCAAAGAACTAAGTTGCTGAATTGTACCATTGGCATTAAGTGTACTTCCCTTTTGGGAACTGATGTTTTTTTCCATTGTTTTTATATATCAGTGAAATAGGAAAGAATGTGTGGTATTTTAGGATACACTTTGAATACATTTTAATCTGACTGTTTAATAAATTGTTTATTTTCTTACAAATATGTTGTCTCTCAAGTTATCTCTAAAGTCTGTATATGTTTTAGTGTTTTTTGTATGTTTCCAGTATTACCAGAGGTAGTACTACTTATGGCCATACTTAATCTATACCAATGTTGTTGGATCTGGAAAGTACGTTTTTTTTTTCCAAAATCCCCTCGGTCAGTTACTACAATGTATCTTTATTGAAATGTATACTTTGTGGAACTATACTAAAAAGTAAGAGTTTCTGATTCCCAAATGCTAGTAATAATTATTTATTTTTTTTACAGAAGAGGGGACCTTAAATGGGCACATTCTTTTCTTTTTTTTTGACATTTAATTTCATGGAAATTGGGGCACTGTACTAGTTATTTAATTATTTTGTGCTCAGATTGTAATGATTTGGTCAGTTAAGTAGATTATCCATGTAAGATCAAGACTGTATGAAGCAGATTTTGGGGTTGATGTACTAAAATAGTAGAGACTGTTCAAGTTTACTAAACAAGGTGAACCTCATTTACACTAAGGTCTCTAGAGAGATACGACCACTCAAAAGTTGATTCAATCTAAAACTGCGTAAGGGGTTCTTTACTGTTAGAGTGGTAATGATGTTGAAATCCCTTTCACAGTTGGTGGTCTCAGCAGAGAGTGTAGACATTTTTTTTTTAAAAGCATTTACATGTGTATTACAGATATGGAAATTGGTAGTGAATCACACACAAAGAACACACTCTCATGTGTGAGGGAAATTTTAAAAACAGGATTAGTTTGACATAATAATTGACAGAAAGGACTATCGCTTCACTTTATATACGAGCTGAGATTCACCTCTCCAGGTACAGTATATAGCCTGTACTGCTTTAGTAAATCACCTCTCCAGGTACAGTATATAGACTCTACTGCTTTAGTAAATCACCTCTCCATGTACAATTTATAGCCTCTACTGCTTTAGTAAATCACCCCCATGGTCTTTGGTACCTTGATCCATATACACTATATTACCAAAAGTATTGTGACCCCTGCCTTTACACACACATTAATTTTAATCACATCCCAGTGTTAGTTCATAGGGTACAATATTGAGTTGGCCCACCCTTTGCAGCTATAACAGCTTCAACTCTTCTGGGAAGGCTGTCCACAAGGTTTAGGAGTGTGTCTATGGGAATGTTTGACCATTCTTCCAGAAGCACATTTGGGAGGTTAGGCACTGATGTTGGAGAGAAGGTCTGGCTCGCATTCTGTGCTCTAATTTATCCCAAAGATGTTCTATCAGGCCGGTCAACTTCATCCACCCCAAACTTGCTCATTCATGTCTTTATGCACCTTGCTTTCTTCACTGGTGCAACAAGAACAGGAAGGGCCATCCCCAAACTGTTCCCACAAAGTTGGGAGTATGAAATTGTCCAAAATGTCTTGGAATGTTGACGCTTTAAGAGTTCCATTCACATGTAACTAAGGGGCCAAGCCCAACCCCTGAAAAACACCCCCACACCATAATCCCCCCTCCACTAAATTATTTGGACCAGTGTACAACGAAAGGTCCATAAAGACATGGGTGAGTGAGCGTGAGATGGAGGAACTTGACTGGCCTGACCTCAACCTTATGGCACACCTTTGGGATGAATTAGAGCACAGACAAAGAGCCAGACCTTCTCTTCAACATGAGTGCCTGGGACTGGGATGCCATTAAAGTTCATGTGCCTGTAAAGGCAAGTGTCCCAATACTTTTGGTAATATAGTGATTAGTGAACATTAAAGCAGACCTTCCATAAAAATTGATGGACAGTTTTAAGGACTTCCCCCCTCCCTCCCAGTGTTAAATACTGGGATCGTGAAGTCCCTCATGAAGTCTTTCAGTTGATATGCAACATTTTTGTGATAAGGAAAGTGTTGTAACAATAATATTTACTACATTCTACAGATCTTTTGTAATTGCATTGTTTTAATTGATTCATAAAAGAGGTGCATGACACATTTGTGATGTCACTTTACCTGTGCTTTATTCTTTTACTGCTTCACTGGCTCCAGACACATTTGTACAGAAAAAGTCCTCCAATTTCTCCAGAGGCCATCCATTGCTGTGCATTCAAAAACAGATATTCTGATGCGATCCCACCAGAACACAATTTTGTCAGACCACTCTCATTATTCCTACTGTCATTTATGGGACACGACAACACTGATAATTATATTAAACTGCCAGAAACCTTATTTTGATGATGCCTCAGCTACCAGATGTGAATTATGCAAAACGAATCATCAAAATACAATTAAAAGTCCACTCTACCTATACAGTGGGTACGGAAAGTATTCAGACCCCCTTAAATTTTTCACTCTTTGTTATATTGCAGCCATTTGCTAAAATCATTTAGGTTCATTCTTCTTCCTCATGAATGTACACATAGCACCCCATACTGACAGAAAAACACAGAATTGTTGACATTGTTGCAGATTTATTAAAAAAGAAAAACTGAAATATCACATGGTCCTAAGTATTCAGACCCTTTGCTGTGACACTCATATATTTAACTCAGGTGCTTTCCATTTCTTCTGATCATCCTTGAGATGGTTCTACACCTTCATTTGAGTCCAGCTGTGTTTGATTATACTGATTGGACTTGATTAGGAAAGCCACACACCTGTCTATATAAGACCTTCCAGATCACAATGCATGTCAGAGCAAATGAGAATCATGAGGTCAAAGGAACTGCCTGAAGAGCTCAGAGACAAAATTGTGGCAGGCACAGATCTGGCCAAGGTTACAAAAAGATTTCTGCTGCACTTAAGGTTCCTAAGAGCACAGTGGCCTCCATAATCCTCAAATGGAAGACGTTTGGGACGACCAGAACCCTTCCTAGAGCTGGCCGTCCGGCCAAACTGAGCTATCGAGGGAGAAGAGCCTTGGTGATAGAGGTAAAGAAGAACCCAAAGATCACTGTGGCTGAGCTCCAGAGATGCAGTCAGGAGATGGGAGAAAGTTGTAGAAAGTCAACCATCACTGCAGCCCTCCACCAGTCGGGGCTTTATGGCAGAGTGGCCCGACGGAAGCCTCTCCTCAGTGTAAGACACATGAAAGCCTGCATGGAGTTTGCTGAAAAACACCTGAAGGACTCCAAGATGGTGAGAAATAAGATTCTCTGGTCTGATGAGACCAAAATAGAACGTTTTGGCCTCAATTCTAAGCGGTATGTGTGGAGAAAACCAGGCACTGCTCATCACCTGTCCAATACAGTCCCAACAGTGAAGCATGGTGGTGGCAGCATCATGCTGTGGGGGTGTTTTTCAGCTGCAGGGACAGGACGACTGGTTGCAATCGAGGGAAAGATGAATGCGGCCAAGTACAGGGATATCCTGGACAAAAACCTTCTCCAGAGTGCTCTGGACCTCAGACTGGGCCGAAGGTTTACCTTCCAACAAGACAATGACCCTAAGCACACAGCTAAACTAACGAAGGAGTGGCTTCACAACAACTCCGTGACTGTTCTTGAATGGCCCAGCCAGAGCCCTGACTTAAACCCAATTGAGCATCTCTGGAGAGACCTAAAAATGGCTGTCCACCAACGTTTACCATCCAACCTGACAGAACTGGAGAGGATCTGCAAGGAGGAATGGCAGAGGATCCCCAAATCCAGGTGTGAAAGACTTGTTGCATCTTTACCAAAAAGACTCCTGGCTGTATTAGATCAAAAGGGGGCTTCTACTAAATACTGAGCAAAGGGTCTGAATACTTAGGACCATGTGATATTTCAGTTTTTCTTTTTTAATAAATCTGCAACAATGTCAACAATTCTGTGTTTTTCTGTCAGTATGGGGTGCTATGTGTACATTCATGAGGAAGAAGAATGAACCTAAATAATTTTAGCAAATGGCTGCAATATAACAAAGAGTGAAAAATTTAAGGGGGTCTGAATACTTTCCATACCCACTGTATATATATATATATATATATATATATATATATATATATATATATATATATATATATATATATATATATATAATTTTTTTTATTGTTGCTTAAAATAAGATAAATGACAGATTGGCTTCTTATGCCTTTTGGAGACTATGGACTCCCTATGGACTATGGAAATCTCCCTACCAAAATTACGAACTTTCAACCAAAATGGTGTAGCCTAACCACTCTGGGACCCATTTTTCATAATGTGACTGTTTTGTGAGAGGAAGAATAGATGCAAAATACCGTGGGGGGGGGGGGGGTTCAGGATTGCAGAGAAGTATGAGGAAGGGGATGGGGCAATTAAAAATACTAAATAATAGAAAAAAAGTGGTGATCTAATGCTAAAAAAAGTTGTGGATGGGTTTATATTTTCAAACATTAAGAGCTTGTTCATAACATAATGCAAGCATTAGCATGTGCACTGACACGCGTGTTCATTTTCGCTAAACAGCAATGTATTTTTAAACATTTTTTCTTTTTACTGTATGCAAATACTATGCAGCGTGTTATGACATGTTACTGTGAGCTGGAATGTGCTGTGCAAAAGTGTAAAGTGTCACATTTATTCAGCTCAAACCCCATACTTTGGTGGGAACTGAAACCATAGGACAAAAGGCAAATTGCCTCGCTGGTGCATCAGGACTGCATTGGGCAATGCAGTCTAGCAGCTCTTAGTGTTTCTTTTGCAATGATGGAAAAACGCCAGCTCCTAATTGAGGCACCGATGAAGTTGGCCATATAAGCAAGGACAGATGTTCTGCCAAGAGTCAAAGCAACAGGGTAGATAAAGGAGTTGAAGTACGAAAAGAAAATTGAAATTTGCACTTTTCAAGGAAATTTAAAAAAACGGGTTGAGAAAGTAAAATCTACTTTCTAAAAAACAACAGACTCTGCGGGCACAACATGAGACAGTAAGTGTAAAAAATTACAATCTTTATTACAAATATTCTTAAAAACAACACACAGGATAAAAAATATCACAACACATACTACTCAACAGTAGGTCCAACAGATACCCAATCACAGACATGGAGGCATGAATCCCATAATATAGAAAGTGTAGAAATCCATCGGTATAGAAGAAAATATGGGTAGATATCAATGGTCAGGTCAACAACTCTTCCATGTATGCTTGTCAATGCGTTTCCCAAAATATGTTTGCTTCCTCAGGACAAATTGGGTGGGTGCTATTTGGGATTTAGAAATTTTACATAAATATCATATATTGGAATATTGCACATTCATATTTGTACATGTATTTGTGCATTTATATGTCTTGTTCCAAAGGAAAAAAAAAAGTGATATTCATGTAGATAAGTAGATTTTACTTTCTCAACCTTTTTTTATATATTTTAGATGTTGGCAAGGTGAGGGCCCCCCTTTCTTTGCAAAGACTTTTCCCCAGAGCTTAGTGAATGTGGTGAAAACTCACTATGCAAAGAATATTCAATCAAGTACAAAGAAATGTAAAACAAAATATATTTTTGCTTTTATACGATTGGATGATGGAAGTCTGAAGAGTTTTACCTCATTCAATATGCTGAGAGAATATTTCTTTGAAAGTATGCAGCCTTTTTCGTCTTTGGTAAACCAACCCCATAGACAAGTGTGAAGTTCAGGGGAATAGCTCCTCAAAGCTAGCAAAGCCGTTTGTCTTAAACATAAAGGTCCCACCCTCTTAGATTGTAAGCTCTAAAGAGCAGGGCCCTCTGATTCCTACTGTATTAAAGTGTATTGTATTTGTAATGTCTACCCTCAAGTCGTAAAGCGCTGCGTAAACTGTCGGCGCTATATAAATCCTGTATAATAATAATGATAATAATAATAATAATAATAATAATTTATTGTCTCTTCCAGAGCAAACAAAAAAAAAAACAATTTCAGCAGCAACAGGGAGTTCACCTAATCCAAGAAAATATAACACAAAAGTTTGCTTATCTTTAGCACACACATCATAAAGGAAACATAAAGAAACAAAGTTCATATACAGGATTTTTAGTACAGTCCAACTCTGGTTGTTTGGCAGCTCCCAGCACATGTGAGGCACTCCAACAGGTCTCTCTCTATCAGATTCCTACTTCCCACACCTAATACTAAGAGCTTCCTGTTTTATTTGCTGCTTCCTGGAGGCTGCTTAACTCTATAGGGAGCCTGAAATTTCCGTAGTCAGAAGTGGAGGTCCTTTTCCCACCCGAAATGTCACTCGAAACATCCAAGATTCCGGGTCCCAAACAGGTCTCTACTAATACCGATAGGACTGTGAGTTAGTCCTCTCTTTTACACGACTACCCCAAAACTCTTCACCCATCACATGTGAGACCCCTGAGTACACACACTTTTGGGACCACAACCCAAATGTTGGTGCCACATTGCACCCATCCATAGGGTTGTCACCTCATCCCTTTAACCACTTTACAGCTGCTCACTAGAGCTCTACTGTGGCAAAGTGTCTCTTGTAGGTCTGACGACGTAGACCTACGTCGCCAGACATTCCCCTCTCTTGGCGGCGTGCGCGCGCCGCCGGAGGCTCGCTCCCGCTGTATTCAGTCACAGCGGGAGTCGGGCCAGGGGAGGAGCAGCGGCGATCGCCGCTGCTCTTCCCCGATCGTCGGGGAATCGAGTCTTGAGATCCGCCCACTTGTGTAAACAAAGCGGGCAGATCTACTAAGTGACAGGCAGTGTCAGATTGCAGGGTTCAGCATAGCTGAACCTGCGATCTGTCCCTGTGTCACTCAGTCACCTCCCCCCACACATGTCAGTAAGCACCAGGCATACATTAACCCCTCCCTCTCCAATAAAATTAACCCCTTCCCTGCCAGTGTCATTTTTCAGATCACTGCCATCGAACACCAAAAACTACAGAAATCCTTCCCTTAGTTAGTAAACGCAATAACTTTTGCGCAAACCAATCAAAATATGCTTATTGCAATTTTTTTTACCAAAAATATGTAGCAGAAAACAAATTGGCCTAAAATGATAAAAAATTTGGATTTTTACATTTTGGGGGGGGGGGGGATTTCATATAAAAAAATGTGAAAAATTTTGTTATTTTTTCAAAATTGTCGCTATTTTTTTGTTTATAGCGCAAAAAGTAAAAATCGCACAGGTAATCGAATACCACCAAAAGAAAGCTCTTTTTGTGGGGAAAAAAGGACGTAAATTTCGTTTGGGTACGGCATTGCATGACCACGCAATTGTCAGTTAAATTTGCACAGTGCCAAATCGCAAAAAGTGGCCCAGACGTAAGACAGCAAAATCCTCCGGTGGTAAAGTGGTTAAACCCAAACACATATAAATTGCACAGTTTCTGGGGCTAATTTATTGCAGATAAGGCACCAAGTGAGTTTAATTATCACATTAATCAGCCCCAGAACCTGTGTAATTAATACGTGTTCGGGTTTAAAGGGATGCCCCTACCCATCCAGAACCCATCCTTAGCGTCCTGTACACAAGGTAATAACTCAGGATATTAGAAAACCCTTTCTTCTATTAGTCATCAGCTAGTACCCAGTATAAAACACTCATTCACCAGTATACCTCTGGAAAAAATATAGTGTATATTCAGTGAGTGAATGTTTTGAGTTTCAATTGCAGTATTTCCCTTTAAGTAATTTTTTGATGGGACTTGTACATGTTTAGATTAAAGGGTGCAAACACTCATGTTAGGATGGGTTCACACTGGTGCGAACACAGACATTTCATGTGATTCACACTGCATTGCCGTGCAGATCACATGCAATGTCTGTGCAGTTTGTATGGCTGAATTTGCATCACCAAAATGGAACAGGACCCTTTTTTTTTTGGTCCGCACTGTAATCAGATTGCATGGGTGTGAACACCTACGCTAACCGATTCCTGTACTATTTCACAGTTCACACTGCAAACCGATATAGGGGTGGGTATCTGGGGGTGTCATTACCTTTACACTGACACCCGCAGCGGTTTGCAGATGTCAGTGTGAACCATCTGCGATTCAGGTGCGATATAAGAACCTGCACAGGATTCACAGGGTTTCCCGAATTGCACCAGTGTGAACCCAGCCTTACAGTCTCTCTATCGCTCTATCTCCCTTCTAAACAACTGTTGAGATAAAATTTCCGCCATACAAGCAGAGCACAGTTTACAGTGAGCTGCACGACTCATAGACTTGCATTACAATAAGCAGGTGTAAAGCACAACCATTGTGACACTGCAATAAAAAAACATAGTTTTTAAATAGGGACCGCAGACCCTCTGTTTTAAATCTAAATGTTAACAGCATTATGGCCCCCGTCACACAGGCTATACGATATATATATATATACACACACACATATTATATATCTATATAAATGTCCATATTTTACAAAGTGTTTATACAAGTTCAACATACTTTGCCTTAGATTTCTCAGCACAGTTTCCTTTATATTATCAGACTGAAACTTTTATTGGAACTTACTGAAGCATTAATAGAGAGTAGGCGCCAAAAAACCACCTCAGGTCTAGAGGTTACATCTGTATCCCCAGATACCGATGTGCATCAAAAATATAAACCTGGATTAGCACATTGCTCTGTAACTTGCAGATGCAAGCAGAAAATATAAACTGTGTAAAGTGTTTTCAAGACGTTAGGCCTTCTTAACGTTGTTTAAATTTTGCTAAACAATGTCAAATTACATAGCAAGTCAGGTGTTAGAGCTAAATCAGAAGAGCTGTAAGCTATTTGAATATTAGAAGAATATTTTAGAATATATTTAGAATTCCCTCTCTCTTTCCCAGATATACTATATATACATATATATATATATATATATATATATATATATATATATATATACACAGTATCTCACAAAAGTGAGTACACCCCTCACATTTTTGTAAATATTTTATTATATCTTTTCATGTGACAACACTGAAGAAATTACACTTTGCTACAATGTAGTGAGTGTACAGCTTGTATAACAGTGTAAATTTGCTGTCTCCTCAAATCAACTAAACACACAGCCATTAATGTCTAAACCGCTGGCAACAAAAGTGAGTACATCCCTTCGTGAAAATGTCCAAATTGGGCCCAATTAGCCATTTTCCCTCCCCAGTGTCATGTGACTCGTTAGTGTTACAAGGTCTCAGGTGTGAATGGGGAACAGGTGTGTTAAATTTGGTGTTATCGCTCTCACTTTCTCATACTGGTCACTGGAAGTTCAATATGGCACCTCATGGCAAAAAACTCTGAGGATCTAAAAAAAGAATTGTTGTTCTACATAAAGATGGCCTAGGCTATAAGAGGATTGCCAAGATCCTGAAACTGAGCTGCAACACGATGATTAAGACCATACAGTGGTTTAACAGGACAGGTTCCACTCAGAACAGGCCACGCCATTGGTCAACCAATGGAGTTGGGTGCATGTGCTCAGCATCAGATCCAGAGGTTGTCTTTGGGAAATAGATGTAAAAGTGCTGCCTGTCAGTGCTCAGATCATACGCCACGCACTGCATCAAATTGGTCTGCATGGCTGTCATCCCAGAAGGAAGCCTCTTCTAAAGACGATGCACAAGAAAGCCTGCAAACAGTTTGCTGAAGACAAGCAGACTAAGGACATGGATTGCTGGAACCATGTCCTGTGGTCTGATGAGACCAAGATCAAGTTAGTTGGTTCAGATGGTGTCAATCGTGTGTGGCGGCAACCAGGTGAGGAGTACAAAGACAAGTGTGTCTTGCCTACAGTCAAGCATGGTGGTGGGAGTGTCATGGTCTGGGGCTGCATGAGTGCTGCTGGCACTGGGGAGCTACAGTTCATTGAGGGAATCATGAATGCCAACATGTACTGTGACATACTGAAGCAGAACATGATCTCCTCCCATCGGAGACTGGGCCCCAGGGCAGTATTCCAACATAATAACGACCCCAAGCACACCTCCAAGGTGATTACTGCATTGCTAAAGAAGCTGAGGGTAAAGGTGATGGACTGGCCAAGCATGTCTCCAGACCTAAACCCTATTGAGCATCTGTGGGGCATCCTCAAACAGAGGGTGGAGGAACGCAAGGTCTCTAACAGCTGTAACAGTTTCAACTCTTCTGGGAAGGCTGTCCACAAGGTTTAGGAGTGTGTCTATGGGAATGTTTGACCATTCTTTCTGAAGCGTATTTGTGAGGTCAGGCATTTATGTTAGACAAGAAGGCCTGGCTCGCAGTCTCTGCTCTCATTCATCTTGAAGGTGTTCTATTGGGTTGAGGTCAGGACTCTGTGCAGGTCAGTCAAGTTCCTCCACCCCAAACTCACTCGTCCATTTCTTTATAGACCTTGCTTTGTGCACTGGTGCGCAGTCATGTTGGAGCAGGAAGGGGCCATCCCCAAACAGTTCCCACAAAGTTGGGAGCATGAAATTGTCCAAAATGTCTTGGTATGCTGACGCCTTAGGAGTTACTTTCACTGGAACTAAGGGGCCAAGCACAACCCCTGAAAAACAATCCCACACCTTAATCCCCCTCCACCAAAGGATTTGTACACAAAGGACCAGTGCACAAAGCAAGGTCAATAGCTGCAAAGGGTGGGCCAACTCAATATTAAACCCTACGGACTAAGCCATTAAAGTTCATGTGCATGTAAAGGCAGGTGTCCCAATACTTTTGACAGTATAGTGTGTATATATTGAAATGGTATTATTTGCTTATATGCTGTCACAACTTCTCTTAGTAGCTTGTTTTGATTGTCTGACATTCAAACAATATTCAGTGTTTAATATCTCCAGGGTCATATGAGATGACCCCCAGGTGCTCTAATAGTTACACATTCCAAATAATCGAGTTTGCTTACTCAAGTTAAGCCTCCAGGTGCATTCTACTCACAAAGATGGATCCTTAGTGTGTAGTGTGTCAAACACAAGATGGGCACAGATCACTTTGACCAGTTTTGTGGTTTTTATTCCTGAGGTAGTAATAGAAGGGAGGGAACAGGATAGCCCAAAAACATAGCAGTAACTCATCTACACAGCAGCCTATCTGGCTTCATATATTTTAAAAATTTAGAAAAGCCTTGTACCACCCAAAGTAGCATGCAGGCAGTATCCCCAGAAAAAAGGTACTTTTGTCGGGCTGGTTATTCTGTCTGTAACTTCTGGTCAGCCAGGAGGTTAATGTGTCTGTTACCTCCTGTGGCCTGTTCACTTCATTGGGGCTTGATTGGAGCCTCGGGGATAAAAAGCATTGAGTTTTACCTCCTACCCTATAGGAGGATAGGAGCCATGCCCTTGGATGTCTTCCCGCGGCCACTGCTAATTGCTAGGAGCATGCTAGGACGGAGCTTTTTACCCTATGTACCGGTACGGTTTAGTGCCAGATATGTCAGTGCCCATCTCATATTTACTCGTTTTCAGTAAAGTAAAGTATATACAGAGAGCACTAGTTTTTTCCCTTTCTGTTATATATACTGCTGATGAATGATTATCATGCACCTGTGACAAGACGAGATGAGGAGAGTGAGCTCAATTATACCTGGTGTCGTCCCTACCAGGGAACTGCTTGTTTAGACCTGCTGGTAATACAGGGGTCTAAAAATAAGGTGAGCAGCCATCCTATCACTGGTAGTTGTGCTGCACTATTTATTGATGTTTGCTCTATTTTACATTGACTCATTCTGTGCCTGCAACAAAAACGCCCAGGTGTGTTGTTGCAGGCGTTTTTTTGGGCATTTTTTGGGCGTCTTTGGAGGCAGGCATAACATCTGAATTTCTGTATAGGGGTATATATACACACACACTTATATGTATTTATACACATACACACATATAGGTGTGATAGGAGCATAGCCCTATGCCTGCAAATTATTTAATTAGCACAGGCATAGGGTTCTGCTACTTTCACACCTATATATGTGTATGTGTATATATACATACATGTGTGTGTGTATATTTACCCCTACACAGAAGTTCAGATGTTATGCCTGCCTCCAAAGACGTCCACAAAAAAGCCCAATAAACGCCTGCAACAAAAACGGCCGAGTGTGAAAGTAGTGGAGCCCTATCCCTGCTCTACTGCAATTCTAATACAAACAATCTATTTTTTCTGGTTCTGGACATGCTACAGAGCTGAAACTTCACAGGTACACTTTTTAGACCCCCCAGACACTAAATCCAAAGAAATCTAATTTGTTTTTCAATAATTTTTTCAATAATTGGCTCTCTTTCAAAAATGACAATTTTTAAGAACTTTTTTTTGTGTGATTAATAGTCCCTGGAGCATGACCCAGAACCCTATGCACTTTTTAGGGGCATTTATTGGGTTTTAGGGCTTCAAAATTGTGTTTTTTGATTACCAAAGTTCGGGTCCCATTGATTTCAATGGGGTTCTGAAATCCGGGCCAAACTTTCGGGAAGTTTGGGTGTTCTGGTCGAACCAAACTTTTCAAAAGTTCGATCATCCCTAATTACATGCACTCTGGAATTTATTTATTTTTCAGCACTATTGGCACTTTTCTGCACGGGAGGATTACAATAATGAACTTTATTCAATGGACTTTATTTACAATTGTTTGATATGAGATTATTAAGTCTGAGAAATAATTTGTTTGTATTCTATTATTAATCCTCACATATTTTGCATTTTTTATTTTTTGCGCTTGCACGTTTGCACACAAAAGACATCTTTGTGATATAATAATTTTTTGATTTAAAATAATTGGGATTTTTTTTTTTTTTGGGCGTATAAATATTATTGTCCATAAGTATATACTATTGCACTGAAACACTGGCACTTTAAGTTTGCACACATACATACCAGCACTTGGTTTCAGGTGCTTACAAGCATATATGTTTGCACCTAAGCACTGGCACTTATAAATTAGCATATATTTGCATTAGCACGTTTTGTCCTATATTAGTTTTACCACCATCCCATATTTATTCACAACCACTATTTATATAAAAAAACTAAAATTATTATTATTTTTTTTGCCATATAATTTTTTTTCACAGATTTTGCACCTAACTATTTTCCCTTACTTGCCCCATAGCTTTGCTATGGTTCAGTGGCTGCATTTCTGGTGGTTTATTGATTTTACACATAAGCTTCCTAGGCGCTGGTTTTCCCATTTAATTTAGTGGGGGGAACGATTGATGAGAATTTTTGCTAAAAGTGGAGATTACGTGCAAGGGACACATCTTTCTGACTTTAGGTAATGTCTCTTGTCCTGAATTTTTCATTGGTGACTAAACTAAAGCAGGGTACACACTAGTAGAAAATCTGCCGAAAATTCCCGCCCGATGTGAAATCGTCCGATTTTCGCCTAGTGTGTACACAACTTTCAGCAGCCGATGCCGACATTTTCAAGGAAAAAAATGGATGGACAAACACCAAAATTTTTTTCGTCCGTCCCCAGATGACAGATTTTCGTTTAATGTGTATGCAGTACGTCCGTGAAAAATCGGATACAAAAGACCACGCATGATCTGAAGTTGCTGACAACCCGGAAGTCTAGGAACAAATGTGCCAAAAAAAAGAAAAATCGGACGAGAAATTTTGTGAACATTTATGCACTGTCAACTAAAAACGGTAATGAACGCTGAGAAGACAGAGAAAAATCAGAGGATATTTCGTCCGATTTTCGTCAAGTGTGTACGGCCCTTTAGGCTTTAAAAATTTATAAAACAACCTGCATGTGGACAATTCAACTAAAGCCTCGTACACACGCAACGAATTTCCACCGACCGGTCGCCCGTCTTTTGTCCAGAGTGCGTGTCTGTTGGTTGGAATGTGCTCTAGACTGCACATGAATTTTCCCCTATGACAGAAGTGATGTCATGTGTTGGATTGCTTTGTATGTGTTCTTTCATCTCTGAGCATGCCTAGTCTTGCTCATAAGATTTTTCCCCATCGAAATCTGTACTAATGAGACGAAAATCGGACGTGTTTTGACGGAGGACAAAAATTTTAATGCCTGCACACCAGGATTTTGTCAGCCGAAAAGTCGGAGTCGGCTGTCGAAAGCACCATACTAACAATCCGAAAATCGGCAGATCAGTCGTCGGACGAAATTTCCCGACCGAATTTCTTCTCGTGTGTACGGGGCTTTACAGATTTCATTTAAAACTAGCCACATACAGGCCACGTAATGATATAATTCTCCGTCTATTTGACTCATGCTACAGTAGTATGTGTGGGAGCACATTTGATACAAGATCAGAAAGAAAGAAAATAAATGATTGGCGCTGCCTTTAGAAGTCTTCCATTGAAGCATTGTAACATGTTTCTTGATTTTACATCTACCAACCAGAGATTTTATGCATCTGCCAGTTACAAGAACAATTTTTTAAATGGTAAAATGCATTAAAGTAATGTATTAAAAATTGTGGAGGAGCGTAGTCATCCTGTGTGTGGAAGTATCAGTGGTAAGGGACTTACGGACATATCTGGATGCACATATCTTTGTCAGGAATGCTAATAAACTTGATTCTTCCTGGGCAGTGACTATTTCCCCATTTTAATTTACAACAATATTCTTCTCAAATAAAGTAAAAGAAATATATCTAAGGTTGTCTCCATACATTACTGTATATACAGATAGATATGGAAATATTCAGCATAAGGTATCAATGGTTAACATAGATCTACGGTACTGAAAATGCATCTCAGCAGAAGTTGTGCTGGATAGTTTATTACATAATAATTTAGCCTATCACCAGGAAATTAAAGAAAAAAAAAAATGATGAGACAGTGCAGACAGCTTGAATACCTTCACTTGGCGACTTGTTACCATCTGTTGTTTATTTAATACACAATAAAGGTCAGAGGTACACGTGTTCTATGATCCATAGTCCAGGATATTCTAGTGGAAAATCAATAGCTGCAGACCATTAAACCGCTCACTGCTAGAGGGGAATTTACAGTAAAATTCAACTGTCCTAATGTGTCCAAAAGAAACTGGACCTGTGTATTTGTTTTCCATTCCATTTTATGAAATATACTTTAAAAGAAGCTAGCAATAACTTAAATTGACATTTTTCCACTACTATATATATATATATATATATATATATATATATATATATATATATATATATATAGATAGATAGCTATTTTTTTTTTGGTGCACTGAAAATACATTATATTTGCTTTTTAATTCAGAGCAAACTGCAAAATGTTTTGAGGACCATTTTCATTACTACTTTTTACAACATACTTTTTTTTTTTTTTTTAACGCATTGAAACAAAATTAATCAAGGAAGGGTCAAGCAATGATTAATCATGGTGCCATCTTAGCCTCTATTTAGATTTATAATTGCTATGGTGCTGCATGATCAGCTATGATACCAGCTATTTGTGGGCTTGACAGATTGACTGAGAGCTGACATAAGCACATCTTGCATATACTGCACATGTGCTGGCAGGCAGAATGTTAATCAAATCACTGCAGAAAACATAATTGGGATGTTTATTTAAATATTGAAAAGAGGAAAGCACCCTGGTACTATATCCCTAAATGTAAAAATACCCATTAGAAAAAATGCATTGAGGAAGGGAGGTTACTCTGCCAAAGGCCCTTGCTGCTGTGTTGTACACCATATGAATACACTATACAAAACCCTTGTTATAAATGTATTGGCCATTGTTGGTGTTAAGCATCCAGTTCTCTCAGAACGGTTATAGTATCATATTGTTTATTTTAGCTTTAGGGCTCATGCACACTGCAGCTTGTAAACTGCAGTTTTTCAGACTTTTGGCATTTTTTCCTAAAGGTTGATTTACTAAATGCAAATACACTGTGTACTGCAAATGTACTTTAACCACTTATACATACACTATACATACATACATATACATACAAGACAGTTACACCCCCTTCCTGCCCAGGCCAATTTTCAGCTTTTATCGCTGTTGCATTTTGAATGACAATTGCGCTGTCATGCAACACTGTACCTAAACCAAATTTGTGTCATTTGAGCTTTCTTTTGGTGGTATTTGATAACCGCAAGGTTTTTTCTTTTTTGGTACACAAATAAAAAAAGACTGAAAAGTTTTTTTGTTTATGTTATAAGATTTGTAAATAAATATTTTTTTTCCAGCACTGATGAGCACTGATGAGGCCGCACTGACAGGCACGGATGAGGAGGCACTGATGGGGTGGCACTGATGGGGTGGCACTGATATGCAGCATTGATGGGCACTGATAGGCAGCACTGATATGCAGCACTGATGGGCACTGATATGTGGCACTGATAGGTAGCACTGATATGCAGCACTGGTGGGCACTGATAGGAAGCACTGATGGGCACTGATAGGCAGCACTGATGGGCACTGATAGGTGGTACTCATGGGCACTGATAGGTGGCACTGGTGGGCACTGATATGTGGCACTGATGGGCACTGATGGGCGGCACTGATGGGCACTGATAGGCAGCACTGGTGGGCAATAATGGGCACTGGTGGGCGACACTGATAGATGGCAATGAAGGGCACTGGTGGGCAGCACTGAGAGATGGCAATGGTGGGCAGCACTGATAGGGAGAGCACCACTGGCAGGCTCCCTGAGCCCTGATTGCCATCCCTGGTGGTCATTGGTGGGCATCCCTGGTGGTCATGGGTGGGAATCCCTGGTGGCTCTAGTGGCACCCACCCAGGGTCTGCACTGGTAATCAATGTTCTGATTACCAGCACAGACCCCCACCTGTGATCAGTGAGTAATTAGCAAAACAAATGCTTCAAACTCACTGATCCCCCGGCTGCAGCACAGATCGTCTCTTCTTCTCCTCACTGACAGGCTCTGTGTGAGGAGAAGAAGAGATCAAAGCCGTTACAACAGCTGAATTTCCATTACATGACAGCTGTGGTTGGACACAGCCGTCATGTGATCAGGAGGGCCAATCACAGGGCCCTCCTGCCAAGACTTGTTGCTATGTGTCCGAGGGACACAGGCACATCAAAATTTGCGCCGCTGTGCGTGCCCGTGGCGGCGCGATCTCGCTTCTTCTGCAGGACGTTCGGGAACATCCAATCAGAAGGACATGACTCCCACCTGGCTGTATATGTACAGTGGCTGGTTGGGAGGTGGTTAAGTGCATTTGCTCAAGATCTGAGGGGAAACTCGAGGGGAAATTAGCTGTTTTTCTGAGGGGAAATTAGCTGTTTTTCTTATTTTCCTTGCATGTGATTAAGCATGGGATCATAGACAGTACCAATATATCAAAATAATAAAAATACACTTCAATAATAACAAATTATTAATAATACAAAACACTAAACATACTTTTAATGGATCGAAAATTGGCCAAGGCCCTTTATTATTGGCAATAAAATTATCTATTTGATAATATAATCCAATTTCATAACACACATCTGAGTCCATATTGGTTGAACTAGACTTTTTTTAAACCAGACTAACTATGTAACTATTGTAACATATAACAGTCTTGTCTTTTGACCAACTATTTTACACCAAACCAAAATAATATTATATATCTTTGCACATAAATATCTGAAATCTATATCTAAAACTCAGCCATTAAAGCTTGAATTATAACCATTAAATCAAAAACTGTCCCCTTTCAGCAGAAAGGGACGGATGCCACACAATACTGCCCGTGACAGAGAGCAGGAGCTTCTTCCTCTGTTTGGTATCTGTCATTCTCCCATGGGTGGGTGAGACAAATGAATTGCTCCCCCACTTTTCATTCTTTGCAAAGTGAAGCTTTACCTCATTTACTAAGCTTTGGGAGCAAGTGCACTTGTAGTGCACAATATATTTTCCTTTACTAAATCAACCTCATAGTCTTTTAGAGGAGTTTACAGGCAGAAGCATTTAGGGGCAGTCTCCTGAATGCATCAAAACCATGTTCAGGAGAGGAACTTTCCAGCATCAAAAAGTCAAACACGCCTAAACACTGCTAAACGTGTCTGAACAAGTCTTACATAGGTGTGTTTATGTTTAGGTTTGTTTTTGAAGTTTACTGGATGGTTGTTGATGGTGACAATCCAGGAAATCCTGTGTATACAGAAAGTTTCCTGTGACCCTGACCCACCACCCTTGGAGTTGACACGGCTGCAGAGAGAGAAAGACACCACGGCTAGGAATGTGAGCCAGTCTCAGCTGATTGCAGCCATCCAAATGCATCCCGAAATTTAGGGCAAGCCCTATCCCAAATATGCAGACTGTATTTTAAAGCAAAATTCATGGGATAAGATTGGTCGCAGCCTGACAGAGGATTGGAAGGATCTTGCGTGCAGGCAGAAGAAGGAGCAATGTAAATGCATATTATGTCCGTATGATTTTGTTTATGTGCATTTTTGGGTGTATGTATGCTTATGTACTGCTTTGTTTTTTTTTTTTTCAGTTCAAACCCTCCAGACCCACTTGAAGTCCCTTTGGGACTGTTTAAAGAGGATCTATAATAAGGAAATGGAAGTACAAAGGATTGGAGTCCTAAGCACTTACAAGCCACACCCTAAAACATTGGAGTTTTCTTTTCTGTGGCATGGCATCTAGAGCATAAATTGATATTTAATTTATTTTTCTTGGGGGGAGGGGGTTATGGTAGTTTATTTTACTTTTTACATTTTTTTTATTAATGTTTTGATAAGAACATTTTTGTTTTTTTAAGGTTTTTTTTTTCATTTTTAATTTTTTTTTTAAAAAAACATGTTTTTTAATATTTTTTTACTAATTTTGTAACCTTTTTTATTTTTTTGTTTTTTGTGTTTTCAAATTTTTTTTAAATAATTTTTTCAAGTTTTTTAAAAAATGTAAGTTTTTTAAAAAATGTAAGTTTTTTACAATTTTTAGAAACAACATTCACCTGGCAACCACATCAGCCAGAGGAGGAGTTGGAGTAGGTGGAGGCGGAGGAAAATATGGAACAGGAGGCTAGCACTTCCAACCCACCCACAGCCACAACCACATCAGTTTAATTTTTGTCTGAGGCTTTGTCTTTTGTTTGAGGCTGAAAGCAAAGATGTGAGACCTTAACAGGTGTATTTATTTTTATTTTTTTTTCTCTATCTATCTATCTATCTATCTATCTATCTATCTATCTATCTATCTATCTATCTATCTATCTATCTATCTATCTATCTATCTATCTATCTATCTATCTATCTATCTATCTATCTATCTATCTATCTATCTATCTATCTATCTATCTATCTCTACCTACCACCAGCTTTAGGTTTATTTATTGTTTTGTTTTTTTGTTGTTAATGGGACTTTATTGGCCAATTGTTTTGGCCTTTTTATATTTTCCAAAAGTTCTGGCAAAACTTTCTATTACATAATATATTTAAAATATAATATAAAGTAAAATTCTCAATGACATACTGTTTTTTTCTATTTCTTTTTTCAGTTACACATTGCATCAAACATATTCATGCATATGGGGTAATGCATCCATTTGAATGGCCACTTTCCCGCACACAGATGAATACCACATCACACATATTCATGGATGTGGGGTAATGTGAACACGGAATGAAGGAGGGATGATGGCGCTGCCTAGGGAGAAGTGATTGACTAGTAGCGCAGTCAGGTGAACTAGCACCAGCATAAAAACATGAATAAATAAGTGTATAAAAACTAATGAAATCCAATGGTAAAAATGTGGAAATAAATATAAAATATATATATAGGTGTAGCTGTGAATATCAAAAGGTGCTAAATTTAATTGAGTAATACCACTAGTAAAAAGCAATAATGCACACCATAAAATGAAATAAATACATCATATGAGTGAACAAATCGATAAAAGGTCCAATCAAACAGTGACACTAATAAGGTGACTAAGTGAAAAGTGGTAAGTATAATGGACCATCAAACTAGTAGATATAGCAGTGATATAACATATATCCTGAAACCGTGCTCGATTGAGTAGCAGTAAATAAATAGGAAAAATCAATCAAATAAATATGATAAATATAAATCAGCATAGAGTCTGTGCATAGATATATCTATATAAATAAGTGCAAAGTCCGTGAATGTGTTGATCCCAGACAAAACTTGAGATTGGATGGTGAGGTAGAAGTGCTCGTGCTCCCTTTCGCCCAATAATGCACTCACCAGAACAAATAACCCCTACAGGGGTATCAGGCCCCAATGGATAGGTGGATATGGTGAAAATTAGTCCGTCTTGGATCTTCCTATGGGTGGAACGTCCCAATTCCTGGATGAGTTATATGTTAACTAGGCTAGATCACGTATACCATGGGTCCTCAATCCGTGGGACAGCTCCCATATGGACACAAACAGGGAAGGACCATATAGTGTAAATCCATGGATAAACTTTATTGGGAAACAAGTAAAGGTGCTCACATAAATGAAGGAACATCAAATGTTATAAAAGTGGAGCTACCGGAACACAAATGCATTACAAAGATCGGTATTGGAAATGATGTAATGGCGCTTTATGCGTTTCGTCAATCAGACGTCATCAGAAGCATTCATGGATGTGGGGCAATGTGTCTGTTTGAATGACCGCTATACCTCACATGTTGTGAGGCAGCATGCGATAGCATGCATAATGACCCACACTGGCTGTGGTTTGATGAATGTTTTGTCTGTTTGCTGTTATTGTTTGCATTTTGGCCCCCAAAAGTGGATTTTGTGTGTCTTTGTCCAGTGTGACCATGCGTTTCTTATTTGTGAGCATCAGCTGACCTTTGTCTTTTGATTGTTACTTACAAATCTCACGTGTTAGACAACTCATAATGTTGATCTAGTTTCCTAATTTTTTTTTTTGTGTGTGAATTTGGTGGGGTGTAGTTATTGCACTGCCTTTTATTTTGTCAAATGTTATATCTTGTCTGTTTTGTTTGTTTAATCCTGCACTTAAACTTTTCATAGGGATGAGATGGTGAGAGTTGTTATACCCTAAAATGTTTGACATGGTTAGTGCTCACTAGGGATGATCGAACGGTTCGGGTCGACCATCGGTTCAACCCAAACATTGACTGTTCGAAATTCGGCCGAATTTCGAACTTTTGCTGAAAAAGTTCGGAATTCGGCAACCAGAACCGACCAAAATGCAATGGGACAGAAACTGGGCTTTAAAAGCCCATGATTGGACCAGAACCATAAGTAAAAGCCAATTGAGGGGGCAGGAGGATGCTAGGAATGTGATTGGAGTGACTATGGGGTCCAGAGGCCAATCAGTAGTGAATACGCCCCCCAGTATATAAGAGAGCCCCGCCAAATCTCTAGCATTGTAATACAGGGATGTGGAAGAGAGTGGAAGCAGTTCTGTTACTCCTGCTTCAAAAGTGTTATTTAGCAATTATTAGCAATTATTAGTGTGAGGAAAGTGTAGTTAGGGTACTATTTTCCACTATAGTTAGATTTAATAATCTAGTTTCTGTAGGGAAAGTGTTAAGTGTCAGGGTGACTGTAGTGTAGTGTAGGGTTAACTCACTCTGACTACTATGGCGGGGTGACCAAATGCTTCCATGTCAGGGTGACCGCTACTTTCACACCTGGGCATTTTTGTTGCAGGCGTTTTTTTGGGCATTTTTGGGCGTCTTTGGAGGCAGGCATAACATCTGAACGTCTGTATAGGGGTATATATACACACACACACACACACATATATATGTATTTATACACATACACACATATAGGTGTGATAGGAGCGAAGCCCTATGCTGCAAATTATTTAATTAGCGCAGGCATAGGGTTCCGCTACTTTCACACCTATATATGTGTATGTGTATATATACATACATGTGTGTGTGTGTGTGTGTGTGTGTGTGTGTGTATATATACCCCTACACAGAAGTTCACATGTCATGCCAATAAAAGGCCGCACCAAAAACGGCCGGGTATGAAAATAGCGGAGCCACTATCCTGCTCTACTGCAATTCTAATATAAACAATCTTTTTTTTCTGGTTCTGGACATGCTACACAGCTGAAACTTCACAGGTACACTTTTTAGACCCCCCCCCCCCCGACACGAAATCCAAAGAAATCTCTTTTTTTTTTTTTCAATAATTTTTTTCAATAATTGGCTCTCTATCAAAAATGACAATTTTTAAGAACTTTTTTTAATGTGTGATTAATAGTCCCTGGGGCATGACCCAGAACCCTAGGCACTTTTTAGGGGCATTTATTGGGTTTTAGGGCTTCAAAATGATGTTTTTTGATTACAGAAGTTCGGGTCCCATTGATTTCAATAGGGTTCTGAAATCCGGGCCGAACTTTCAGGAAGTTCGGGTGTTCTGGTCGAACCGAACTTTTCAAAAGTCATCCCTAGTGCTCACTTTATTTTTGTCCCTGCTGTACGCTATGAAATTTAAGGTGTCCAATTTAAGTACTTCTTTTAGATTGTAAGCTCTTTAGAGCAGGGCCCTTCCAACCATATTGTAAAGTGCTGTGAAAAATGCTGTAACATTAAATGCCAGTCAATTTTTTGGGCAAATTAACTGAATGAACAAAACAGAGTTCCTATTGTCCAAATAAAATGTAGAATTGGTTTTGAATTTGTTTTTTGTTTTTTTGTTGAGGTTTGTTAAAATCTTCCAATCTTTATTAACCTTTATCACGTGAGCGACCGTTACGTAACGCGTAGGGCATAGCACCGGAAGTGACGTATTGAGGTGAGCATTTAGCACACCCATAGGGGTGCCCATCTAATAGTTTTTGGAAACTATCGATGCTCCATGCTGATACCACTGCTTGTGGAAGAGATTTCCACATCCTTATCGCTCTGACAGTAAAGAAATCTTTACACAGTTTAAGGTTAAACCGCTTCTCTTCTAATTTTAGTCAATGGCTGCATGTACGATATTTGTACATTGATATCATATCCTCTCTTAAGCGTCTCCTCTACAGAGAGAATAAGTTCAATTCTTGAAGTCTTTCCTCATAGCTGAAGTTATCCAGTCCATTTATTAGCTTTGTTGCCCTTCTCTGGACTCTCTGCAGTTCCAGCACATACTTCCTGAGGACGGGTTCTCAAAACTGGATGGCATACTCAAGATGCACCTGGGCCAGAGTCTTGTAGAGTGGGAGAATTACCGTTTTATCTCTGGAGTGAATCCCCTTTTTAATACATGCCAGTATTCTGTTGGCTTTGCTTGCAGCAGCTTGGCATGGCATGCCATTGCTGAGCTTGTCATCTACTAGGACCCCCAGGTCCTTTTCCATCCTAGATTCCCCTAAAGGTTCAACCCCCTAGTGAGCACCTTGTGTTTTTATTTTTGGCACCCAAATATATTACTTTACATTTTTCAACATTAAATCTCATTTGCCATGTAGTTGCCCACCCCATTATTTTGTTCAGGTCTTCTTGTAAGGTTTACACATCCTGCATAGAAGTTATTGCTCTGCTTAGCTTAGTACCGTCCACAAATACTGAGATTGAGCTGTTTATCCCATCCTCTAGATCAATTATGAATAAATTAAACAGGATTGGTCACAGGAAAGATCCTTGGGGACCCCACTTTCCACACCAGACCATTCCGAGTACTCACCATTTATCACGATCCTTTGGAATCGCCCCTGAAGCCAGGAGCAATAAGGACATCACTCTCTGATGGCCTGTGGAAGCCAACAGGGTGTTGCCATCAGCGCATGGCCTGCTGCCCAGCAACTGACGATTAGGTTGGGAATGAAAGAGTGGCTGGGCAATGGGCTGTGGAAAGAGAGGGGCAGAAAGCAAGAGAGTACGGTATGTCTTGTCCTCCTAATATTAGGGCAGACACAAAATACCATATTATGCTAAGACTATTAATCTGAAAAACCACAAAATTCAAGTATTTATGCAATGGAGCTGTGAATATTTTGAATTCTCAATCACATGCAGGATAAAAAAACAAAAAATCCTACACATGATTGGATGATAGAAGTAAACACGGCTTCATTTTAAATGAACATTCTCAACTACTTTAATAAATAAATCCATATATGTAAAACACACTTCTGTTCATGTTCCTGGTATCTGTTTAGATCAGTGGTTCTCAGAATTATTTTACTATGCACCCTTGAAAAAACAAATGTTTGCTAAGTATGCCCTGTTGTGTTGCTTTGGTTTTTAAGTGCTTCCTAACATGTAAAAATAATAACTGTTTTGCGCTGCTGACAATATAAATAAAAATGAATACTACAATTAATATAATTTATCAACTGTGCCTGTGTATAATTCACATAAAATAAATAACCAAATAATCATGTGCAAGAATGCATGTATTAAACCCTAGGCACCGACATTACGCAAATATGCGTCCTCTCGGTGGGTGGGCCTTGGTGCCAAGAGGCCGCATATTTGTGTACCAATTTGCAGGCACAGCTGTGCTGAGAGCGGTGCCCTGTTGGAGCCCGGAGGCAGGACAGTTACTGGCAACTAATGGATTTTATTCGGCATCTTGCGATCGGGAGCTTTCTGATCATGTGACCGCCTAAACAGCCAATTGTGGCGCTCACATAATTATAACAAATGCAAAGTACAGTATACACTTTGAGACAGACAGGTCACTCCCGCCATGCTCCAACCCTACAGTTCCAAGGCCAATATCCGCGCCCCTAACAGCAATACTAGTGAACCTGGTTAAATGCATGTACATAACTGTGTAACCCTGAAACATCCAAAGCAATTTATTATGAATATATGATTATAAAGAATTTAGTTTCCCAGTTAGAAGTACCCCTTCTAGCCATAATATATACAGAAAAGTAGAATATTTCCAGTCCCCAAATTATTGGTTTAAAAACCATGTGTCCTGTGACCTGCTTGCAGGCATCTGTTACCATTTGGCATGCAGTTATTAGTCCCTTAGAACCTTCTTATTAAATCAATAATATGGGAACCAACTCCTAAACCCGGTCACAGAGAAAAGAGACTTGGTTACAGTTGGCAACAGCTTTTAGAGTCCCATTATAATATTTTTAATAAATCAATGGCTGGACTTTAGAAACCCCATACTTTAATCAAATCAAGTTGGACCGTGGGGAAAAAAAAGTCCTATCATACAGCAGTTCACATTTCTGCACATCTCAAGGACTGCACCAGCAATAACGGGCTTACTGTTCCAGAAGCTGATTTCGTTTTTACTAAATGCTAACAATTTAAAGCATTGAAGCATAGTCCATTTTAGAGCATTAATAATGACATGTTCATTTATGAAATAGGAAAAAGCCAAGTAAGTAACAGGTAAATGTACATTGTGCTTATTCTTTCAGTAATTAACTGGTTAGTAATTGACACAATGAACTAACCTTAATCTGTCCTTGTTCCACCTTTTGGAAAAATTGTTTTGGCATCATACAGTAGAGGTTACTCATATATCTGACTTCTGGTTTTACAAGTCTCCGAAGACCAGAACGCTAACATTTTGAGTGTAGAACAAACAATGTATCTTGCAGCTATGAAACGATTTTTGCATAGCTAAAGCAGCCTAAACTAGCCCTGGCATAATTCAGACATTTAGGCTAATGTACCTGGAAGAAATTTTTGCAAATTGCCTGACAAATTACTGGCAGCCTATAAAGAATCATTTAAATCTTTCTCCAGTAAAACAAATAAAGATTATTTAAAAATAAAACTCCGAACTGAAATCCACAAATTATGTGCCATGTCATATACTGCATAAATACAGTATATTTAGTATACTATCTATTTTAAGCATCTCTTCTCTTTTCTCTTCTCTTCTCTTCTCTTCCAGTCTGCCACCAACCAAGTAGACCTGTCTCACGATATAAATAAAGAACAGGGGTCCTAATCTGTGTTTTATACTGTATCCACCAAGGGGATGGAGATGTATGCTTCTCAGCTGGTCCTTTTCAGTTTTGTACCATCGCTACAACATAGCTATTAGAGCTGTGAGATATTAGACCAGTCATAGATGTTAGCGGGTTGGGGGAGGTTTGGGCTGTCTCCCCCTCACCTGTCTCCCATCTATCTATTAGCAGCCATGTGCTTCCATTGTGGAGACACTCAAAATAGACAGTGTTAGGACTGCATGTAACACAGGGTGCAGTGTAGAGGCCTTGCAGCTTACACATGCATTTGCAAATGCGTGTGAACGAAACCCCTGTTCTTTATTTATATCGTTAGACAGGTCTACTTGGTAGGTGGCAGACTGGAAGTGAGTACATCAGACTGGGGGCTGGCTGGCTTCCATGCACCTCTTTTAAGCCTTTTCAATTTTCATTTTATATATATATATATATATATATATATATATATATATATATATATATATATATATATAGTATCTCATAAGTACACTCCTCACATTTTTGTAAATATTTTATTATATCTTTTCATGTGACAACACTGAAGAAATGACACTTTGCTACAATGTAAAGTAGTAGCGCTTGTAGGTCCAAATTGGGCCCAATTAGCCATTTTCCCTCCCCAGTGTCATGTGACCCATTAGTGTTACAATGTCCAAGGTGTGAATGGGGAGCAGGTGTGTCAAATTTGGTGTTATCGCTCTCACTCTCTCATACTGGTTACTGGAAGCTCAACATGGCACCTCATGGCAAAGAACTTTCTGAGGATCTAAAAAAAAAAAAAAAGAATTATTGCTCTACATAAAGAATAGCCCAGGCTATAAGAAGATTGCCAAGCCCCTGAAACTGAGCTGCAGCATGGTGGCCAAGACCATACAGCAGTTTAACAGGACAGGTTCCACTCAGAACAGGCCTCGCCATGGTCAACTAAAGAAGTTGAGTGCACGTGCTCAGCGTCATATCCAGAGGTTGTCTTTGGGAGATAGACGTATGAGTGCTCCCAGCATTGCTGCAGAGGTTTATGGGGTGGGGAGTCAGCCTGTCAGTGCTCATAATGAATTAAATTTGGTCTGTGTGGCTGTTGTCCCAGAAGGAAGCATCTGCTAAAGATGATGCACAAGAAAGCCCGCAAACAGTTTTCTGAAGACAAGCAGACTAAGAACATGGATTAATGGAACCATGTCCTGTGGTCTGAGGAGACCAAGATAAACTTATTTGGTTCACATAGTGTCAAGCGTGTGGAGGCAACATATGCATATTTACAATTACACCCCTAAAAACATTCTGGTACTCCCCTAGAGTATGGGGATATCACATGTGTGAGACTTTTTCTCAGCCTAACTGCATTGAGAGACCTAAAAATCCAAAGAGCTCCTTTAGGCTTTCTAGGGGGCATAGACATCTAATTTCCTGACTATCTATCACATTTTTAGAGGCCCTGGAGCATAAAGACAGTGGAAACCCCCATGAATTGACAAACTTTTGGAGAGCAAACACTTCAAGGTGTTTTCTAAGAGGCATGATCTGTCTCTTTTAAATATGTAATTTCTTGGCACGGGTTTTTGGAAAATACGCAAAGAAAATAAAAATGTATTTTGTTTACACAAAATTGTCAATTATTAATATATTTCCAACACACAGTATAGGCATACTTAGAATTACACACCAAAATACATTCTACAATTTCTTCCAAGTATGGTGACACCACACATGTGAAATTTTTTCACAGCCCAGCCATAAAGAGAGGTCCACAATCCGAGAACCACCCAAAGGCTTTCTAGGGGCATAAATTACATATCAAATTCCCTGACTACCTATTCGATTTTTGGATGCCCCGGAGCACTAGGACAGTAGAAACCATTGATCGACCGATATCGTTTTTTTACTGCCGATACCGATATTTTCGATATTTTTTTTTTTTAATGTCTACAGGTACTGTGGTGGAGGGATCTCAGGGTCTAAAAGCCCAAACCCCTCTTCTGCATTTAAAAGCATTCAAAACGCCAAGTTTGGCTGTTTTGAATGCTGTAGGTTTTTTGAATTTCGGCACCGCCAGTACCCAGAAGTGATGTCATGACATCACTTTCGGGTACTCGGCGTTGCCAAATTCAAAGAAATGGAGACCCGGTCAGACGACGGCGATGAAGGTAGGATGCCCAGGTCTCCCGATGGGACAGGAGACCTGGGCGAGCCCCTCCCGCTCCTTGGAATGACAGCCGAGCGGCTTCTCAGCCGCATCGGTTGTCATTACAAGACAGTCGACCGTTGGCTATGGACAACGGTACAGGGGTGATGCCTCTAGCTGCAGGCATCACCCTGGTACAAGCACTTTCCCAAAATATCGGCAATATTGGTAAATCAAAAGGCCGATTCCGATATATCGGGCAAAGTGCATATCTGCCCTCGATATATCGGCTTTGCTGATAATTGGCCGATCACTAGTAGAAACAACTACAAAATGACCACATTTTGGAGAGTAAACAACCCAAGGTATTTTTTAAAAGGCATGGTTTTTATAGACATAATCTTTATCTTTGTGGCTTTCTACCACAAGTTTTTAGAAAATGCAGAAAGAAAATAAAAATGAAAAAAGCCCCGCTCACAACGAAGGGATGACAGTTCTTAAATAAGTAAGGGGGCACCCGGGGATGTCACCTGGTGGCTCCACCCCTTGTGAAGCCACTGACCAAGCATGCCCAGGTTGGTGATGTCACAAAGGGGTGGGATAAATTGCTGACATCATCGGGTGACTCCACCCCTTAGCTATTTAAGAAATGTCAGGTGGAGGAGCAGGCATTTGGTGGGGAGTGTTTCTTTTTTGGGTCCAGCGTTGGCAAAGCCCCCCGCTCTAAAACATGCCTCCATTTTGAGGGAATGTAGTATGGTTCAGGAGGGGGGGACGCTTGATCGCCTCCCTCTTTCCTGGCCCTGCATGCTCAGATAAGGGTCTGATAGGAATTTTGGGGGAGACCCCACGTCAATTTTTTTTTTTTACCCATAGAAACCATACCAGGGCACTATTGGGGGGGGGGGGCATGCTGTTTTTTTTTTTAATTTTCTGTTGCCGGCATTGTTTTGTTTACATTTTAGCTGTTAGTTGGAAAGCATACTGACAGCTGATGAGTCATCGGTTGTTAAGGACGCGGCTGCCAGCTTCCTGGCCCGCTGCGTAACAACTAGCTATTCTTCACAAAGAATTCAATTTGGGCAATACTTTTTTGACTGACCCGAATTTGAATCATTCCAAAAATTTGGAATTTGTTAGAAAATTATTAAACAAAAGAAAATTTTATGAAAATGAAACAAAATTAACACGAAACCGAAACTAAACTAAACAAATTCCGAAACCAAACTAAATAAATTCAAAATCAAAACGAAATTAGTAACATAACTAATCTACCTGAAACCAAACTAAACACATTTTTCTGTTCTGCACATGTCTTATAGGAACGCTTTTGCTGGCTGCACTGGCTCTGGTGACATTGTACTGGCATGGCAGGGATCAGGGACACCATTGCTGGCTGCACTGGTCTGGTAAACTTGTCACCGGTGTGGGGGCAATTGGGAACATGACGACTGGCTGTACTATTGGGCCCCGTTCACAAGGGATGTATCAATGCATTTCTCATGCAAGATCAAGTTAAACTGCACAGATGTTCCATGCATCTCCATGCAAGCAGTTCAATTCATGTCTATTGGAACACAGTTGCTGCATTGGACACAGCTACTGCTCCCAATCTGTCTGTGTTTGGGCCTTGCACCAGCACAGATATTATCACAGATAAACATGGCCCTTGAAACGCCCCATGTAAATAAGCCTTATGGTTACGATAGGACTGGTGTGGTCGTGTTTAGGGAGACTGTGACTGGCTGTACAGGTGTGGTGAGTGTGTAAGGTCTTGTGTACACTTGTGATTGGGGGCACTGAAACCTTGTAATTGGGCCACATTTTTACCTCCCCTCAACCTCTCCCCCCCCCCTCAAAACTGTTTAATGCTCTCCAAAGAGCAATCTGAACATGGTTCACTCTTTCTTCAGAGAGAACTGCAAGTGTGAATGAGCCCTTGCTTTTTTATTTTTAATTTTTAATTATGTTTTACAATTTATTTTTACATAAAAAAAAATCACTGTCACCAGAACAGCGCAGTGTCACTATGGTGATATTGTATTGCTCTGATCAATGATCGGAGACACACTATGCTACAATGACATACACTAACCAGAGCAGTACAATGTCACCATAGTGACACTGCACTGCTCCAATGACAGTGATCAGATAGGGGTTGGCAGTTGAAACCACAGTGGGTGGCGGTGGACATACTTCTGTATCTAACACACCCAGAAGGGTTGAAAAGTAGCAAAATCTGGAGCTATTGAGGTGAGCAAAAGTTTCCCTCATTGCCTTTTGGGCAGGTAAAAATGTAGCTTATTTTTTTGGGACACATGTCATGCAGTAATTTTAGAATAGTGACAGAGAGGCTTTAGAGTGGAATTTGAGGCAACAAGTGAAAACAATTAATTAGCAACAACTACTGTTCAACAAATGCTGCAGTTTTGTTAGCCTCCATTCACATTAGGTTGCTCCGACTTAGGGGGCGACCTGTGAAGTCGCGTGCAGCGTGACTTTGGCGCGCCTTGCACGGACTTCACATAATGGAAGTCAATGCAAGTCGCCTCCAGGTCGCCCCGAAGTAGTACAGGACACTTTTTCTAAGTCAGAGCGACTTGTGTCGCTCCTATTAGAACGGCTCCTGTACTACACAGTGGGAGCAACAGACTGTGACTTGTCAGGCTGAAAAGTCGCGGTCCAAGTCGTACCAGTGTGAATGCGGTCTTAAAGTCAAAATGTTCACCCAGTTTCCCATAAAGCTGAACTAAATTCCATTGTATGGGTGGGGTGGGATGTTGCTGGCACACTTTCACATTATAGCATGTTTACTCCACACTGTGCTCTTCTTCAGCAATTAATTAACATTTGCCACTGTCAACTTTGCATGTCTCTTCTGGCAAAAAACTCTAACTATTTAGTTTTTTTTTCTGCAGGATTTCAGCCCCCTCCATCAGTCACTGGGAAAGTACTTCCAAAACTTTTGGCTGTTAAACTTCCTCTGCTTCTTGTATCAGCTTCCTGTATTAGCATCGTATTAAAACTTTACAGGCATGTTCGAATCTGCTTCTTTGGAAAAAAAAAAACAGTTACCCTCCAGGAATTTTTTTTATTCAAGGCTTTCTATATATGAGAGACAGGAGTGCAGTAAAGGTGTCTACGACTCCCTCTTTTACATCATTGCCAAATAGCAGAACAGAAAAATGAATTTAATTTAGTTTCGGATGATTTGTTATGTTACTAATCTTGTTTAGTTACGGTTTCAGAATTTGTTTAGTTTAGTGTATTTTCTAACCAATTCCAAATTTCCGGAAGGATTTTAATTTGTATCGGTCGAAAAATGATCAACCGATACTGATTATGTTTGAAGAATAGTTGGTTGTTAATGAGCAGGCAAGGAAGCAGGCTGCTGCGTCCCTAACCACTTTAAGACCGGAAGGATTTGCCCCCTTCCTGACCAGGCCCTATTTTACGATTCGGCAATGCATTAATTTAACGGACAATTGCGCGGTTGTCCGATGCTGTACCTAAATAAAATTTATGTCCTTTTTTTCCCCACAAATAGAGCTTTCTTTTGGTGGTATTTGATCACCTGTGCGATTTTTATTTTTTGCACTATAAACAAAAAAAGAGCCACAATTTTGAAAAAAAAAAAAAAAACAATATTTTTTACATTCTGCTATATGATATTCTCAAAAAAAAATTAAAAATCAAAATTGTTTAACATTTAATGCCAATTTGTTTTCTGCTACATATTTTTGGTTAAAAAAAATCGCAATAAGCGTATTTTGATTGGTTTGCGCAAAAGTTATTGCGTCTACTAACTACGGAAAAGATTTATGTCATTTTTATTTTATTTTATTTTTTTTTTTAGTAATGACGATCTGCGATTTTTTGCGGGACTGCGACATTACGGCAAACAGATCAGACCCCTAACTGACATTTTTGACACTTTAGGGGCTACCAGTGACATTACTAAATTACTGCTAAAAATATGCACTGTTACTGTAATAATGGCACTTGCAGGGAAGGGGTTAACAGTATAGGTGATCAAGGGGTTAAATGTGACCCCAGGGGAGTGATTCTAACTGTGGGGGGCGTGGCTTCTGAAATGACCATAGAGACATGTGATTCTATATAGAAGGATCACATGGGCTCTATGGTTATTGCAGGGAGAAGAACGGTAGGCTGTGTTTACAACAGCTGCCCGTCCATCTCTCTCAGCAGGGAGCGATCGCAGGTGTCAGGCGGCAATCTAAGCCGCCTGACCCATGCATCGGCTTCCCTGCTGACCTACGTTGGTTTGCACAGGAGAGCCATCCTGCCGCAGTAAAAAGGAGGTGGGTGCTTGGGAAGTGGTTAACAACTGATGATTATTCAGCTGTCAGCGAGTTTCCTCGCTGACAGCTGAAATGTAAACAAAAGAATCCCGACAATGAAAAATGCAGAAAAAACTGTGTGGGGGTCCCTCTCTAACCATCTCAGACCCAAATGGGCTGTGAGCTAGATAGGGGGAGACCAGTGGATGTAGTGTACCTGGATTTTGCTAAGGCGTTTGATACAGTTCCCCACAAGCGCATCATTTATAAAATAAGGTCTGCAGGTATCGACTGCAGGGTTTGCTCTTGGATACGGAACTGTCTAAAAGGGCATGTCCAAAGGGTGGTAATAAACAGCGCATACTCAGACTGGTCTGAGGTGGTAAGCGGGGTCCCCCAAGGCTCAGTCCTGGGACCAACCTTGTTCAATTTATTCATAAACAGCATTGAGGACGGGATCAGTAGTTCTATATCAGTTTTTGCAGATGACACAAAATTGGGCAGGGCAATAACTTCACAACATGAAGCAGATATCCTACAGAATGACCTGTACAAAATAACAGAGTGGGCAACGACATGGCAAATAAGGTTTAATGTGGAGAAGTGTAAGGTTTTGCACTTGGGGACTAAAAACATAAAAGCACAATACACGTTAGGGGGGAACTCTTGGGGGAATCAAAAATGGAGAAGGATCTGGGAGTCTTGGTTGATGATAGATTAGGCAATAGCATGCAATGTCAAGCAGAGGCTACCAAAGCCAGCAGAATATTAGCATGCATAAAGAAAGGGATGTATTCCAGAGATAAGACTATAATCCTTCCACTTTATAAAACTCTGGTCCGACCACATCTGGAGTATTCTGTCCAGTTCTGGTTGCCAGTCCTCAGGAGGGATGTGTTGGAGCTGGAGAGAGTCCAGAGAAGGGCAACTAAACTGATTAGGGGATTGGAGGACCTTAATTATGAAGAGCGTCTGCAATCGCTTGATTTATTCTCCCTGGAGAAGAGACGCCTGAGGGGGGACATGATAGCAATTTATAAATATCTCAATGGGGATCTCGGCATAGAAAAACAGCTATTCAGTCGAAGGGATTGCATGAGGACTCAAGGGCATACAATGCGATTGGAGGGGAAGCGTTTTAACCTCAGGCAATGTAGGGGGTTCTTTACTGTTAGGGCTACAAGATTGCGGAATTCTCTACCACAAGAGGTGGTTTCTGCAGGAAGTATGGTGGCTTTCAAAAGACTCTTAGACGTACATCTCAAGGATCAGAACATTCAGGGCTATGTGAGATGATTACAGCCACACACACCTACACAGGTTGAACTAGATGGACTATTGTCTTTATTCAACCTCACCTACTATGTAACTATGTAACTATATGTAACTAAGGGGCATCCGACGCCAACATTTTTAAGAAAATGGCATGGGTTCCCCCCAAAATCCATACCAGACCCTTATCGAGCATTCAGCCCAGGAAAGGGGGGGACAAGTGAGCATCCCCCTCCTGAACCATACCAGGCCACATGCCCTCAACATGGAGGGGTACTTTGGGGCAGGGGGGCTCCCCCCAATGCCCCTTGTCCCCATGTTGATGGGAACAAGGGCCTCTTCCCCACAACTCTGGCCTGGTGGTTGTGGGGGTGCGGAGGCAGACTTATTAGAATCTGGAAGCCCCCTTTAACAAGGTGACTCCCATATCTCAGCCCCCCATGTGAATATGTATTGGGTACATAGTTACCCTAATCATTCACAAAAAAAATAATATCTAAGTTAATAAAAACACAATAGTTTTTGACAAGTTTTTTACTTGGTAACCCTGCCCCTATGTTTATCTGTCATTCAGGAATGACACTTGCCCAATTACAGGTAGACATAGGGGTGGGGTCACCTAGTTACGTCACCTGGTAACCCCGCTTCTATGTTTACCTGTCATTGGGCTGGGTCCCTGGACAGAAACAGTCATGTTCTGCGAGTGGCATTTCTTTTTTTTCGTTCTGGTCTTTTTTTTTTCTTTTTAATAAAAGACTTGTCAAAAACTGTTGTTTTGTTTCTATTAAATATATATTTTGGTGAAAGAGTGGGGTTACTATGTATTCCATACTTATTCACATGGGGGGGGGGGGAGCAGAATCTAAGGGCCCCCTTGTTAAAGAGGGCTTCCAGATTTTGATAAGCCCCCTCACCGACAGAGCCCCACAACTACCGGGCCAGGGTTCTGGGGAAGAGACTCTTGTCCCCATCAACATGGAAACAATGTTTCCCCCCATGTTAAGGGCTTGTGACCAGGGGCTGCATGCTCGGATAAGGGTCTGGTATGGATTTTTAATGCTATTCTGTATTAACGATGCTAAAATAAAAAAAAAAACAAATTCCATTCTGACACAATATTGGACCAATTCATTTTAGAGATTTCAGAATTTGTTTTGTATCTTTGCTATTCCATGTATATTAAAAAATCAGCTGTTTGTTCAAGTATACCTATAGGCAAAACTTTTTAAAAACAATTTGGATAAAGTAAGGGAGGGTATAACCCCTGTCAGGTATTTTTTGCCATCTGTGTTTCATTGTGGAGATTTCCCTTCACTTCCTGTTCAATAGCAATGCAGGAAGTGAGAGGAAATCCCTGCAAATTAAGGGAATTCATTGGGGACGCCCAGGTCACCAGAACTAGTGTCCCCATTGGAAGATTTCCCCTCTATTATTTGGTATTTTCTTTTACTTACACTTTCAATGATAATGGTAAACAGGACAAATAGAGAGGGTGAATCTCCTTAACAAGGGCACAGAGCAATAAAAACCGACAGTCATTCTATTCCTCTCTACTCTATCCAAAACGAAAAAAAAAAAAAAAATTACCTTTAGTTATAGTTTAAGGTGGGCGTGGCTGCCGGCATTCTTATTAACCATGGCTCAGAATGTAAACAAAACAAATGCTGGTTTAAAATAAAATAATATAATTTTTAAAAATAAACCGTGCGGGGGAGGGGCACAGCCAAGTTTTTACTGGTATTTCCAAAAGTTCTACAATGACAGTTTTAAGCGCGAATTTCAGAATTTCAGTATTTAGGCTGCAAACAAGTACAATATGCAATTAGCAATGTGATTTAAGGTTAAAAAAAAAAAAGAAAAAACATTTCTTATTTTATTTTTGATATAGCAAGTAGGGAGCTCAGGGACAGGATTCAGGAGGGCAAGAAACTAGAATGGGCAGGCACACACACACATGAAATTGACTCTCACAAGCACAGATGATGATGACACATCCCCAACACCACACGTCCCCTCCTGAGTCACAGTGACAGTCTCTCCCCATGCAAGGTCCACTCCAGACCAAACAGCATTGACAGTCAAGCTCCCAGCTTGGCTCTCGCGCACCACGACATTACACAACACGCTCAGGCACAGTCTTCGGCAGACATGCCCCCCCCCCCGCTGGCGCTGTCTGGACACACTGTAGCAGGCACTTGGATGGTCTCTGCCAGCTCCGGAATGAAACTGTGCATGCGCAGTTCCGAGCCATGCCTTAGGCTACATTCACACCTGAGCGTAGCGTTTTCGCGCCTTTTTTACCACGATTTTACCGCGATTTTTACCGCGATTTTACCGCGATTTTTACCGCGATTTTTGTCCAGGTGTTTTTAGATTGAATAGAAACCAATGGAAAACACCTGTAATCTGCCCAAAAAGAAGCTCATGTACTTTTTTGAGCGTTGGGCGTTTTGCTTACAGCGTCAAAACGTTCAGATGTGAACAGGGGCCATTGAAATGAATAGGATTTGTCTTGTTGGGCGTTTTGAGAGCTGATCCTATTGCAGAAAAACTCCCCAAAAACGCCCCAAAACGCCTAGATGTGAACGGAGCCTTACAGCCATATTTTTTATTGGTAAACTTTTCCTGTCACTGGCATTTACTGGCAGGAGAAAAATGTCAGTTTTTTTACTGGCTGCCAGTAAAAATACTGGCGGTTGGCAACACTGGCCCAATGTATGAGGTGTGAATGAGCCCTTAAAGACGTAGTATACTGCACTTTTTGCACTGCACTGTATAAATACAGTATCTCACAAAAGTGAGTACACCCCTCACATTTTTGAAAATATTTTATTCTATTTTTTCATGTGACAAAACTGAAGAAATGACACTTTGCTAAAAGTATTGAGTGTACAGCTTGTATAACAGTGTAAATGTGCTGTCCCCCACAGCTATTAATGTCTAAACCTTTGGCAACAAAAGTGAGTACACCCCTAAGTGAAAATGTCTAAATTTAGCCAAAAGTGTAAATATTTTGTGTGGCCACCATTATTTTCCAGCACTGCCTTCACCCTCTTGGGCTTGGAGTTCACCAGAGCTTCACAGGTTGCCACTTGAAAACCTCTCCCACTCCTCCATGATGGCATCACAGAGATGGTGGATGTTAGAGATCTTGTGCTCCTCCACCTTCCATTTGTTGGATTCCCCACAGATGCCCAATATGGTTTAGGTCTGGAGACATGCTTGGACCTTTACCCTCAGCTTCTTTAGCAAGGCAGTGGTCATCTTGAAGGTGTCTTTGGGGTCATTATCATTTTGAAATACTGTCCTGTGGCCCAGTCTCCAAAGGGAGGGGATCAGACTCTGCTTCAGAATGTCACAGTACATGTTGCCATTCATGGTTCCCTCAATGAAGTGTAGCTCCCCAGTGGCGGCAGCACTCATGCAGCCCCGGACCATGACACTCCCACCACCATGCTTGACTGTAGGCAAGACACACTTGTCTTTGTACCGCCACACATGCTTGACACCATCTGAACCAAACAAGTTTATCTTGGTCTCATTAAACCACAGGATATGTCCTTAGTCTGCTTGTCTTTAGCAAAACTGTTTGCAGGCTTTCTTGTGCATCATCTTTAGAAGAGGCTTCCTTCTGGGATGACAGCCATGCAGACTAATTTGATGCAGTGTGCGGCGTATGGTCTGAGAGCTGACAGGCTGACCCCCCACCCCTTCAACCTCTGCAGCAATGCTGGCAGCACTCATACGTCTATTTCCCAAAGACAACCTCTGAATATGACGCTGAGCATGTGCACTCAACTCCTTTGGTCGACCATGGCGAGGCTTGTTCTGAGTGGAACCTGTCCTGTTAAACCACTGTATGGTTTTGGTCACAGTGCTGCAGCTCAGTTTCAGAGTCTTGGCAATCTTCTTATAGCCTAGGCCATCTTTGTGTAGAGCAGCAATTATTTTTTTCAGATCCTCAGAGAGATCTTTGCCATGAGCTGCCATGTTCAACTTCCACTGACCAGTATGAGAGAGTGAGAGCGATAACACCAAATTTATCACACCTACTCCCCATTCACACATGAGACCTTGTAACACTAATGAGTAACATGACACCGGGGAGGGAAAAAGGCTAATTGGGCCAATTTGGAATTTTTTTTTACTTAGGGGTGTACTCACTTTTGTTGCCAGCAGTTTAGACAATACTGGCTGTGTGTTGAGTTATTTTGAGGGGGCAGCAAATTTACACTGCTATACAAGGTGTACACTCACTACTTTACATTGTAGCAAAGTGTAATTTCTTCAGTGTTGTCACATGAAAAGATATAATAAAATATTTACAAAAATGTGAGGGGTGTACTCACTTTTGTGAGATACTGTATGTATATATATATATACACTGCATATACCATAAATGAAATAAAAAAGCATTTTCCAAGCATTTTTCTTAGAAACAAAAATTATTGAAAGCATCCAAATTGAAGACATTTTCCACACATTTTAGGGCTTGAGGACAGTGAAAGTGTTCATTTAAATGGGTAATGGCCAAGATTTTGAAACAATACTTTCAGTGAACAGATTATGGATCTTGTAAAGTACATTAAATCAGAAATCTGTCTGTTCAAAATGAGTACCATCATGTAACAGAAAATTGCTAGAGTTATCATACCGCTGTTGTCTATAAGCCTCGTAAAATGAATGTGACAAAGCTGATGGTCTTATTTAAAAGGGATTTGTCGCTATCAACAGAAAGATAATCTCATACTACTAAACGATTAAACATTTCCTGTAGTATTGGAAAAGGTGTGTACATCTAATTCAATGGGACAAATCACATGTATACACTAACAGCGCTACCACATGTATACAGGATATTAAACATGCATATTATAGATAATGATGTGGGTGAAAGTCCAACCAAAACAGCATCACTTGGAAATGTCCCAAAACTGTTTATCCACAGAGTCCATAAATCTGGCATGCACCACCACCTCACCGGCGTGCCCCCCAAGAAGTGCCCATGTACCTCAAGGTGGGGAATAATGCGTCAAACTGATGTACAAAAAGGAAGAACCTCCGACCCACAGGACTACTCTGGATCTCCAAAAGGCTGGTACCTGGATCAATCCTCATGTATACCATATGTCATGCAAATAAATAATAGGCTCATAGTGTGAATCTGTAAACACACTTAATTTATTGTTAAAAAACCAAGCCCAAATAATATGCACTCACAAAGGTAAAATATAACAAAGCTCATCAAACATGTCCCGGTCCGGGCTACCTGGTTGTCATACCGTCCACACTCGTTCGGCCGAGACCGAGGCTAGGAAACCGCCGCCGGACTTCCGGGTGCCGATCTGACGTCAGGCGCTCTGGACGTATTGTTGCTATGGTCACCACGTGCTCACGCCCTTATGCGTTTCGTCACTGGCGGACTTCTACGGAGGGCGTGAGCACGCGACGCCATCACTCCCATTTAATATGCGGCAAAAGACATGCATACATGTGATTTGTCCCATTGAATTAGATGTACACACCTTTTCCATTTTTACTATTGATTTATAACCGCAGCTGATGATTTATTGATTTTATATCAATTATGTGATTTTATGTGAATTTTTTAGCTGTGGTAACACAACTTTAGCTCCCTAGCACCGAGTGAGTGAGACAAACAGGCATCTCTTTGCAGTTTGTGCTAGTTTCATTGCTCTTTTCTTTTGGATTACCTGTAATATGTAAACACCAACAACTTCTTATATTTGATCCCTTTTGGTCTGTTAAATATCTCAATGAAAGTACTTTATCATATGTTCAATAAGTGCATAAAAACGCTTGTTGATACAGAACATATCCCCCTATATTAAGAAGAGAAAAGGAAGTGGCATTCTACAGTCCTAACACACTTTCTGTCCTAGATTGACAATGCTGCTTCTCCATAGATGCAGTACAGTAAATGAGCATTGTCACCATATGAAGGAAGTGCTATTGCCAGGAAAACCATGTAAAAACAAAGAAAAAAAAGTCAGAAAAAATTAAAAATAATGCATTTTCCACATTTAAGGACTGGTAAGTTGCAATATATTCATTTATGTTCTTGGGTTTGGCTACACTTTACACCTTAGGATGGAGAAACTATAACTGAGGCAATCACTTACTCTTTTTTATTATAAAGTTGCACATACCAAAATGTTTTTTGATTTTATTGATTGATGTTTTTATTGATTGATGTTTTTTTGATTATATTTCTGACTATAACATTAAAACTTACTGGTTTTTGAGCTATTCCAATTTTTATGGTTTTCAGATGTTTCTTGTAAAACCACTGCATCTAGTATTGTTTGCATTTGATGAGAAGTTTGCCAATGTATTTACTAAATAATTTGAAAAATGTTTCACTATAACGATTGTATACATGATCATTAAATGCTAAAAATTATTTTCCTGTCTATTGGAATCCATATGATCAATTCATTAATTAGTTTGATTTCTCAGCCGCCAACTCTGAAAGCATCTTATCTCGCAGTAGCCTTAGAATGGCACTTCGTGATGATGAATTCACCTCATGGGCCAATATTTCCAGCCACTGGCTGCAGACCATAGGTTATTCTTCACATCTCTGTGGCTCCCATTGAGGTAATAGCCATCACTTCCTCATAGTCACAATGGCTTTTACAAATAGTAATTAGGGACGAAGAAAAGACAAAAGGTGCTTTGCAGGGGCTTAAGTCTTTTAAAGATTCTCCATGCAAAGAGCTCCCCGCCCAAATCTCTCATTATGTTGGGTTTTGTTGATTGAGAGAGGATTACTATTGCTTTGTTTTGTCAGGATGAAAAAAAAGGAAAAACAACATTAATTGATATATTCCTGTTTTAGCTTTCTTTGCTATAGCCCTGTTGGGAACGGGTTAAAGGGTATGATGAGTAGAAGTGGTAACTACTTTGCCATGACCAGTGACGTGACCTAGGGCATTTGTTTCAGGGGATTCACTAAAATAGAATGGTGTACCCTTTTCATGTAGGACTGTGCACAGGATATTACTCACCTGGGTTCTGTCTATCAAAACAAACTCTTCTCTAGTTCTTTTGTCGTATAATAAAGGATAAAGCTATGTTAAAGTCCTGTCTTATTGATAGCCACTGTTGAGGCATAGCAGGGAACTCTTGAATGTATACACTGTGAACTAAAGTATGGAATTTAAAACAAGCCTTTTTTTTTACAATTGCTTGTCTTTACTATATGTTATAATACTGTAGCACTCTTCCCATGGGAGCTGCTGGTTATGGATTCCCCTGGGTTACCCATAGCAACAACTTGATAATATAGCATATTCTAAGTGCTTGGCTAAATCAGAAAGCAGTCCAGGGTTTTTTTTTGCTGATTTATTTGACAACTGGGATAGGAGAAGGGATGAGTGGGATACTCCAACTGAATAACTATGCACAATTTGCTGGGACTTCTGATTAACACTGGATGCAGCAAGGCCGCTGCTTCACCTTGCCACTTTAGTGAAGAAGAATTGACTGAACTGTACTGTACTATTAATCACTCTTCAGGGTCCAACTCAGCACCCCTTTGTCCCTACTCTTCAGGGTTCTATATGGCACCCCCTTTAATCTGACACTCTGTGTGAGCTGGCCCCTTGATCCTCTGACTTCACTGTATTGGTCCCTGGGCCTTCCTGGGCAGACCCTTTGGCCAGTCCCCTGATAATCACGGACACTGTTTTTCCAGAAGACTCTGCCAGCAGCTCCACTGGATCCTCTGCAGCTCAGATCCACACCTGGTTCACTAGGCTGACTGCCTAAGACCACTCTCCTCATGCTACAGGAGGAGAGACCAGCCATCAGCCTCCTCCTGGGACTCTGCTTCCCGCCAAAGATGCCCTGTCACATGTCCCCACGGCTTTTATGAGCAATCCCAGGATGCACTGCAAGAGTGCCCTCCCACTGGGACTCTCACAAAAGCCAATGTTTCACTGGCTATGTTTCCTCCACTGTCCAACAGGCTCCCCTATTGGATGCAGTGGGGACACTCCCTTAGACAGACAGATGAACAAGAGTAAATAAATACCAGGTTGGAATCATAACCAGAATAGTAATTAGAATTTGTGTAAAAAGTACTATAGCTCTAATGGACCTCCAGGAATCATTTGCTTAGGCACAGACACTGAGCACTGAAGATAGATTGTTTTTGTTGGTAAGGAAGAGATGAGGATGGCAAATCTCCTGGATTTGTGAGGTTCAAAATTGTAAAATTTTAGCTAGCAAATTTGCAGGTTTGCCACCAGAAATATGAAACAACCTATACTGAAGTGCATAGCTGTTGCTCCTGGTCATCTTAGTCAAAAGAGACAATGATTTATATAAATAAATGAATATAGATAAAGAAATTAGTTACCAAGTCATCCTTCTATCCACATCTACCATGTGTTGGATTGTTAGGGAGAGCTGCCAGTTCTGTTTATGGACACACGCTTTTTTTTTTTTATATTACATAAATATTTTAATTTTGGCATTGGCTCATAACAATACCTGGATTACCATGCCTTTTGTTTGACAATAGCTTACTTTTTAGCCCTACAAATGGCCAAACAACAAGGCCTCCCCCCAAATGATTTGCTGCAAAGTTCGCAAACTTCGAGTAAGATTCGTGAAACTGTTCACTGCTCAAACCCAGGCAGATTTGCTTGGTACTACTTTTTGGTATGATGGTGAAGGTATGTCCTTCTGTTCTCTGTCTAGGCTAGCAGATGGATTGTAGGATGCTCCTAAGAACTAATGGCTCTTCCCAAAATGTGATGATTTGAATAACAGGCAAGTATAGCATCTCCTGATGTACATCAAGAAAGAACAGAAATTAGATCTGAAATGATGCCTCCTTACATATTCTACACATTTCTAAGCAGGCCATTTAAAGGTTTGTTAACGGCACACAGTTACTAACATTGTACAAGACTCGTGATGCTTTTGGTACAATTTCTATGCTACACTAATAAAAGTTCTCACAACATGGGAAGCATCCAGTTTCAGATCAATGTAATCAATACACAACAAACATGCTGTTGGAAAATACAATATGGTCCTATTGTCGGTGAAGATTTCAGTTGGAATGAACAGAAATTGATATATGTCTTCTGTCACCATGGAGATCTATTGCTCAAGTAACCCATATGTTTCCTAATTTGCAACTTGCAAACAAAACTTAATACTGTTCACATTTCAAGGAATTAGAATTTATTTTTCTGACTTCAGTTCAAGTAGGAGGGAAAGTAACTGTGTTCCAAATATGAATATTTCATATTAATTTAACATAACTGTTAGACTACAAACAGTTTTTGCCCACTGCATTAAACAGATGGAGATGAAAAATAATGTTGTATAATGGCACACCCTATACTCTATAAAAGACACTGCATTTGTGTAGAATATGTATGTAACAAGCAAAAAACTGTAGGCTTTGGGCAAAAATCTTATTAGTACATAACTGAGGAGATGTATTGTCACACAAATTGTAACTTGCAATTCACGTTGCTAGTATAGTTGGTTGGATTAGTTTGATCTGTGGTATAAGCCATTGCTCAGAATTAGGGAGGGGCTTGAGCGTGTTCGGATTGTACCCACAAGGAAGCCCTCACTGCACTCCGCCATTCATAGGCAGTGAGGCATTTCCTGGCCTGCAGCTGCACATACCTACGCTGACTATGATTAGCGGGGTGCAGTGACAGCTTCCTAGCGGGTATGATCCGCACACGCCCGAGCCATCATTACTCAGCATTAGTTGAATGGTATGGTCAAGCTTTGGAAAAATTGTTACACAATATTATTTATTACAGTGAGGTCATCTGGAATAGGCAATGTACTTGAAAGAATAAGTTAAAAAAATAAACACATGATAAATCAGTCACAATATCCCAGAGGAGCCCATTGCATACTATATTCAGGCATTCAAGCTGTATAAAGAACCCTCAGTTTCCTCTAAGTTGGGATAAAACCCCATCCCTCCTAATCCCCACTCCTTTCATGTAATTGTCAAATGCCAAAGCCTAGTAAGCAGTATGACAGGCAAGGAGGGATGGAGCTCCAGTTTGACAAGGGGAGAGGTCAAGGTCTTGTGTGTTGCCTTGGCCTAGCATCCAAAGGCCTTCACATGGGTATGACATGAAGACTAACACATGTACTTGTAGGCAGAAGGGGACTGCAATTCATTCTTTTGTTACCCAGGCATATTTTGGCTTCATGGAGTTTCTGCTGTATGATGTACTCTGACCACTGGAACACATAAGTCTAAGCCACACAGCAGAAAATGATCCCTATTAACCGCTTCCATACAGAGCAGTTAGACACCCTTCCTGCCCAGACCAATTTTCAGCTTTCAGCACTCTCACACTTTGAATGACAATTGCTCAGTCATGCTACACTGTAACCAAACAAAATTTTTATCATTTTTTTCACACAAATAGAGCTTTCTTTTGGTGGTATTTGATCACAACTGGGGTTTTTTTTTTCGTGATATATGCAAAAAAAGAGCAAACATTTTGAAAAAAAAACACTTTTTTTTTGTTTCAATTATAAAATTTTGCAAAAAATTAATTTTTCTTCATACATTTGGGCCAAAATGTATACTGCTACATGTCTCTGGTAAAATTAACCCAAATTAGTGTATATTATTTAGTCTGTGTGAAAGTTATTGAGTCTAGAAGCTATGGTACCAATTACTGAAAATTGATCACACCAGATGTACTGACTGCCTATCTCCTTTCTTGAGGCCCTGAAATGTCAGGACAGTACAAATACCGCCCAAATGACCCCTTTTTGTAAAGTAGACAGTCCAAGGTATTTAGTAAGAGGCATGGTGGGTTTTTTGAAGTTGTAATTTTTTCCCACAATTCTTGGGAAAATGAAGAAAAAAATTTCTTTTCTTTTTTTTCCCACAAAGTTGTCAATTTATAAGCTATTTCTAACACATAGCATGTACACAGCAAAAATTACACCCAAAAATACATTCTGCTACTCCTTCCGAGTATGGTGATACCACATGTGTGAGACTTTTACACAGCCTGGCCACAAAAAGAGACTCCACGTCCAAGAAGCACCTTCAGGCGTTCTAGGAGCATAAATACACATAAAACTTTCTTACTACCTATCACAATTTTCAAGGCCCTAGAGCACCAATACAATGGAAAAGTCCACAAAATGACCCCATTTTGGAAAGCAAACACTCCAACGTATATTCTATGAGGCATTATGGGTCGCTTGAACGTGTCATTTTTTTCCACAAGTTTTTGGAAAATGTGGGAAACAAATGAAAACCTTTTTTTTTACACAAAGTTGTCAATTTATAGGATATTTCTAACACATAGCATGTAAATAGCAAAAATTACACCCCAAAATACATTCTGCCACTCCTCCTGAGTATGGCAATACCACATGTGTGAGACTTTTTCACAGTCTAGCCATATAGAGGGGCCTAACATCCAAGGAGCATCATCATGCATCCTAGCCACTTGCCTAGGCCTATTTTTGACATTTGGTGTTTACAAGCTAAAATCAGTTGTTTTGCTAGAAAACTGCTTAGAACCCCCAAACATTATATATATATATATTTTTTAGCAGAGACCCTAGAGAATAAAATGGAGATTATTGCAATATTTTTTATCACACCGTATTTGCGCAGCGGTCTTCCAAACGCAATTTTTTTGGAAAAAATTCACTTTTTTTAATTAAAAAATAAGAAACCAGTAAAGTTAGCCCAATTTTTTTCCATAATGTGAAAGATAATGTTACGCCGAGTAAATAGATACCCAACATGTCATGTTTCAAAATTGCGCACGCTCACAGAATGGCGACAAACTTTGGTACTTAAAAATCCCCATAGGCGACAATTTAAAAATTTCTATAGGTTGCCATCTTTGAGTTACAGAGAAGGTCTAGGGCTCAAATTATTCCCCTTGCTCTAATGATCGCGGCGATACCTCACATGTGTGGTTTGCACACCGTTTACATATGTGGGCAGGGTTTCTGTATGCGTTCGCTTCTGCGCGCGAGCTCACGGGGACAGGGCGCTTTAATTTTTTTTTTTTTTTTTTTACTATTTATTTTATTTATTATTTTTTATTTTTACACCATTTAAAAAAAAAAACATTGATCATTTTTATTTCTATTAAAAGGAATGTAAACATTCCTCGTAATAGAAATAGGCACGACAGGACCTCTTTTTTGTGAGATCTGGGGTCAAAAAGTCCTCAGATCTCACAAGTACACTAAAAGATAGAAAAAAAAAAAAAAATTATTATATAAAATGAAAAAAAAAAAGGACCTTTAAACCGGTTGCTAGGCAACAACATTTTCCGTAGCTCCGGTCCTCCAAGACCATAGAGTCAAGTGAGGGCAAGCTTGCCCTCACTCGACATCCTGTCTGTGAGGATCTGGGACCGGATCGTTTTCCCCGCTGCCGGCGGGTCCGGTAAGCGGGGAAAAGGACCGGAACGCGGCGGGAGGGGGGGGGCGCCTCTTCCGCCATCCCGGAAGGGTGATCCCACGGCGAATCCGCCGCTGGGACCACCCTTATCGGAAAGCCAACCGTCCACCGTTTAAAAAAATACCAGGGTTATGGCAGCTATCTGCTGCCATAACACCGGTATTTAGGTTTAAACGGAGGACGTATATAAACCTTTTTGGACTTGGACATGGTGGCTGTATGAAGGGTGACAGGTACTCAGGTACTTTGTTGGGCAGGTGACAGGTACTCTGGTACTGATGAGCAGGTGGCAGGTACTCGGGTACTCCGATAGGCAGGTGACAGGTACTCGGATACTCTGATGGGCAGGTGACAGGCAGGTGATAGGTACTGATGAGTAGTACTGATACTGATAGGTGATACTGTACTGATGGATACTGATGATCAGTACTGATACGTGATAGGTACTGATGAGTACTGATGAGGAGTGATGGGTACTGATGAGCAGGCGGCAAGTACTCGGGTACTTCAGGCGTCAGTTACTCTGATGAGCAGGTGGAAGGTACTTGGGTACTCTGATGGATAGGTGACAGGTACTCTGATGACGGGTACTCCGTTGACAGGTACTCAAAGTACCCGAGTACCTGTCATCAGAGTACCCGAGTACCCGTCATCAGAGTACCCGAGTACCTGTCATCAGAGTACCCGAGTACCTGTCATCAGAGTTCCCGAGTACCCGTCATCAGAGTACCCGAGTACCCGTCATCAGAGTACCCAAGTACCTGTCATCAGAGTACCCGAGTACCTGTCATCAGAGAACCCGAGTACCCGTCATCAGAGTACCTGCGTACCCGTCAGCAGAGTACCCGAGTACCTGTCATCAGAATACCCGAGTACCTGTCATCAGAGTACCCGAGTACCTGTCATCAGAGTACCCGTCATCAGAGTACCCGAGTACCTGTCATCAGAGTACCCGAGTACCTGTCATCAGAGTACCCGAATACCTGTCACCAGCCCATCAGAGTACCCGAGTACCTGTCATCTGAGTACCTGATGGGCTGGTGACAGGTACTCGGGTACTTTGATGGGCTAGTGACAGGTGCTCTTTATTGGGGGTGGGGGGGCAATCAGTGTGTTTGGGGTGCACTGTACTTGGTAACTAGCTGTTACCACACTCTCTTCCTCACGCAGGATCAGTGTGTGAGGAGGAGAACACGGTGACAGCTAGTTACCGTGTTCTCTGTTGACATTTGTGACCGGCTGTGATTGGACACAGCCGGTCACGTGGTAAAGAGCCAATTTCATTGGCTCTTTACCTAGATCGGGGATCGACTCTGACCGAGGGATGAGCCTCGTCCCCGATCGGTGCTCTGCGTGCCCCCGGGGGCGCGCATTGCAGAGAGAACGAGCGGCTCGTGCTGGAGCCGCTCATATGATCGGCTGTGATTGATCACATGGTAAACAGCCGGGGGCGCGCAGTAGAGGGGAGATCCGGGCGACGTCATATGACGGCGGCCCGGATCCTTACAACCACTTTGCCAACGTCATATTACATGACTCGGTATGGAAGTGGTTAAACAACGTTCTACAAGAATATTGGGCCTATGGAAAAGGGTGCCTCCTAATCCTCAAAACACTTGGCATTTCAGTTGCTACAGATATGGAAGTAAATATGGAAGTAAATGTATTGTCAAGATTTGTCTCCTGCTATTGTTTTTTTTTTTGGCTCTCCTCACATTCATTTTTCTATGACTCATCTTTGAAGGGCACCACCATTGTCATCCCTCCATACCTGTTTCCTCTTTGTGGAACACATGAGTCACTTCCGGTTCTGGGTCGGTGATGCCGGGACTATGCACACAGGTGCTATCATTAATTTTACTTACAGAGAAGACTACCTAAGAGTGATGACGATGGACGCTGGGCTATGCCTCCTTTGAGAACATTAGAATGACGAAATGTATCAGGAGGGGCTAGCCGAGCGCCTTACGTCACACCCAGAAGTCTAAGCACGGCCATCTTTTTGGTTTGCGGAAGGAACACTGCGGGACAGGCTCAGGCTGATTACTATCTGCTGTGATATGAGCTTGTTATACATCAAATGGGTGAGTGCATAATTGTGTGTATACTCAAATAAAGGTTGTTTAAAGATAATGCACTATGGGCCTGTCCCTTTTGTTTAATGTCCCCCAATACATGTGAGATGCGGCACCTATGGGAGTCTGAATAGGATTGTACAACAACATCTTGAAGCAGAAGCGCTGGGAGCTGTATGATTCTGTGAAAGGTTGCAGTGGTCCTTAACCACTCACTGCTCTGTCTTTGTCGGTTTATCACCTGGGTGGATGTCCTATTAGTACCTCCCACATCTTGTATTGCTGCATTGACACACTATTGCTATCAAGATTCTCCAGTTTTCTACGCATATTGAGTAATTGATTGCATGTGGACTGTTGGGACTTATTCTTCACTAGTTTTAGCGCAACTCTATTTTTGATATATACCTTGGTGACCAGCCTACAATTGAAGCCCAAGTTCCAAACTTTAGATCATCTTCCAAAATCTTCTTTTGACACTTACTAAATAACACCAGTCACAAATGTAATTGAAATTTATAAATGTCCCAAACATCTGTATCTACAATTCCATGCTTTTTAAAAAAAAATTCCTTTGCATATTAATTTATTTTGCCACTGATTCCTAAATGTCACTGGGTGTTGGTGATTTCTCTGTTTGACTTGTACGGTAATAGCAGTTAGTGTATAATGAACAGACAGAGCCCTGCTGCATGAGTGGAGGACTGGGGAATGAGGGATATGGAGGTGTCTACATACACCGCTCTCCTGGTTCAGCTACCACAGTTTTTTCTTTGTATTTTAAAGTAATAGGGCCATTTTGCTCTGAAGGTTTGAAGCCTATGATCCACGTGTTCTTGTGGGTCCCCTCTTCTGGTTGGCACAGAACAATTACCCTGTTATTAGTTATCATACAAAAAAAAAAAAACAATAATATTCCCATTATCTAAAAATAAGGTTTTAATTTTTATGTGATTTTGTGTTTTCTTCGACTGTATAGATGCTGAAAACGTGACCAGTACTTGATATAAGCACAGGGTGTCTCAGCCTCCGTCCGTAGGTGGCGGCGGAGGTGTCCTGGTCTGGCGTGGCTTGCAATATTACAGAGCCCACGGAGCTACCCCATCTAGGGGATATTTTATTCTTATTTCTGGATAGCCCTGTTTGTTTTTCCCCCGAGGTCCTTAACTTTGACCTCCTCTGGAATAAGGGGCGGGGCTCGACACCCCATCTGTTGGGACAGTTCTCTTTGCCCCTTTTTGGGGGCTGGAGACGCCCAGTCTGTGCTCTCTTGGGTGTGAGTGCGAAGTTTTGCATCGGGCTATATGTGGAACCCCTGGTCGCCAACAATCATCCCCAATTTCTCTTTTCATGTGTCCACCCGGGACTGGCTATGGTCTTTGAAAAAGCCCATCCAAGGGCGAAATGCTTGAGACCTGTCCCAGGGCACATGTGAGATTTATCGGGACTATTGTACTGAATGCACTATGGAAAATGTTTTTCTCTTTTAAATGTCTGTTCATTTTATACTGATGATTTGTAAACTCAATAAATTATATTTTTTCTATATGTGAAGTAATTGTGTTATGCTCACCCATCAGGAGCCTTCCTCAACACATCCACTATTTTATCCCTAGGTACCAGTATCCTTTACCCATAGAGGTGAGGGATCAGGGTCCTTGGTTTTTTTTATTTGTCTACTAGGATTGGAGGTCTCCTGTATGATTAAAACACACCCAATAAGACTATTTTTCTTCAATACTTTGATATAAGCATGCATCAAAATTAAAAAAACAAGTCTCTTTTTGTCTTTCTTCGTGTGAGTAACAAATGAAAAGGCATACTTTAGGTAGTTGGAGGAATCTGCCAGTTTATAAAAACCCATGTGAAAAATGATGTGATTTGGGATGTTAAAATAACAGCTATGTGCAAATGTAAGCTATTGCGTTCCATGTTTTGTCAGTAAATCTACTTATTTTAATGGATGCCACATCAATTTTTAATGTGTTATGCAGGTGACATTGTCCATTTTATCAGATCACTCACTCTTATTTACTGTTAATGAAAGTTTAGAAATGATCACTCTGCATCAACTATACACAGTGAGTGATGATATGGCCATAATATTTTAGTACTGTATACAGAGGGATACACTCAATGAGGCATGTAGATACCGATGCAAAACCCCTTTCAAGAATATTTCTAAAATGTTTTCCAGCAGAAAGAATAAATTTAATTAATAACTTCACCCAGGAGGTAGGAGGCGAATACCTTGTCGAAATCTGCATTAAGCATGGCAGGATGAGCCTAGCGTTTACTAGTCTGGCAGCCAAACTAGGTTTGTTTGCGAATGCCATCATGAGTTTTAAACTGTCATAAGTTTAGGCCATCACAAAGTGACCTAGCTTGAAAGCCAGGGAGGGGGGAGGGCACCAAGCATCAGGCAAAATAAAGAAACACATCACATCATCACCACTGGCACCTCCTCTGACAAACTTTATCAATTTTTTTTTGGACAATTCCTGCTTTAAAAGTCAGCTTATATATGGGTAAAACTGTGTTCACTGCAGATATCTAACCATCCACAGTAGGTGGGGCAGGCTGCTTCACCTAAGGAGAAATTCCCTTCTGGTGTAGTAAAGTCCTCTTCAGAAAGGTCAGGAATGCACCATCGCCAGACGGAGATAGAGGCAAGAAAAAGGCTACTTCAGCACCCTTTACGTCAGCAGATGCTCCACATAGTCCAGCTAAAGGACCAAAGGTTTGGGAAATTGGGCCTTTATGACATGTCTAAGATGTAAGTATCTAAAATATATACAAGTAGTTACAGCATATTCCTCTTTCATTACTGCAAAAGAGGAAGATCTCCCTTTTGTAATAATATGTTTCAAGGTCATAATCCCTTTAGTTGCCCAGATCTGAGGCTCTGGTAAATGGAGGAGGTGTTGGAGCTGTGGATTACCCCAAAGGGGGAGTAAGTAGACTCTACTCGGTAAACCTACCTAGCCTTCTGCCACACTCTAATTGTTGTTCAGATAGGGTTCCCTATAAACCAGATTAAATTTGAAGGTTCTGCAATGCCAAGCCTCTCTGAGATAAGGGAAACTGGTGTGTTTTTTTGGCCAGTGTAGGAGTTTTCTCCGCCCAAATAAAGGAGACTATAAGGCTGTCCAATTTAAAGAAAATCTATTTTGATATAAGTATCGGAGTGTTTCTAAAAAGTAAAGAAATTTGGACAAGTACATAGTTCAAGGCAGATCCACCCTACCCACAGGGGTCAACGGTAGTATCTTCTAGGACTGACATTTCCCTGAAAACTGGGTAATTAGGGGACTAATGTTATCCTCAACATAGGTGGCCAACCGCCCTCTAATCTGGACACCCAGGTCAGTAAACCCATTGCAGTTGTTTCTGTGTGTCCACTCCAGAACCTGAGGGATGAAGGGAAAAAAGGACAGACTTTTTACACCATAGAAACGCAGTCCTTATGCGTTCCAGATGTTTTTCAGCATGCGTGTTTTTGATGCGTTCTAGTGTGTTTTTTTAGGTGTTTTTGGTGTGTTTTTCATGCAGTCCAGTGCATTTTCCCTCTTTTTTCCTTAACCTTAAATAATAGCAAACAAACAAATGTCCCCGGGGAATTTAAATAGACAGGGCTATAAAGTATCAATGCACTGAGTATGAAAGTAAGAGGGTAAAATAAAAAGTAACATTTATTGATCAATTTTAAAATATACAAAGTTGACAAGACTCACAATAATCATTGTATAAAAGCACATAATTGAGGAAATATGTTCAACTCCATTGCATGCGGACCAGTGTACTAGGTATGATCACTAGCTCTTCATGCAGTAGGAACATCCAACATGTTTAGGAATCTAATTATGATTCCTTCTTCAGAGAAATGTAGATAGAACATACAATCATCACAATTATATCTAGAAAGATAGAGCATATATACAAAGAATTTAATACACAATACTGTGTGCAGAGATGCTAGGCAACATATCCACCACCCTATAGGCATGAACAAATATATATGTTTTATACAGGGCACTCACCGCAAAGCACAATATATCCACACAGACGACACAGCCAATAGATGTCCACAGTAAATATAACTAGGCCCAATTTAAGGTATTCAAGAGCAAGAAGGCCCCCCCAGGAGGATGAGGTAGGGGAGAAAGCTCCAAAAGATGGGGAGAAGGGCTGCCGGGGCCCCGGGGCCATCTGTGACCCACTGTTCACCTCTGCGTGATGGTGTCCCGGTGACGATCCCAAGGAGAGCAACAAAAGAGAGGGGACCAATGCCTTTAGTAAGATATTAAAAGGATAAGGGCAAGGAATGAAAGGATCCCACAAAAAAGAAAAAGGAAGGATGAATGCATCCAACTTACCCAATAGAGATGTTCAATTTGTATAGAGACAGCAGGAGAAGTGAAACTGTCGGCAGTGGCCAGTGCTCTGAGGTTGAGTTAAACGCTGTCTCTAAATATGTGTGCAGGGGGGCTTATCTTAATTAGGAAAAGTGGCTGCATCTGTGTGGCTTGGCCCACCCGTGTCCCTACATGAATCTGGCCATGTCCTGTTGTCTCCACCCATAGAGAGCCAAAACAAGCTTGTGTCTAGGGTAGAGGATCCCTCCCAAAGCAACTCCCTCGGCTCCCGCGGCGTCCGATGTCATGAGACTGCCGACAGGAAAGAGGGAGCCGCTGCGGGGAAGATGACAAATCCCACAAAGAAGCATGAGAGGGAAGGCGGAACGTCAGAACCAGTGTCCGTCACATGCTATGCATGCTGGGGCCTGTAGTTTTGTTGAGCTCTTGTTCTCCTAGTTTGTAGACGCAATAACTTTTGTGCAAACCAATCAAAATACGCCTTTTGCGATTTTTTTTTTTACCAAAATATGTAGCAGAAAACAAATTGGCCTAAAATGATGAAAAAAATTTGATTTTTAATTTTTTTTTATGGGAATGTTATATAGCAGAATGTAAAAAATACTGTTTTGGGTACAGCATCGCATGACCGTGCAATTTTCCATTAAAGTAACCCAATGCTGAATCACAAAAAATGGCCTAGTCATTAAGGGGGCAAATCCTTCCGGTCCAGAACTGGATAATATACCACTGGCATTTTAAAAAATATTATTATTTACTAGCAATATTTGAAGCAACATAATACCCAATCTCATAGTCTAACCTGGGTATACACTCACCAGCCACTTTATTAGATGGGGTGACAGCTTCCTGTTGCATCACTTCCTTTAGCTCGATCAGGATATTGCAGAGCATGGAACATAAGAGTTGAACACTTCCTGTTGTGTCACTTTAGGGCGCCAGCTCATTTAAATGCGTGCTCACACCGCTATACCATGCCTCTGAAGATGTCATAGATGTTTGACGATACGCGTAAGGCGGACGTATTGGAGCTGAGAACGCTATATACTGCGGTTTTATCCATTGATGCTGTTATATGATGTCTACTATGTAAGTGCATTACTTTTTAATAAATTTATGTGCCTCGATGTACTTCACGATTGGTTGCCCCTCTGTCTTTTTTCTGAGCCTGCATGTGAAAGACACTTCTGTGGGGTCCTGTGAAGGCATTGTACATCTGTGAATTGTGAATTTTTATCTCCCTGCTAAGGAATGTGAGGAATGTGATTAGGAACCATCATTTACGCCGAGCGCTGTTTGCTCTTATGCCTGTTCGACCACTCTGTGACAGGAGGGTCAAAAGTTCCGGTAAGAGGCCACAGGTGTCATCACAGGGTGTAACTCATCTCTCTCACTATTCACTGGTGATTGGCTGATTGGATCGGGTCCTTTCTTTCTACCTGCAGTTCTACTCCTTTAGATTGTTCATGGACTGTATTACTGTGATAGATTGTTTAATATATGTCTGGCGCAGCTCCTAATATACATCTACTACTTTATATGGACTGTGATCTTCCTATTGAGCTAGCAGCCTTGTGTACATATATTTTATATTGTCTTAGTATTTTTCTGTCTTAAGCGCAAATATCATTCCCTTTTTTACTTTATTAGATACACCTGTTCAATTGCTTGGTAACACATGGCAGCAACTCAAATGTATTTAGGCATTTAGACATGGTGAAGACGACTTGCTGAAGTTAAAACCGAGCATCAGAATGGGGAAGAAAGGGGATTTAAGTGACTTTTAACGTGGCATGGTTGTTGGTGCCAGACAGGCTGGTCTGAGTATTTCAGAAACTGCTGATCTACTGGGATTTTCACACACAACCATCTCTAGGGTTTACAGAGAATGGTCGGAAAAAAAGAAGATATCCAGTGAGCGCCAGTTGTGTGGACAAAAATGCCTTGTTGATGTCAGAGGTCAGAGGAGAATGGGCAGACTGGTTTGAGATAATAGAAAGGCAACAGTAGCTCAAATACCCACTCGTTACAACCAAAGTTTGCAGAATACCATCTCTGAAAGCACAACATATCGAACCTTGAAGCAGATGTGCTTCAGCAGCAGAAGACCACACTGAGTGCCACTCCTGTCAGCTAGGAACAGGGAACTAAGGCTACAATTTGCACATGCTCCCCAAAATTAGACAATAGAATATTGGAAATGCGTTGCCTGGTCTGATGAGTCTCGATTTCAGCTGCAACATTCAAATAGTAGGGTCAGAATTTGTCGTAAACAACACGAAAGCATGGATCCATTCTGCCTTGTATTAAAGGTTCAGTGATGGTGGTGGTGCAATGGTGTGGGAGATATTTCTTGGCACACTTTGGGCCCTTAGAACCAACTGAGCATCATTTGAATACCTGAGTATTGTTCCTGACCATGTCCATCCCTTCATGAATACAGTGTACCCATCTTCTGATGGCTCCTTCCAGCAGAATAATGCTTCAATGTCACAAAGTTTGAATTATCTCAAACTAGTTTCTTGAACATGACAATACGTTCACTGTTCTCCAATGCCCTTCACAGTCACCAGATCTCAATCCAATAAGTGCCGGTTCACATTACTCCGACTTGTCAGGCGACTTGGTCGCCTGACAAGTCGTGCTAAATTCTGTGCAATGGGAACCATTCTAATAGGAGCGACTCAAGTCGCTCCGACTTAGAAAAAGGTTCCTGCTCTACTTTTGGCTGAAGTCAGAGCGACTTGCATTGACTTCCATTATGTGAAGTCAGTGCAAGCCGCGTCAAAGTCGCGGTGCACGGTGACTTGTTCAAGTCGCCCCAAAGTCGTGTCGCCATAGTGTGAACCGACTCTAAAGCACCTTTGGGATGTAGTGGAAGGGGAGATTTAAATCATGGATGTGCATCTGACAAATCAACTGAAACTGCGTGATGCTATCATATCAATATGGACCAAAATTTCTGAGGAATGTTTCCAACATCTTGATGAATCTATGCCACAAAGATTAAGGGCAGTGCTGAAAGCAAAAGGGGGGTCCAACACAGTACTAGTAAGGTGTACCTAATAAAGTGGCCGGTGAGTATATATTGAATCCAATGTTAATGGAGTTACATACAGCAACTCAGCAGCAGTGTCCCTGAAAATGAATTAAACAATTATCCAAAATTATAATCGTAATTACTTTTTTCATTAACTGAATCTCATTAATAAGAAGTTAGTTAGTTGGTTAGTCTAGCAGCTGCTGTCCAACTTTTTCCCATGGACAATGAAAAAAAAAAAAGGTGATTTAGCAGGAGGTCCATTCACATCCTATATAGTTCCTGCCATCTTGAGAAAAGGTTGCCTGCTCTGTGTTTTTATATCACCCATCGCTTCAATCTGAGAAGACAAGGATTTAAACAGAAGGTCTGAGTGAGTTAAACAAAGACGGAAACAGCTGTGCTAGCCTGATCATTTTCCAAAGCACATGGTTTGCCATTAAATTTTCATAGGGCTTTTAAGTCAAGATTTTGCTTATCAGAAGGAAAGGACCTAGAGTAAAATATTGTTATTGATTTCACGATTTTAGACGTAACTGATCCTTTAAGTAATTTTTTTTTTTTCTTGTTGGCTCTTTAGTGACACTTATGTGTCCGTGTGTATGTTTGAATCCCTGTTCTTCTTTACTGCTGCATGATGCAGATGCCAAATTGTACATATTCCTTTTTATATATATTGAAACCACTTTGCGATAACACTAATTCATATGTTCCCGGAAGATAAGGTGTAATATCACCGGGCCAGAGCTTTATCTAAGGGCATTACAAGACAACATGCTGTTTATTTCCTGAACTTGATAAACTTTGAAAAAAAGTATACTGTATAAATATGTTAAAATTGTTTTTAATATTTTTTTCTTTTTAATAAAGGACATTAAAAAATAATAAGTGTGGATAATACAAGCATGCAGTCAAAAGAACCGGAATAAAATTTAAAGAAACATGTTATTTGAATTATTTTGATTTGAATTAGTCCTTTCGATCAGTCCTTTTTGCTTTCTTTTGTATCTTTATGTGGTGTTAATGATGTTTCATAGAAAAATGAAAGAAGGTTTTCAAAGTCATAGGAAGATTTATTCCGACCTTTCAAGTTAAAAAAAAAAACTGAATTTTACAGATAAAGTGCTGCAGTTTGAATGTCTGGAGGAAAAAGATGTAAAATAAAAGATAAGAGAGAGCTGAAGCTTCCTTGTAAAATACACTAAGAAAGATGCATGTCAGTCATGCTGGAGATCTTTAAAGTTGGTTACATATTACAATATTATTATAATAATAATATTATTATAATATAATAATATTACAATCTGATTGTACAAGCTATTATTTTTATGTTTAACAGTACAAAAATAAATATATTACAATCAAAATTAATACAAAAAAATTATTGAATAAGGAGACCACATCTGCTTCAGATTTATTAATATTTTTTGAATTACACAATTGCTGATTTATACTCATTGACATTTTATAATTACACCGGAACCTATGTGAGACCTTGCAGATTTACATTTTTTTGTAGAATTCTACATAAATTTGATTGTAGAAGCTTTTTGAAGGTTGTGATCAGCTTAATTTCTGATTCCCTGTCATTAAAAAATGGTGACTTGTTTTACTGAGTTCTCTTCCTGAAAATACTAGATACCTGGCTGCAATTGGGTATGCAAAAAAGAGCCTGTAAATTTTATTTTTGAATAATGATCTGCATACTTGTTCTATTCCAGTGACTAAAAAAAGTATTGAAGCGAATGGTTCGACAAAAGATAACCAGAATTTTCAGGAGGAGGTCAACAATGACTGCCCCATATTTCTTTCAGGACAAGGGCTAAAGTATAACTAAAGGCAAAACTTTTTTTTTAGTTTTGGATAGAGAGGAGAGGGATTAGAACATCTGTCAGTTTTTATTGCTGTCTATACCCCTGATAAGAAGATTAAGGGTCACACGGGCTTTCCGATCAGGTCCACCTGTCAGTTTTTCAGGTGAACCTGATTGGATGCTCCATGCACCTCTATGGAGACCCCTATGGGGCAGCAGATGTCAGTGGTGACATGTCCACTGACACCCGCTGCTATCTGATCCATTCCTGTCCATGAAATCCAGACGAATGGATACCCTATTTTCCATCCGTCTGGAGGATCGGATCAGATAGGATTGGATAAAAATGGACAGGCAGTCCGTTTTCACCTGATCTCCCATAGAGGAGAGCGGGGTTCTGACAGGTCTGTCTCTGCACGGAGAGAGGAGACGGACCTGTCATCCGCCTGCTCAGCGGATCGATCCCCCGCTGAGCAAAAAGGAGTCCGCCGGCCGGAAAGCCCATGTAAGAAAGGACCCTTATCCTTTCTATTTGTCCTGTTTACCATCATCATTGAAAGTGAAAGTAAAGAAAAATCCCAAATTTTAGGTTGTCCCCAGAAAAGTAATAGAGGGGAAATCTTCCAACGTGGACACTAGTTCTGGTGACCCATGGGGTCCCCCAAGAAATTCCCTTAGATTGTGGGGATTTTCTCTAATTTCCTGTTTAACTATGGGACAGGTTGTGAAGGGAACTATCAGCAAAGGGACACAGATGGCGGAAAAAAAAATCTGACAGGGGGTATAACCCTGCCTTGCTCTATGCAAAATGGGAAAAAAAAGTTTTTCCTATAGTTTTACTTAAAGTACTGATTACGTATTAAGAGCAGACACAATATTTTACTGATTGAACTAGACTATAATATGGACAAGGTCATCGCTGTTGCTTGTAGACACTGCAGAAAGTACTTTATTGTAACATTCCTTATAAATTCGAGGACATTTTAAAAAATATGATTGTCTCTTTTCATATTAAAGCGTAACTCCACTTTTGTTGAGAAAAAAACCTTCCCCTCTAGGTGATCTCTGTACATTATAAGGATTTTAACAAACTTTGTTGCAGATTCTTACCTTTTGTAATTCTGACGAAATCCCTGTTTGTTCCTCTGTGCCTCTGTGCTGAGTGGGTCTAATGGGAGTGGTTTCATAATTATCTATCAGCTGTGGCAGCTGCAGGGCTCTAATGAGGAAAGCTGCTGGGTCTGCATCCCTTTAGACGTGTTCCTATTGGGAGTACCTCACCAGAAATGAAATTTTTGTTGCAGGGGATGCCAGAAATCTGACTTGTATCTTATCTTAGGCAGACTTCTGGGAAAATTGGTGAGCCAATACCACAAGCAGGAAATGTTTCTGGGGTGTGGTCAGTATACATTCTGTGTACAGAAAAGCTCCAGGTAGCCATATTGCATTGCATTTTCAGAAAATTACAACAGCTGCAGATTAAAAAGGAAAGATATTTTTTAATAAAATTCAATTACAATATGATTTGTGTTGCAATAGTGTACACTTTATTGGTTTTTCTTTATTTGCTGATTTTTCACCACAAAAGTGGAGTTACCCTTTAAGTTGTTTAAACCCATTTATAATCATAAATCCCTAGTTAACTCCTAGTCTCCATTATTGCAATGATAGAATATAACATATATACAGTAATAAATTAAAAGTAACTGTTAGTAGTTCTTATTGTAAATAAATTAAAGGAAAACTTAGTGGTGTTAGTTGTCTGATTTTGCTCCCTTGAAATCAGAGGACTTACGGTGCCTTGCGAAAATATTCAGCCCCCTTGAACTTTGCGACCTTTTGCCACATTTCAGGCTTCAAACATAAAGATATAAAACTGTCATTTTTTGTGAAGAATCAACAACAAGTGGGACACAATCATGAAGTGGAACGAAATGTATTGGATATTTCAAACTTTGTTAACAAATAAGAAACTGAAAAATTGGGCGTGCAAAATTATTCAGCCCCTTTACTTTCAGTGCAGCAAACTCTCTCCAGAAGTTCAGTGAGGATCTCTGAATGATCCAATGTTGACCTAAATGACTAATGATGATAAATAGAATCCACCTGTGTGTAATCAAGTCTCCGTATAAATGCACCTGCACTGTGATAGTCTCAGAGGTCCATTTAAAGCGCAGAGAGCATCATGAAGAACAAGGAACACACCAGGCAGGTCCGATATACTGTTGTGGAGAAGTTTAAAGCCAGATTTAGATACAAAAAGATTTCCCAAGCTTTAAACTTTCCAAGGAGCACTGTGCAAGCGATAATATTGAAATGGAAGGAGTATCAGACCACTGCAAATCTACGAAGACCTGGCCGTCCCTCTAAACTTTCAGCTCATACAAGGAGAAGACTGATCAGAGATGCAGCCAAGAGGCCCATGATCACTCTGGATGAACTGCAGAGATCTACAGCTGAGGTGGGAGACTCTGTCCATAGGACAACAATCAGTTGTATACTGCACAAATCTGGCCTTTATGGAAGAGTGGCAAGAAGAAAGCCATTTCTTAAAGATATCCATAAAAAGTGTTGTTTAAAGTTTGCCACAAGCCACCTGGGAGACACACCAAACATGTGGAAGAAGGTGCTCTGGTCAGATGAAACCAAAATCAAACTTTTTGGCAACAATGCAAAACGTTATGTTTGGCGTAAAAGCAACACAGCTCATCACCCTGAACACACCATGCCCACTGTCAAACATGGTGGTGGCAGCATCATGGTTTGGGCCTGCTTTTCTTCAGCAGGGAAAGGGAAGATGGTTAAAATTGATGGGAAGATGGATGGATCCAAATACAGGACCATTCTGGAAGAAAACCTGATGGAGTCTGCAAAAGACCTGAGACTGGGACAGAGATTTGTCTTCCAACAAGACAATGATCCAAAACATAAAGCAAAATCTACAATGGAATGATTCACAAATAAACATATCAAGGTGTTAGAATGGCCAAGTCAAAGTCCAGACCTGAATCCAATCGAGAATCTGTGGAAAGAACTGAAAACTGCTGTTCACAAACGCTCTCCATCCAACCTCACTGAGCTCGAGCTGTTTTGCAAGGAGGAATGGGCAAAAATTTCAGTCTCTCGATGTGCAAAACTGATAGAGACATACCCCAAGCGACTTACAGCTGTAATCGCAGCAAAAGGTGGTGCTACAAAGTATTAACTCAAGGGGGCTGAATAATTTTGCACACCCAATTTTTCAGTTTTTTATTTGTTAAAAAAGTTCTAAATATCCAATAAATTTCGTTCCACTTCATGATTGTGTCCCACTTGTTGATTCTTCACAAAAAATTACAGTTTTATATCTTTATGTTTGAAGCCTGAAATGTGGCAAAAGGTCGCAAAGTTCAAGGGGGCCGAATACTTTCGCAAGGCACTGTATGTGAGTAGATTATGGAGTTCATACCCCAGCATCCCTCATTCCCTCATTAGAAATTAGTGAAACGCTCCTCCAAGCACCGCTTTGAACATTTCTGCTACTGGGACTGGATTTAGCCATCAATTTGCTCTAGGCACACCTTGAGGATGACTTTTGCTTTTATATAAAAAAAAAACTACTGCTAGAATCTAACATTAGAGGCAGCATGGGGGCTACTTTTCAACAATCCACAGAACTAAGCAAGAGAGCGGAGAGATGGCGCCATGTTAGATAACC
>NC_138780.1:99520643-99910643 GCF_965119305.1 Pelophylax lessonae
TAAGGCAAGGCCCTCCAAAACATGTCAGCCAATAAGCGGTCCAGCATATCAGTGGGCTTTAACAGATCAGGCTGCAGCCATTTTTGCAGTCTGTGCAGTAAATCGTAATATTGTGGCCTGGCCGGTTCGGCCGCTTTGTAGCCCCACTGATGCACTCGCTGAGCGCGGACTAAGACATTTACGCCCAGTCTCGTCAGGATCTCACCTTTTACGGTCAGATAGTCGGCAGCTTGGTCATCTGTCAAATCGAAAAACACCTGCTGGGGTCCGGATGCCAGGAACGGAGCGACCACCTCAGCCCACTGGTCACGGGGTAGCTTCTCCCGGACCGCCACTTTTTCAAATATGGCGAGGTACGTCTCGACGTCATCCGTGGGAGCCATCTTGGGTATCGCTGCACGGACCGCTTTCCGGGCATCATGCACTCCCCGAGACACCCCAGACTTTTCCAACGCCAACACATGTTGTAGCAGCCGTTGATTAGTCTCCTGCTGTGCACGCATAGCCTCCTCATGTCTTTTCTGCTGTTGCAGGTTAGTCTCCCGCTGTAGCTCTATGGCCTGCTGTTGTCCTAAACTGGCCTGGGTAAGCTGCCTTATCAATTCCTCCATCTTTTCCTGTGGCTGCAGCTTAGCAGGCTTAATATACGACATGTACAGTCACATTCAGCAGAACAAAAATATTTTGGCGTTTTACGCCAGCCTCACTGCGCATGCCCGCATCCGAGCACCAAATGTGGGGATTTGCTCTGGTAGGTAGGATCTGCGGGTGCAGTATAGAGGCAAAACAGATGGTTCTTCAAAGTAAATCAGGAGTGTTTTATTTACACTTCAGGAACACAAAAGTAACAGTCTTTCTTGGTGTTAACTCACACCCAACAAAAAGGAAAACTGACAGTCTTAAAGGCAGGTTTCAAGCACAGCAACAAGTCCATTCACCTGTGTCTCTTTGGTGCTGTTCACACACAGCAATGGGTCAGTTCATCTGCTTGTAAGCTTTTTCCTCAACACTCACTTCCACAGCCTTCTGGTGCCTGGAGACAAATCTCAAACACCTGTTAGGCTGTCTGCCTTATAAACCCCAGGCAAGACCTGGCCTGGAGCGTGGGGAGCAGCCACCCACCCATACCTTAACTGCTCCCAATAAGAGCCGGCCCGGATTCGGCTTTGCAGCCACACTAAAATAGAAAAATGTCAAACAGCACTAGCTGCTGCTGACACAGAATTACCGGCTCTTATCTCACCGAGGCCAGGAACCTCGGTGACACGTATCTTCCGTCGACCACGGATCCATGTGCCCTGCCACAGTCCCTACAAGTACCCCCAAGTGTACTTACCTGTAATGCAAATACAAATACTAAAATACAAATACAAAATACAAATACTAAAATAATCACATGATATAAGGGGTGGAGCTAGTAGAAACATATACTATCACTAAAGTGTGATTAGAGAAGCATAATATCTAAAAGAAATCCTGCGAATGAGTAAGTGTAACCATGAAAGAAATACACAGGTGTGAAGTAACTTAGTTACATTGAAAGATTTTAGACAATTCCCTATGAAAATTCTTCCATGGTTAAAATCAAGCAATCAGCTATAGTCCTTCCCATTGAGCACAGCAATATAACGGGATAGGTAATAGAGGTCATTGGTTTGTTCCCGTCTAAAAGAACAAATAAATCAGAGAATACATTTTTTCCTTAGATATCTTGTTTGAGCAAAATTACCATAACTTTAAAAGCATCCATGAGCAATTTAAATTATAAATAAAAGCAAGCAAACAGGAAATGTTTATGGATTTGTAAAGCCCACTTGGAGCAGTGTAAATAAAAGTCAAAAGGAGGTAATTTGCAAAATTGAAATGCAGCTGCCAATTAATTCTAGAGGATCTCAAAAGTATCTCAAATTGCTTTCAAATGGATGCCATCATTGCAAGCCCAAAACCTGTTGATACAGACCCCAAAGACTGCCACAAACTAGCCAATTCAGAGGAACTTTCAACAAGCTTTCATGCACAACAAGGGTTGAAGGAATCAAGGCCAAAACCATCTTAAAACAAGCAAAAAGCAGGTAATTTGTGTGAGTGGAAAGGGGTGAGGAAGGGGTGGTAGGCACATTTTACTTAGGGTCAAACCCTTGAAGCCTCAGTCCAGTACTAGTGTTAAAATAGAATGGGGTCTTCTTGCTACAGTAATGCCAGGCAGTATACATGACTAATATGTTTAGTTAATATCTCTTGGTGATGCTGCTCTTCATATTGAGAAGTACAGAACAATAAAACAATATCCAATGCTGCATCCCATAAGAACACGAGAAAAGCACTGGGTAGCTTAGCGGTAATTCTCTTGTTCTGTTGTTCATATTATGGTTGGTCTCACTTGAAGATTAAAGATAAATTGATATGTGGATTATGTGCCCTTTGAATTCTTGCTCTTCATTATATAAGATTTTCTCACTTCTGGGCAATGAAACTAAATCCACCTTATATAAAACCTAATTAGAGTTGGGGTGTAGATCAGCAAGTTGAACTACAGACAGTATCGCATAGACCATAGATCAACAAAAAAAAAAAAGATCTTTCAACAAAATGGAAAAAATTGACTTATAGTATTTAATGAAAAAGCTGTAGTTACTTTATTTCATCATGTGCTCCCCGAATTTCGTACAGAAGTTAATAGCCAAAGAACGGCTGATTGGAAGGAGTGATGTCATGTGTTTTTTTTTGAACAGGGGTATCAGCTTATTAGCCTTGTCATTTCCAAGTGATCATCATCCTGATTTATCAAACTTGTGACATCTTCAGACACCTTCAGCAACAACCTTCAGGTGCCTACAAATGTACTCAGTTCAGAATACCTTGGGTTTTGTTATGGCAGCTCTGTGTATCAGTATAATCAGTGGTGGAACTACCAGGGTCGCAAAGGTTTGAACTTGCGGCCAGGCCCTGGCGTTCAGCCACTGAGGAGATGTCCCAAAAGCCTGGAATGTGAATTGAAAGCAGGGTTGCTGTCTGGAGTTGTAGGCAGAGAATGCCTGTTATACTCTCTCTTACACTGGCCAGAGCCAGCACTGAAAGCAGTGTTAATTTTGGCATCAAGTTTTGATTTAGTTTTAGTCATAATCTTTTAACTAGTTTTAGTCCCATTTTAGTAATCTGCAATTGTTTTAGTTTTAGTCAAATTTATTCGACTAAAATCTACAGTACATTTTAGTCTAATAAAATGTCCTACATTTTAGCTCACTAAAATAATGTAGTGGAATAAAATCTATTGGGTTTAGTTGTATTGTAATGCATTATTTAAGCATTTATCTAGTATTTCCAAACTCATTATGTACCCCTGGAGTAAAATAAATCTCATATCATGTTATTATTTATGTTGTCAAGGTTTGAACAAGCTCACAGATACAGATTTAGCCACTCTGGGTGGTCTGAAGAGGCCTGTAATGCACAATGCTCTGGACAGTCTGAGGAGGCCTGTAATGCTGCACAGTGCTCTTGACTGTCTGAGGAGGCCTGTAATTTACAGTGCTCTGGATGGTGGTCTGAGGAGGCCTGTAATGCTGCACAGTGCTCTGGATGGTGGTCTGAGGAGGCCTGTAATTTACAGTGCTCTGGATGGTAGTCTGAGGAGGCCTGTAATTCTGTACAGTGCTCTGGACGGTGGTCTGGGGAGGCCTGTAATTAGGGTTGCCACCTCATCCCTTTAAAACCTAAGACATATTAATTACACAGGTTCTGTGCCTGATTAAGGTGGTAATTAAGCTCACTTAGTGCCTTATCTACATTAAATTAGCCCCAGGACCTGTGTATTTAAAGGAGTTGTGAAGGCAGAAGGTTTTTTTATCTTAATGCTTTATATGCATTAAGATAAAAAGCCTTCTCTGTGTAGCAGCCTCCCCAGCACCTCCTAATACTTACCTGAGCCTCATCTCTTTCTAACGATGTCAATGAGTCCCTTGGTCATCTGGGACTCTCCCACCTGATTGTCTGAGACACAGAAGCAGCACCATTGGCTCCCATTGCTGTCAATCAAAGTCAGTTGGCAGCTCCATGTCTGAATGGATATACGGAGCTGCAGCTCGGCTCGGGTGCCCCCATAGCGAGCTGCTTGCTGTCGGGGCACTTGTCAGGTAGGAGGGGCTAGGAGCAACAAAGAGGGACACAAGAAGAGGTGAATCTGGGCTGCTGAGTGCCAAACCCACTGCGCAGAGGAGGTAAGTATAACATGTTTGTTATTTTTAAAAAAAAACACGAGACTTTACAATCACTGGGGATGAGGTAGCAACCCTACCTGTAATGCACACATTGCTCTGGACATGGACAGTCTGAGGAAGAGGCCTGTAATGCATTGATAGACACAGCTTGTGCTGAGGAACAGAGGTCTCCTGTGTGCTGGCAGGAGGCTGTCCTGATCCGTAGGCTGCCGAAGCTCCGATCTTCCGCACGTCCGAGGGCCGTGACGTCACTTCCTGGTTGCCGAGCAGCAGACTAACCGCGACGCGTTGCAGAGGTACCAAAGGGACCCCCTAGATCCCTGATACCCAGGACCTACCTATTTATGATTCATGCCTGTTTACACGCTACTCTTGTGAGTAACATTGCTTTTACCTTGCATTAAAGTGTTTTTATACTACACTTAGATTGGCGCTTGTGGTTCTCTCCCCTTGTGTTTCCACTTCTCTCTCCACTGCCAGCAGCCTTCTCAGTGTACAGACCTCTCATTGGAACTTTATTTGAACTTTCCTAACTCCCCCCATTCCAGTAAGGACTGCCTGAGCATTACTGGTTATCTGTTTGAGCCATTACCCCTTTGTTGTTTCTTAATTAGAAAGGTAAAGCAAGTTATTTGTTTATTTTATGAGGTGCATGCATCCCATAGTAACTAGGGATGATCGAACGGTTCGGGTCGACCATCGGTTCGACACAAACATTGGGTGTTCGAAATTCGGCAGAATTCTGAACTTTTTGCTGAAAAAGTTCGGAATTCGGCAACCAGAACTGACCAAAATGCAATGGGCCAGGAAATGGGCTTTAAAAGCCCGTGATTGGACCAGAACCATCAGTAAAAGCCAATTGAGGGGGCAGGAGAATGCTAGGAATGTGATTGGAGTGACTAGGGGGTCCAGAGGCCAATCATTAGTGAATACACCCCCCAGTATATATGATAGCCCCCGCCAAATTTCTACCATTTTAATACAGGGACATGGAAGAGAGTGGAAGCAGTTCTGTTACTTCTGCTTCAAAGTGTCATTTAGCAATTATTAGTGTGAGGAAAGGGATATCTAGTGTAGTTAGGGTGCTATTTTCCACTTTAGTTAGCTTCAAAAATCTAGTTTCTGTAGGGAAAGTGTTAAGTGTAAGGGGACCATAGTGTAGTGTAGGATTAACTGACACTGACTGCTATGGCAGGGTGACAAAACCCTTCTGTTTCAGGGTGACCGCTATAGAGAAAAGATTGTTTCTCTTATGTGACTCATAGAACAGCGATATGGCTTCTCGCCTGTCAGCCTGCATTTTGCTGCGTTTATAGGGCTTTTTTGAGGACATGTTTGGAGTCAGGCATGACATCTGAACTTGTGTATAGGGGTATATATACACACACATGTATGTATATATACACCTACACATATATAGGTGTGAAAATAGCAGAACCCTATGCTTGCGCTAATGAAATAATTAACAGGCATATGGCTCCGCTCCTATCACACCTATATGTGTGTATGTGTATAATACATATAAGTGTGTGTGTATATATACCCCTATACAGAAGTTCAGATGTTTTGCCTGCCTCCAAAGACACCAAAAAAAATGCCCAAAAAAATGCCTGCGCCAAAAAAAAACGCCCAGGTGTGTTATTGCAGGGGGGTTTTTTGGGCATTTTTTGGGGGTCTTTGGAGTCAGGCATGACATCTGAACTTGTGTATAGGGGTATATATACACACACATGTATGTATACAGTGGGTACGAAAAGTATTCAGACCCCCCTTAAATTTTTCACTCTTTGTTATATTGCAGCCATTTGCTAAAATCATTTAGGTTCATTCTTCTTCCTCATGAATGTACACATAGCACCCCATACTGACAGAAAAACACAGAATCGTTGACATTGTTGCAGATTTATTAAAAAAGAAAAACTGAAATATCACATGGTCCTAAGTATTCAGACCCTTTGCTCAGTATTTAGTAGAAGCCCCCTTTTGATCTAATACAGCCAGGAGACTTTTTGGGAAAGATGCAACAAGTCTTTCACACCTGGATTTGGGGATCCTCTGCCATTCCTCCTTGCAGATCCTCTCCTGTTCTGTCAGGTTGGATGGTAAACGTTGGTGGACAGCCATTTTTAGGTCTCTCCAGAGATGCTCAATTGGGTTTAAGTCAGGGCTCTGGCTGGGCCATTCAAGAACAGTCACGGAGTTGTTGTGAAGCCACTCCTTCGTTATTTTAGCTGTGTGCTTAGGGTCATTGTCTTGTTGGAAGGTAAACCTTCGGCCCAGTCTGAGGTCCAGAGCACTCTGGAGAAGGTTTTTGTCTAGGATATCCCTGTACTTGGCTGCATTCATCTTTCCCTCGATTGCAACCAGTTGTCCTGTCCCTGCAGCTGAAAAACACCCCCACAGCATGATGCTGCCACCACCATGCTTCACTGTTGGGACTGTATTGGACAGGTGATGAGCAGTGCCTGGTTTTCTCCACACATACCGCTTAGAATTAAGGCCAAAAAGTTCTATTTTGGTCTCATCAGACCAGAGAATCTTATTTCTCACCATCTTGGAGTCCTTCAGGTGTTTTTTAGCAAACTCCATGCGGGCTTTCATGTGTCTTACACTGAGGAGAGGCTTCCGTCGGGCCACTCTGCCATAAAGCCCCGACTGGTGGAGGGCTGCAGTGATGGTTGACTTTCTACAACTTTTTCCCATCTCCTGACTGCATCTCTGGAGCTCAGCCACAGTGATCTTTGGGTTCTTCTTTACCTCTCTCACCAAGGCTCTTCTCCCCCGATAGCTCAGTTTGGCTGGACGGACAGCTCTAGGAAGGGTTCTGGTCGTCCCAAACGTCTTCCATTTGAGGATTATGGAGGCCACTGTGCTCTTAGGAACCTTAAGTGCAGCAGAAATCTTTTTGTAACCTTGGCCAGATCTGTGCCTTGCCACAATTCTGTCTCTGAGCTCTTCAGGCAGTTCCTTTGACCTCATGATTCTCATTTGCTCTGACATGCATTGTGATCTGGAAGGTCTTATATAGACAGGTGTGTGGCTTTCCTAATCAAGTCCAATCAGTATAATCAAACACAGCTGGACTCAAATGAAGGTGTAGAACCATCTCAAGGATGATCAGAAGAAATGGAAAGCACCTGAGTTAAATATATGAGTGTCACAGCAAAGGGTCTGAGTACTTAGGACCATGTGATATTTCAGTTTTTCTTTTTTAATAAATCTGCAACAATGTCAACAATTCAGTGTTTTTCCGTCAATATGGGGAGCTGTGTGTACATTCATGAGGAAGAAGAATGAACTTAAATGATTTTAGCAAATGGCTGCAATATAACAAAGAGTGAAAAATTTAAGGGGGTCTGAATACTTTTCGTACCCACTGTATATACACATACACATATATAGTTGTTATAGGAGCGGAGCCATATGCCTGTTAATTATTTCATTGGCGCAAGCATAGTGTTCTGCTATTTTCACACCTATATATGTGTAGGTGTAAATATACATACATGTGTGTGTATATATACCCCTATACAGAAGTTCAGATGTTTTGCCTGCCTCCAAAGACCCCAAAAAAATGCCCAAAAAAATGCCTGCGCCAAAAAAAAATGCCCGGGTGTGTTATTGCAGGCGTTTTTTTGGGCTTTTTTTTGGGGTCTTTGGAGTCAGGCATGACATCTGAACTTCAGGTTCGGGAGCCCCTGAACATGAAAAGTAAATTATATCACAAAAAAAAAGTGAAACTGAGCTAAATTGATTGATAAACTGCATTTGTTCTAAATATATGTCAGTTAGATTCTGAAGAAGACATTTGTCTGATTTTTTTTTTCTCAATGTTATTGACTGTAAGAATACACATTACACAGATAATTGTAACTGGCAAATCATACATCACAATTATGCATCACACTATATGTCTCTCTCTTTTTGGTGAGTGGACTGCATTGGGAGGCAAAGGTGGTGTGTATGGATCTACAGGGTGAAAGGTTTGGGAAATTCTGGAAGTCTGGTCGAAAGATTTGGGACACAGAAAAGAAACACTGGTTAGGAGTTGACTTCACTACTTTACTACTGCACTTAGTGCAAGACACTTAAGCTGTTCTGTGCCCCTCTGGCAGGGGGGCCTGGGGAATTTTTTCCCCCTTTAAATCCAGCACTGTCACCACTATTAAAGCAAACTTGCACCATCTCAACATTTAAAACTAAAAGTCATTATCAGAAAATGCTCTTCATTATATTTAAAGGCAAGACATTCCCTACCTGTTGATCCTGTTTTTATCTTACTAGAAGCCTGGCCGCCCTGATGTCTGGTCTAAACCTTTCTTAATTGCCCTCCAGTAAGAACACTTTAGCAGCCATTAGGGATAATCTTATAGGCCGGGTGCAGGCTGGTGGGGAAGTTATTCTTCTGGTAAAGCAGTAAAACTAAATCTGAGATGCCTACAGAAGATTTTATTACTACTGGTAATAGTAAACACCAGTGGGCTTTCACTGTTAAATTTAATGTAATATTAAAAGAAATGGTTGGTAGATTCCCTAAACTTCACACAAAAATCTAAATACCTAGTTGGAATACATAAGAAGGAGTTGTCTCACTTGACAAAGGGTTTTTGAATGAAGGACACCTTATTGGCGCCAAGTTATTCTCTTCCCTCTACTAGTCTGAGTATTGTAGTGCAAGGGATTACAAGAGATTCAAATTAAATCATGTTTAGGTATTCATATTAGCTGCATTTAGAATACAATTTGTTTGTTTTACAAATAGACATCTGCATTAATCAACACTTTTACTATAGTTTTTTTTTCTACATTCACAGGGTAATCTCCTTTATTTATTTTTTTTATGGAAATATTCCTTAACAAACTGTGTTTTGTGATATATTTGTTAATAACAGTCATGATGTGATTTCACCAAATGAATGACCTGTTTTTATTCAGTGCTTATAAAAGTTATTACCACTGACCTCCCTGCTATTTCTCCCTGTACACAATCCATGTAAAATGTATTTAAAGTATAATTTAATCAGATTAGTATAAAACATTGCATATAAATATTTTACTTTTATCATTTACCTCAAGGAGGTGGCAAGCTCCAAGAGAAATTGAACCCTAGACGTAGCTTAGGCATGCAGACGGGGGGGGGGGGGGGGTGTGCTTAGCTGGGAATAACCCTCCTCCCCTCCTGAAGAACCCTGGGATGTATGACATCATTTGCTTCGGCCTGGAAACCAGGAAGTAAGTGAAGAAATGTAAAAAAAGTTATAAACAAGTAAATATGATATACTTACCTTACTATTAACTAATGCTAGCAGCATAAGAATTACAAATAGTCAACGTTGATTGAGAGAGTAAAGTTCCGCTTTAAGATAAAAAAAGTTCAACATCCTGTAAACCTCCGTTTATGAATGTGCATGTTTATGTTAATTAATAAATACAACTATTTTCATGATTATTATCACAAAAGGCTAAACAGTTTAGTGAGTTTGGGAATTGTGAAAAAGTACAGATACAAACAGAAGATTTTATTTAGATCATTTCACACATATACTAGGAGAAAAGTGCCTGTTTTGTAAAAAGATTTAAAAAAAACAAAAACAAAGTGTTTTTGTATTTAAAAAGTGTAAACTTACACATACACTGAAATGTTTTCATCTTTATTTCTCTTCTGCGTCCTCTTCCTTGCACACCATCTGGAGATCCGCAGCACAAGCTATGGGCCCCAATTCTCATCTCAGTATCCCTGAAAATACTTCTGCCCTTCAACATCTTCAGCACAATGTCTCTGGAAGTGCCCCCATCCCTGGATCAGATTATATCTGGAAATATTATTCACCATCTTTCTGAATCAGTTGTGTTGTATCCCTAGAAATATTGTTACCACTCATACCCAACCACCACTTATACTCTCTATAGTCAGCAGTTGAGTATCCCTGGAAAAATGTCCTCCTCTCCATCCCACTTAGTATAATGCTTCTTGGAATTTTGCCTACCACTAATGAAGAGATCCAGCAATTTACTGTACTTAGTAGATCAATGCAGATAAATGATGTACAAAGTTCAGAAACCAATGGCAAACAGAAGTTTTGTAACATCTTCAATAAGCCTAAGTACATATTACATTCTTTCTAAGCAGTCAGTTGTGTGCCAGGGTGATGTAACCAGCAGTTAATCCACCTACTGGCAGCCTATAGAGCAGTCTTTTTCAACCTTTTTTAAATAAAGGTACCCTTGAAATACCATTACAGTCTCAGGGAACCTCTAGTAATAATTGCTTTGTCCACAGCTCAAGGTAAAGTGGGGATCGAAAGCGTGGGCACCCCAGGTAAAAATTTGTATTAATGTGCATAAAGAAGCCAAGGAAAGATGGGAAAATCTCAAAAAGGCATCAAATTACAGATTAGACATTCTTATAATATGTCAACAAAAGTTACATTTTATTTCCATCATTGACACTTTCAAAATTACAGAAAACAAAAAAATGGCGTCTGCAAAAGTTTGGGCACCCTGCAGAATTTATAGCATGCACTGCCCCCTTTGCAAGGCTGAGACCTGCCAGTGTCATGGATTGTTCTCAATCATCGTCTGGGAAGACCAGGTGATGTCAATCTCAAAGGTTTTAAATGCCCAGACTCATCTGACCTTGCCCCAACAATCAGCACCATGGGATCTTCTAAGTAGTTGTCTAGAAAACTGAAACTGAAAATAGTTGATGCTCACAAAGCTGGAGAAGGCTATAAGAAGATAGCAAAGCGTTTTCAGATGTCAATATCCTCTGTTCGGAATGTAATTAAGAAATGGCAGTCATCAGGAACAGTGGAAGTTAAAGCAAGATCTGGAAGACCAAGAAAAATATCAGACAGAACAGCTCGCAGGATTGTGAGAAAAACAATTCAAAACCCACGTTTGACTGCACAATCCCTCCAGAAACATCTGGCAGACACTGGAGTTGTGGTACACTATTCCACTATAAAGAAATACTTGTACAAATATGGTCTTCATGGAAGAGTCATCAGAAAAAAACCTCTTCTACATCCTCACCACAAAAATCAGCGTTTGAACTTTGCAAATGAACATATAGACAAGCCTGATGCATTTTGGAAACAAGTTCTGTGCACCAATGAGGTTTAAATTGAACTTTTTGGCCGGAATGAGCAAAAGTACGTTTGGAGAAGAAGGGGCACAGAATTTAATGAAAAGAACCTCTGTCCAACTGTTAAGCATGGGGGTGGATCAATCATGCTTTGGGGTTGTATTGCAGCCAGTGGCACAGGGAACATCTCACAAGTAGAAGGAAAAATGGATTCAATAAAATTTCAGCAAATTTTGGATGGTAACTTGATGCCATCTGTGAAAAAGCTGAAGTTAAAGAGAGGATGGCTTCTACAAATGGATAATGATCCAAAACACACCTCGAAATCCACGGGGGATTACATCAAGAGGCATACACTGAAGGTTTTGCCATGGCCTTCACAATCTCTTGACCTCAACATAATTGAAAATCTATGGATAGACCTTAAAAGAGCAATGCGTGACAGACAGCCCAGAAATCTCAAAGAACTGGAAGACTTTTGTAAGGAAGAATGGGCAAAGATATCTAATCAAAAGTTTATATTGCCTATTAAACCAGCCAACCCCGCCCACTAGAAGATGTTGCATGGATATTGCCTACTCTACCATTACAATCCTTTCACAGCAGCACCTGATCCAGGGTTGGGCAAGACCATTTTCAAAATAGCAGAGATTTTGTGCACTGTTGGTATCACTGCCATTATCCCAAATACAGTAAAAAACTTGTAAATAAATGTATTTATACAATTAAATGCATTTTATTATATCCGATAAGTTGATAAGTTCAAAAAATGCTTGTTGATCCTTTGCATAATCTTGTAATCTGATAACATCTTGTATTTTCTGCCTCTGCTGCACTGTTATCAAGTACATTGATACCAGCCATCTCTGTGGACTACAAAACCATGTCCCATCTATATAATGAAGAATAGGAGAGGGGTAAAGTTCCATAGTCCTATCTTGTTTCTGTTTTCCTAATATAGGAGCTAGGACAAAAGCTTTGGTGAAAGTAGTAGTTAAAAAGTCTAAAAAATAAAAGTAATGCAGCAACCAGTGCCACATCTAAGGACTGGTATGTTGCAATATATACAATTTTTGGCTTTAGATTTAAATACACCTCGAAGTTTCCCACAGAGCTATAACATCTTCTTTAGATTTACTAACAACCATGTCACTTGAAGGTCTGCCTTTTTCACTATAATTGTTTTAGTAAATCCAGTTTGTGTTATTCAATGGAATACCACTCACCACTTGTGGTCAGCATGCTTATAGCCCATACGTTTACCATGAGGTCAATTAGAACCATTTTTTGTGATTTTTTTTGCCTCATATTGATTAAGGGGTGTATTGCCCTTTCTGCCTGCTTTCAGCCCATATGTTTATTTCTTTTTTACACCTCTGTCACTGTGGTGAACAAGTACGTTTTTATTAAGAAAATTAAAATATTTAACATTTCACTTTGGGACCTATACAAATAATATAGTTAACATTTGTAAAATTACAAATATTGCAGCACAAGATGTTCTGCTATAAAATAAAGTTTAAAGTTTATTACAATCAATATTTACACATTATAAGCATACCATTAACAACATTTTGTAAATATAATGTTCAATATGATCATTACACTTTGTATAGCTCCTAAATACTGCATAGCATTACCAATCCAATAAATAATTACACAATCAACTTATACAAGTAACCCATATCAATAATATAAAGTTTACAGATTATTATAATCAAGGTTTTCAAATTATAATAATATTCTCAACAACACTCTGTAAATATAATGTTCAATATAAACAATATATACACTGTTACTACGCATAGCATTACAACATAAGCCTCTCTATAAATAACTATACAATCAACATATACAAGTAGCCCATATTATTAATATACCGTTTACAATTTGAAAGACTAGCAGTTCACACATTACATTTTATATTTTTTTAATTTTATTTTGAAACCTGTGCCCCCCTCCTCCAACCTACTTGAAAAAGAAATATTATTTCCAGATGTTTTTATCTATCTGACTTGAACTAAATATATGAACTGGTACATTGCTTAAAAAGTATTTTTTACCTTAGTTACTTACGGTAGTGGACAATATATAAACTCACCAGAGATGAGGCTCTATGATGTGGGTGATTAATTTGGATATTGGTGAAAACCGCAAAAAAATTCTTAAGACACTGCCCTTAATACTCTTACCTATACCAAATACCATGCTAACCTATGAGTCCTACAACCAATAGACTTCCCTAAAGAAAAAGAAGTCATTTATTAATGGGACCATCGCAATGGCAAGAAAGTATTTGTGACTTGGCAGCTGAGGGAACAAATATTCTAGATTGTCTTGTTTTATCTACATGAACTATGTTGATTTTCAATAAATAATTTATTTTGATTAAAAAAATACATATCTGAATTCGAATTAGTATAATAGAACACAGATTTATTATTTTATCTAAAACAAGCTTTATGCAACTTGTTAGATGTTTGAAATTTGAAAAGGAAACTGTAACAGCCGTTATCAGGTTTAAAAGAGAATTGAGCAAGACCTGGCTTTTCCCATCTTCTTTCTAATTATGTCCCCTTTAGGATCCTATGCTGTAGTATCAGTTCAGCTGTCAGGATGATGTCTAGAACGCAGGTGCATGTATGCAAAATACACCGGCCTGACACTTCCACCAGTATCTTCTATGGGCATGCCTGTTTGCTTGGAAATGAGCACAGGTGTCCAATTCCAGAGCTGCCACCAAGCTCCCTATTTCAGGAAAGAAGCAGTGACAGAAGTTTGCTGGAACATCTTTAGCTTGCCCATGTTACTTACTCCTATGTATCCTGCACTTATTTAACCACTTGCCGACCGCCGCAAGTACATATACTGCGGCGGTCAGCCCCTCACAGGCTAGTGACGTATGGGTACGTCACTAGCCTGTGAGGCTCTGGGGAGCGAGCGTGCGCCACCGGAGGCGCGCTCTCGCTCCCTCTTGATCACGGACCCCCCCCGCGCATGTGCCCGGAGGACCCGATGTCCGCCGGGCACTCGCGATCGTCCGTTAGAGCGGGAGAAAGGCAGGCGGCTGACATAAACAAGCCGCCTGTCATTCTCCCCTGTGTAAGAATAGTGATTATACGGTTCTACTATGTAGGACCGTTGATCACTGTTCCTACACATCAAGCCACAGCCAATCACAGTTAGAATCACGCCCCTAGGGACACACACAACCCCTCCCTCTCAAAAAAAGTTAACCCTTTCACTGCCAGTGTCATTTTACAGTAACAGTGCATATGTATAGCACTGATTACTGTAGTAATGCCACTGGTAACCCCAAAAGTGTCAAAAATGTCAGTCAAGGGTCCGATCTGTCCGCCGCAATGTCGCAGTCCTGCAAAAAAAATCGCAGATCGCCGCCATTACGCGTTAAAAAAAAAAAACAACAAAAATGACAAAAATCTTTCCCTTAGTTAGTAAACGCAATAACTTTTGCGCAAACCAATCAAAGTACGCTTTTTGCGATGTTTTTTACCAAAAATATGTAGCATAAAACAAATTGGCCTAAAATGTTAAAAAATTTTGATTTTTACATTTTTTTGGGAATTTCACATAAAAAATGTGAAAATATTGTAATTTTTGCAAAATTGATGCTCTTTTTTTGTTTATAGCGCATGATCAAAAAATCGCACAGGTGATCAAATACCACCAAAAGAAAGCTCTGTTTGTGGGGAAAAAAGTTCATCAAATTTGTTTAGGTACAGTGTCGCACGACCGCGCAATTGTCCGTTAAAGTCACGCAGTGCTGAATCACAAAATAGGCCCTGGTCAGGAAGGGGGTAAAATCTTCCGGGGCTTAAGTGGTTAAGGACTCTTTCTTCTGACCACCAATGTACTGTATGACTCTGGGTTGCATCCTGACTATTCTGATCCTGATCACGCTGTTAGCTTGCATTCTGTTGACTCCCTGTGCTCCCTGTGTATGCGTTTGGCTCAGGTCTTGACTCTAACCAAGCTTCTCCAGTTCTGCCCTACTAGTTTGATCCTGCATCCGCTACAGGAGTCATCATACCACCTAAAGCTGCACATGAACCTATTCCACCACAAGTGGACCCTGTGTTCCTGCTGTCACTCTGGACCACCTGCCTGACACTAGTCATCTAGTCTGACATCTAGTCAGACGCATACCAGCAGACCAAATAAATGGAACCCATGCTTTCTTGAGTCTTCCACTGCTTGTCATCATCTCTAGGGTACTTGGACCTTAGTCACAAGAGAAGCCCTCTTGTCACTTCGGCCTCCAACCAGGTAGGTGAGATCAGCAACTTTACAATTACATATATAAATTTTGAAAATGTTTTCACAAAATAAGTTTAAATTTGATTCATTATATATGTGGAGCCAAAGAGTTTTACCAAATGTAGTACTGAAAAGAAATAGCATTCATGGTAGTAATAGAGCATTATGCCACTTTTTAAAAAATAGGCTCTATTATTTTAAATTGAGCCTGTCACCCATTTCCACTTTTAAAAGTAAAAGTCCTATGAGAACTTATCACCGAAAATCAGTGAATTAAATGAAGACATGTTGATGGAGCAGAGAATCAGGATTTTTGTAGTTTTTTTTAGATCTGTTGCATATTAGTTAAAGTGATTGTAAAGTCTCGTTCTTTTTTTTTCTATTAAAATAACAAATTTGTTATCATCTGTGCAGTGGTTTTGCACAGGGCAGCCCAGATGATCCTCTTCTCAGGTCCCTGGCTGGAGCTCCTGGCCCCTCCCTCCTGTTGCAGCTCCGTGTATTCATTCAGACACAGAGCTGCTTTTCTGCCTCCCCCCTCTCCCTCCTGATTGGCTAACTGGCTAACTGAGTTTGATTGACAGCAGCAGGGGGCCAAAGGCATTGCTGCTGTGTCTTAGCCAATCAGAAGAGAGAGTCCCGTATGGTTGAGCCACTCGTGGACATTGCTGGATAGAGAGGGGGCTCAAGTAAGTATTAGGTGAGCTGAGGTGGGGGGGAGGCTGCTGCACACAGAAGGCTTTTTATCTCAATGCATAGAATGCACATAAAGATACAAAAAAAAATCTTCTGACTTTACAACCACTTTAAGAGGCATCTCTCTAAGCTCAAATGGTTCCTAAGAGTTGATCCCCAGTGACAGGTAGTAAGTGTAGTAGAATAAAAAACTTGCCAGATGTTTTATATAGTTGACAGTTCAGTTTAACTTTTATCCAGCATGGAAGGTAAAAAATGATAGCGAGCACATCTTAGAGGCTTGACCAATCCTCCTTTATCAGGGTCTGATCCTCTCCTCCCAGTATTCCTGGTGCAAATGACAGTACCCCTGCCTGCTGCTGAATGTCAACAAACCAGCCGGGGATTCTGGCTGAGGTCACTGACCAGTGACCACAAATGATCCCCTGTCTCTTTGTTTAAAAACAAAAGCAGACAAGGAAGAAAAAATTGCGTAGCATTGGCAGTTTTCTTTTTAATTTACACTTTTCATAGAGTATATCCTATAGCTTGGCCCCTGTATGTGCAGGTTTAAGGCAACCCAAGCAAGTTATTTAACCACCTCCCGCCTGGCATATTATAATGGTACACCATTATCCCTGGAGAATGTCATATAATGTCTAGACATTTGCAGTACATTTAATTTCAAATCGAAATTCTGACCAATTTTTCAATATTTAGAAAGGAAAAAATTTAAACAAATCCAAAATAAATTATAACTAAACAAAATTTTGTTCAAATTCAAATTTAAAATCAAAATGAATTTGAATCGCAAACATATTGCTGAGTATTGCTAATTTCCTTCAAAAACTGTACAAGTGTGCTTAACCACTTAAGCCCCGGAAGATTTTACCCCCTTCCTGACCAGGGGGTATTTTGCGATTCGGCACTGCGTGATTTTAACAGACAATTGCGCGGTCGTGCAACGCTGTATCTAAACGAATTTGGCGTCCTTTTTTTCCCACAAACAGAGCTTTCTTTTGGTGATATTTGATCACCTGTGCGATTTTTTGATCATGCGCTATAAACAAAAAAAGAGCGTAAATTTTGCAAAAATAGCAATATTTTTCACATTTTTTTATATGAAATTCCCCCCCAAAAAAATGTAAAAATCTAAATTTTTTAACATTTTCGGCCAATTTGTTTTATGCTACCTATGTTTGGTAAAAAAATCACAAAAAGAGTATTTTGATTGGTTTGCGCAAAAGTTATCGCGTTTACTAACAAAGGGAAAGATTTTTGTCATTTTTTTTTTTTTTTAACGTGTAATGGCGGCGATCTGCGATTTTTTTGCGATACTGCGACATTGCAGCGGACAGATCGGACCCTTGACTGACATTTTTGACTCTTTTGGGGTTACTAGTGACATTTCTACAGTAATCAGTGCTATACATATGCACTGTTACTGTAAAAATTCACTGGCAGTGAAGGGGTTAACTTTTTTTGAAAGGGAGGGGCTATGTGTGTCCCTAGGGGCATGCTTTCTACTGTGATTGGCTGTGGCTTCAGATGTATGAACAGTGATCAACGGTTGTACATAGTAGAACCGCATGATCATCCTTCATACACAGGGGAGAATGACAGGCAGCTTGTTTACACAAGCCGCCTGACTTTCTCCCTCTCCCCCGACGATCGCAGAGTGACCGGCGGACATCGGGTCCGCCGGTCACACGGGCAGGGGGGTGCGTGACCGCGCGGGAGCGGGAGTGCGCCTCTGGCGGCGCGCGCTCGCTCCCTAGACCCTCACATGCTAGCGACGTAGACCTACGTCGCTTTGCCTGTGAGGGGCTGACTGCCGACGTAGATCTGCGTTAGGCAGTCGGCAAGTGGTTAAAAGGATTGATGCTCTAAAATTGTCCATTTTGCCCAGGCTACTTTACTTTGTGACACCTTACCTGTTGCTATTCCTATGACCCAACCTACTTTTTGACACCTTACCCGTTGCTATTCCTATGACCCAACTTACTTTTTGACACCTTACCCGTTGCTATTCCTATGACCCAACTTAAATTTTTCGGGAGTAGTTCTCATCCTATTGCTAGTTCTGTGTTTTTTTTTTTTTCCTCTGCGGACACATGGGGGGATTGGGAGCTCCTGATATCATTAAATACTATTATGCATCTCATCTTCATACAATTGTTTCCTGGTCTAGCCAAGAAGCCCCCATTCGATGGTCGGAGATTGAAAGGACCTCCCTCTACCCCACACATCCATACTATTTGATGTGATATAAATCTCTACATAATTACCACATTTTAAGACGTATGTGTATTGCTCCTATGTTATTTACTTTAACAGTATGGCAGAAATGTTATCAGAAATACGCTCTCTCTTTTCACTATACCCACCCCTCTCTAATATCCTTTTCAACCTGGTTTTACTAGATAGTCTTTCTTTTGATCGCATTTCACTCTAAATGCAGGCTTCCCTTTTTCAACTCTGAAATCGAGTCCATCCTGTATCTCACAGGTTGAGAACTTTTGAGGATTTCTGGGAAAAATCTCATATCCCCAATAATATGTTTTATTTCTATTTGCAGGCTAAATACTTCCTTCAGTCCATGTCTGCCTCCTTAACTTTAGACAGACCCACTAAATTTGAATATGTGTTTGTGCAAGGCCCTTATCAGTTTGGTGTCTTCTATATATAGCATCCTATAGCCGTGTTTGATTCATAGCATGAAGCCAACCCTCTTACAGAGGACATTCACTCTTATATGTGTAAATTGGCACACCTATTCCAGCAACCTATATCCCTACAGCTTTGGGATAAGATTTGTACCTCTGCTCTCTAAACATCTAGATGCGTGGTACAGAGAGAGACTGCTCTTAAAATATCAATGTTCTGGTACAGGACTCCAGAGGTTGTGCATCAACAGGAACCCTCACTTCCAGCAATATGCTGGTGCTGTGATCTCAAAATGGGTTCTAATTGCCATATCTTCTGGCAATGTTCCCGAATATGACCCTTCTGGACCAATGTGATGCTGTTACTTCAAAAGACGTTTTACATTTCCTTCAGATCCTGCCCATTATTTATTGGGCCTTCTCTTCTCTGGCATTACAAAACCGTTAAATGGGGAGCCATTCCTTCCAGGAAAACTCACCATGATTATTGCTAGCAATAATTTCATGTAGAATCCAACATGCTGGTTGTACCCAAATCGATCAATGGATCGACTTAGGTACAATCATCCTGCTCATAGATGGTCTGAATCTCGGCTGGTTGGCTGCTGTAAGTACAAATAGGGAACAGTACAGCCATAGAACCATTATGGCAAATGTTGGTGGAACTTGCAACTAACGCAGGCGAGAGGCGAGAGAGAGTTTAAGAATAACAAACAACAATGGTATATAGGAGGTACAGCAAACTTTTAAGGATCAAACTACACCAAACAAAACCAGCCAGGGATGGACAAAAACAAATTGGGTGCAGTACTTCCAAGAGTGCTGGTCAAATAGGGAAGAACCTAGTTTCTGCTCCATACTGCTCCGTAGAATGACAGAAACAAGAAGACTAACATGTAGCTGCATGAGTCTCATCACAATTAATAAAAGGACATTGTGTACATATTTTTACACATTAATATTATAATGCCTGTAATATTTACTTTGTGGTTAAAAAAATCGTAAGTTCTATTCAGTGATGGGAAAAAATGTGCAGTTTGCTTCTTCAGTAGTTTTATTTTGGAAGGTCTGAATTGGCTGTTGAAATATGTGTACACACTATATGAAAATCTTGTGATCTTCCCAAATACAGGATTTTCCCTGTGATTATTATAAAATTTGTAGGCCCTATTAGTGATAGCCAAATTTGTTACAGGGTAGACTTACCATTCCAAATATATGTCATACACAGTTAGGACCAAATTTTGCAAATTTGTGCCAAATGTGACATTTCCAACTCCATCAAAAATGTAAGTTCCATTTGGTCACAGGGGAGAGGACAATGTTAACTTGACAGGGCTTCCTCAGCTTTTGTATGATCACCAAAAAACATTCTGTTTTGGGGAACATATCTGCATATGGAAATAACAAAGTTATGATATGCAAGTTAAAGTTATTCTTTAGACATGTGCAATTCGTTTCAGTCTGAATTTAAATTCTGACAATTTTTTGGTTATTCAGAGATTTGGATTTATCCAAATCTAAGGGTTACCCCACACCAAAATAAAAAAAAATGGCATGTGATCCCCCCCAAAATCTCTACCAACCCCTTATCTGAGCAAGAAGGCCAGCAGGTCAGGAAAGTTGGGGGGAACAAGCGAGTGCCCTCCCCCCCCTGAACCATACCAGGCCACATGCCATCAACATGGGGGGGGATGTTTTGGGGCAGGGAGTCACTGCCTCCCACCCCAAAGCACCATATCCCCATGTTGATGGGGACAAGTGCCCTTTTCCCACAACCCTTTGCTGTGGTTGTGGGGGGCTGCGGGAGGGGGCTTATCAGAATCCAGAAGCCCCCTTTAAAAAGGGGGCCCACACATCCTGCCCCCCATATGAATGAGTATGGGTTACTATCCTACCCATTCATCAAAAAATGTTAAAAAGTAAATATGACAGTACATGAGTTTTTGACAATTAAAAAAAAAATAAAATAAAAACAATGTCCCTCGATGTAGATCCATCCTCAATCACGTTGCCCACCACACAGCTCCCCGACGACCACCTGCTCCTCTATCTGACATTTCTTACATAGGTAAGGGACCGAGTCACCTAATGAGGTCTGCGGGCGGCCTTGGGACATCGCCGACTGGGGCATGCTGGGACAATGATATCACAAGGGGGCAGAATTGGGCACTGATGTCATTGGGTGACTCAATCACTTACCTATTTAATAAATGCCAGAAAGAGGAGCAGGCAGGGAACCTTCGACAAAGCCAGATAATTTTTTTTAATGCAATGGGCGGCATTATTGAGGATGGATCTACATTGGGGGCATTGTTTTTTATTTTTTTTTAATAAAGAAATTGTAAAAAACTAGTGTACTGTCTTTATTCACTTTTTATACTTTCATGGTGAATGGGTAGAGTACCCTATACTTATTCACATAGGGGTGGCCGGGATATGGGGCTCCGAAGGACCTTTCCTGACATTCCGGGCTGCATGCTCGGATAAAGGTCTGGTATGGATTTTAGGGGGATCCCACGCATTTTTATATTTTGGCATGGGGTTCCCCTTAGAATCCATATCAGACCCAAAGGGCCTGGTATGGATTGGGGGGACCCCACGCTATTTTGTTTCTGACTTTTCTTGTGCTGGCATTCTTTTGTTTGCATTTCAGCTCACATAGGGGAAGCCTGCTGACTGATGATGAGCCCCCTCCTTAACAACCAGATATTCTTCACACAGAATTTAAATCGGTCAAATTAGTACCCACGCATTTTTATATTTTGGCATGGGGTTCCCCTTAGAATCCATATCAGACCCAAAGGGCCTGGTATGGATTGGGGGGACCCCACGCTATTTTGTTTCTGACTTTTCTTGTGCTGGCATTCTTTTGTTTGCATTTCAGCTCACATAGGGGAAGCCTGCTGACTGATGATGAGCCCCCTCCTTAACAACCAGATATTCTTCACACAGAATTTAAATCGGTCAAATTAGTACCCAAACTTTGCAATTTGTTCGAAAATTAGTAAAACAAAATGAAATTAAACTAAACTAAACAAATCTACAAAATAAAATTAGTAACAACTAATCTATCCAAAACAAAACAAAACACATTTTTCCTATTCTGCGCATGCCTATTCCTATTCATATTAACCAAATTGAAATAACCTTTACTAATCTATCTCTACTGAAAAATGAATGTAATGATTTGGCATGAGTTAGGGTTTCTATAAGGCTAAGTTCCCACTGGCATTAAAAACGCCCCTTAAACGCCTATGCAAATGATACAATAGACAGCATACAGTGCTGTTCATACTATCAAAGCATGCAGTGTTAGCCTCGCAGTGCTTCAAAATTGAAGCCTCATGTCGAGTTAGGAGGCTTTTAAAGCCTTTCAATCCCTCCAATTCAAGTCTATGGTAATGCTTTGCAAACGCTCTGGCAGGTATTTGTGGTGCGGTTGCGGGGCATTATGATTAGCTTACTTCCTGTAATGGAATAGGCATATGTGGTGCGGCATTAATGCGCCTTAATGCTGATCAAACGCTTCAAAACTGCCCATAGGCTGTAAGGGGAGCATTTTTAACTTGTCATTAACGTTTGTAAAATGCCAGTCTAACACCCATACCAAGGCTCACTAATGCAAGTCTAATGGCTATGCTAACACTATATGAGCATTTGTTAAGAATTAGAAATTTTGTCAAGTGTGAACAAGCCCTTACTGCACTTTGTGTGCTCATCTTAGCTCATGCACTAACTTACCTAATAAAACTGCCACCTTTATTTTTGTAGATTACAATACTTGATGATGAGAAGGTGAGCATAAATTTAAATAGTGTGCATAAAATGTACCAAATATAAAGAGGACTCTGTTTTACAGTACATATCCAATCCATTACCTTTACCAGTATTTACCTCATTGGATCTTCTTAAATGGCTGTGAATGTGGGTCTTAAGGTATTCAAAAAGATAGTATCTTCGATCCCATGAGTTTTAATGTTAGTAATATTAATTAAGTTACCGCCATAATTTCCAGTAGAAGAATTTAGTGATATTGAATCGAATTTGAAGTCAATTCGAATATGGATGAAAAAAATGAAACAAAAACAAAATGAATAACGAAAATGAATCAGTCTAACATAAAATAAGTAACCAAACAAAAGTTTTAACTTAACGATTTCATCCTACACAAAACAAAACAGATTTTTTAGTTCTGCGCAGATCTAATGACATCCTCCTACTTGAGTGCTGCATGTGTACCCTAAAGGGCCACAAAGCATCGTGATCTATAATTTGCTGTGTCCACGGGACAGATCATTGTACCGGCCCTGGTACCATGTGATCACTGTGACCAATCACAGTGATCACATGTCAGTTGTACACAATGGTTTGTCATTCATAGCTATTGGTTGTGTACTATTGTGAGCTCTGTCATTGGTCACAGTGATCACATAATACGGGGCCAATCAAAAAGATTCTGTAAAATGTGATAGTTGTGGCTAATCAAAGCTATCACAGCTGTACACAACTGCAATGGGGACACTATACTGCTCTGGTTACAGTATGGATGTTTTTTTTTTTATGTACTTTCATTAGTCAGTGTCCCTGAGGATCACCACACCACTCATATGATGACACGCAACATGTCTCTTACCAAATATCTTGGACTGTCTATTTTCCAAAATGGCGTCATTTGAGGGATATTTGTACTGTTCTTGCATTTTAGGACCTCAAGAAATGAGGTAGGCTGTCGGTACATCAGGATTTATTTTAAAAGTACATATATCATCATTTGTAGACCCTATATTTTTTACACAGACTAAATATTATACACTGATTTGGGTTATTTTTTTATTGATAGAGCCTTATCATAGGCCTACCTATAGGTACAACTTGCAGAGGAGGGTTTACTTCCTCTTTAAACAATGATAGCCTCTGAACTGTCCCCTGTTTAGTGTACCTGTAAGAAGAAATACTTACCTTGTAAATTTCTTGTCCAGCGCTGCCATTTGCGGTGTGGGAAGCTGAAGCCGCAGTGTCCCTCTTTGTGTTCTCTTCCTAGATTTCGGAATCCCAGAATGCCATGCCTCGTCACTTCTGGGGTAGGCGCGTCATCCCATAGCTGGTTTTGCGCATGCCCAGAAACTGTTCTCATTTATTCAGCAGGGAATGACGCGCCTACATCAGAAGTGACGAGGGACACAGGTGCAGGCACATTGACTCCTGGGATTGATGACTCTCATCTCCCAGGAGTCAATGCAAAGGAGGAAGTGACGTTGGGGGCCGTCGCCGCATAAGGAGGAAGTGGAAGGAAGGTAAGTTAATTTTCATTAAAAATAAGGTAAGTGAAATAAAAAAAATAAATAAATAATTATCCAATTCTTTTTCAGGATGTTTTAATGTCATTGATGGTGTAAAGTGTAAAAATAGGGTGGAACTCCGCTTTAATTAAAAAAAATGGTATAGGAGCATTTCCAGTGATTATATTGACCGGATGGTTATTAAATATAAGAAACTGGTTGTTAAAGCCTTTAACAATGGCATAATTGATCAAAAATTGTTGAATTTCTGACAGTTAAAAGCCTGAAAACACCTTCTATATATGCACTCCCTAAAATACACAAAAAAATGGGCCGTCCACCTAAAAGAAAAATAGTTTCAGGAAATGGATGTTTAACGGAACCCGCAAGTCAATTGATTGATGACTATGTTCGTCCCCATGTTAGATCACTTAATTCTTATATTCAATATACTTCTGATTTGTTTCGGGCTCTAGATGGAATTTTTATTCCAGAGGGGGCTTGGCTGGCTGCCATAGATGTAGAGGCCCTGTACAACTCCATTCCCCATTCTTTGAGCATCCGGGTTGTGGAGGGCTTTCTATCTGAGCGCGGTTTGGCCACCAGTCAATATAATGGTTTTGTCCTTGAAATGTTAGAATTTGTTTTGTCAAACAATGTTTTAATGTTTGGCCGCTCCCACTACCTCCAGGTGCAGGGTGTTGCTATGGGGACCAAATGTGCCCCCTCCTATGCAAACCTGTACCTGGGGGGGGGGGGTGGGAGTGTGATTTATTTTCAAATGATTATCTACTTGAATTTACAAATAAAATATTGATTTGGCGATGATACATAGACAACGTGTTTATTGTCTGGACGGGTTCTAGAGAAAAATTAACATGTTTCATGAATATCTTGGGGGTAAATGATTTCAACTTAAAATTCACTATATTATGCAATCAACAAACAATTGAATTTTTGGATGTTCAGACATACCTTATAGTCAGTATTTAAGGCTGAAACAGAATTGTAGCAATCAGTCTGACTTTGTATTTGAAGCTAAAGCCTTACAAACTAGACTACTAGCTAGGGGGCTATAGCCAGTCATGCCTCAAAAAAGCGTAGCATAGGGCAAATAATCAGAACAGAGTTAAGTTGATACACACTACTAGATCCAAACTGGTTTTGGGAAATAAGGTTAGGCTCATTACTAGATATTCAGGTCATCACAACCATGTACGTCACATAATGAATAAATATTGGCACTTGTTGGTGGTTGACAACATTGGATCTAAGTATGTAAGTGATCGGCCGATTATCTTTCAACGTTCTTCTTTTCTAAAGGATCATTTAATTAAAGCGGAGTTCCAGCCTAACCGCACACTCACCTGTGCCACGGTCCAGCGATGCGCCGTCTTCTCCCTCTCTGCTCCGCGGCGCCGGCATCACTGATGTGGGCACCCGGCTGTGACAGTTTGCGGCTTCACAGCCGGGTACGCACTGCGCATGCGCGAGTTGCGCTATGCGTCGTGATTGGCCGCCAATCTTCTGGGACCTCTGACATGTCCCAGAAGATTGCAGGGAGGGAGGGAGAGAGGAGAACTTCCGCTCAGGGCGCCGCAGCGCTCCGAGCGGAAGTGGGAGCGGGTACATGTCGAAACTAGGTACCCGCTCCCCCCCCCCAAAAAATGACATGCCAAATGTGGCATTTCAGGGGGTTAGGACTATTTAAAGCGGAAGTTCCACTTTTGGGTGGAACTCCGCTTTAAGAGCCACTTTCAAAACAAAATTGGGATTTCCAATCCAATAATTAAAGGTACGAAACCATGTGGCAGATGCAATTTTTGCCACTTGGTCATGAACGCCCAGGAGGTAGTTTTGCCCAATGGACAGATATACAGGCCCAGTTTTCAAGCTAATTGCCAAACAATTGGGATGGTCTATTATATGGTTTGTGAAACCGTTCTTTCACAGACTAAGAGACAGTGTCTCTAATTTCTAAGAAAAGAATGTAAACTCCTGTTAGTAAACACATTGGACTTTATCATAAGTTTGATTCTTCTAAAATGAACTTTTTTCTCTAGATCATGTCCCTTTACATGAGAGGGGAGGAGATATAGACCAGTTGCTATTGCAATGGGAATCTAAATGGATTTATACCCTCTCAGCCACTAGGTTTCCTGGATTAAATGAGCTTTAAACCTTTTCTGAAATAAGTTCGCCATTTTATATTTATTATTATTTTGTTGTGGTTGTCTATTCTTTAATCAGATACTTGGATTTTTCAATCTAATATGTAGTCCTCCAGTATTGAAGGTTTTCTTGGTCTATCAAATGGTTAAATTTGCACAATGGTATAATATTGCTGCAACTGTTTTTATTGTGGAATAAAGGTATTATGTATTCTAATTAAACTGTGTGCTATCTCAGATGAAATGGGTCCTGTACTAGGAGCAATGCTGTTGGTTTTATTTTGACCACTAGATGGCATGATAGTTGTTAAATAATGATGTATGCAGTGGAATGGATGGGTGACTGTATGGATGCCCGGGGGGGCAGTTAATGCTCCATCTTAGGTGGTGAGATGCCTGGCCATCTGGATGGAGTAGAGACTGCCCCATTTATTGTCACTTGGCACTTAAAATCTATGCAGGTCCCTTCCTGGCTTCTGCTGGCGGCTTTGGTCTGCCGCAGATGACGGCGGGAGACTCAAAGATGGCGCCGGGTGATTCACAACGCTCGTGTGGCATCATTGCTCGGCGCCATCTTGCGCATGTGCAGTGGCTTGAAAACGGCGTCTGCGCCTCTGTGAGCGTCCTATTGGACACTGGAGGTTAGGGACAGTTAAAATTAGCTCAGAGGTCAGTGCTCTTCAGCCCTGCAGCACCCCTGGGAGGACCAATGAAGCAAGTAACTTTGAAACTTTTTTGAATTTATGTTAATTTTTGTCAATGCAATATGGAAAAAGAATTTCCTAGTTTGCATGGCCCTTTCCTCTTCTAGGTGTGCTGAGAGTTTCTATGCTCTGCTATCAATGAAGAGGGAAGACGCTTAGTAATATTTCTATGGTGTTGTTTTGAGTCTTGTTGTTTCCAAGGAGTTGTGGCTTTGCAATACAGTATATAGGTGAACATAGGTGACCATAGGTAATTACCTTGATTTGCACTGAATACATTGAGATAATGGCATATAATTATTTATGAATAAACAACAAATTCCACTAGTTATCGCTATCATTTTTTATGTTTTCCCTATAGGGGCTTTAATCTTGAGTTCCACTGCTCCTTATGGTATACTGATATTCATTCTAAAAAAGCAATTATTAGATAAAATCCTAAGCGTCCTTCATCTGGTTTCAATTTTTAATGAAATAATTTTTTGAAGGTTCTGGGATGCATACTGACCAAATAGGGTGCTATGTTCCTCCTATGGACCCAGTAACTGTAAGCACATATGTTTGTTTATTTTGTACAATATATTGTAAATATTTTCTACGCACAAATACTTTGTAAAATGTATGTGATGATTAATTTATGTATTATATCTTTCAATAGTTTATGTTAACATTATCCAAACTAACCTCCTGAAGAAGCTATGTTCCATAGCGAAACATGTGAAGGAATGTTTGGGATACTGTCATATGCAATTGACAACTGTCTTTTTAAACAAAGATTTTAATATTTGTCTAATAAAAATCTGAATAATTTTTAATATCGGTTTGATATTTTGTTCCTAATGCCCCCTTAAAACCCTAAATTCTGAAAAATATTTTGCTGGAAACCGTGACATCACCCATAGGCTCTCATGGTCATTTTGTTGTCAGCTCTCCTTCCTCTTCCCGTGTAGCAGTCATCCCCTGTCACAGGGGAGCTGAAGCTGTGGCATCACAAGACCGGACTTAGATGGATTATAAATAGGTGAGTACAAACATCTATTATATCTTTCATCCGTTTTTATTGAAAATTTTGTAAAAGTAACAAGTTAGAACAATCCAATTAGACATGGTATGATAACTGATACAACCTAAGAACAAGATAGCACTTACAACACAGTTATGTTCATGCGAAGCTGCTGTGGGAATCAAAGGTAAATATCAAGCTTCCATTATCACAGTGATATGAGGAAGAAATTGCAACAACAAAGGGGCAAATTATCCCCAAGAGGGAAGTGTTGGGTTAGTTCCAAATCAAGTCAACTTAACACTCCAGGGGTCGACCCCCGCAGAGAACCAGAGACTGGACTCCATGCCCCCAAAAGTGTGGCGAAACATACGGACCCAGGCCGGTCCTCTCCGGGGGAGTCCCCCCAGGAATGAAAGGAGAAAGAGAAGAGAAAGAAAGAAAACGGGAGGAGAAAAAGAGAGAGTAGGGAGTTAGAGAGGTCTCAAGGACCAAGAGAAGAAGAAGAGAAGGGTTAATAGGATCAGATGGTCTGGATATGTAAATTAGAGTGCACACATCTTTTTTACAGGTTAGGCAGGATAGGTAGGAGGAGAAGTCTACGCCCACTTGACGTAATGCGTACGGGGGATTGGTCACATGGTCCTACGGCCATCAAACTACTCAGGAACCTGGCACCATCCAGCACGCTGCACGCTCTGCAATTTCTATGCCTGATAATTCGGGATTCAATGTAAGTGCAATACTTTTTGAGCAAATAAAGTGTTAATGCCACAACAGAGAGCACTAGATTGTTTCCATTTTATCCATATGTTTTGGAGCGAATTGGGAAGGTGTACCCTCTGTTATATATGACATCTGTGCGGATGAGTGCTGGAGGCTGTGGTCCAGTTATATTGGAAATATTTGCTAAGCATCGTGGAGACTGTTCATGCTTTTAGACCCTGTGGGGTCAAGTTCTGGAGGTGAGAGGCAGATAATGCCTGGTGACGGGATTCTTATGAGCACTGAAGTCACACTTATTGTCTTTTCACCGGATCACTAGTGGACTGTGTTTTTACCGTCTATTTTTTCACCTTTTATGAACTGTCTTTTTATCCATCATATGCTTTTTAACAATATTTTTGGTTTTTAAGATTTTACCAAAGATTGTTATTCATTGCTGTTATTAGGCTGCGCTACACTATTGTTTATTAATTTATTGAAGGTGTTGGATTACCCTTGAGTGTTAGCTGCTGGTCTTAGTTCTTATATATTTATTCAGCGCTGAATCTTCTATTTATCTTTTATACTTACCTTCAACTATGGAGTACAAGGGCCCACCTAATTGAATACAAGTTGATTATGTTTTGGTTTGACCCCATATTACATGGTTTTGGTAAATCTAAAGGAAAATTGTATAATGTATGGCCAACCTTAGGCTCTTCTTTCATTTTAAAGTCCATCTAAAAAACAGGTCCATCTAGGACTACCCTGTCTACAGGATGACAATGCTGGTATGTGATTTTACTGGCAATGGAACAGGGTTGTCACCCTGTGGAGGAAGCTAAAAATGTCTGATCTTCTCGCAGAATTGAAACCTAATAAAACTACGTTACAAAGAGGAATTAAATAAGCAATAAATGCTTCGGAATTAATATTGGCAGACTGCATCATATGTGTATTTTCCTTTGAATATAGGTCTACTTTAGGGATAAACTAGATATCTCAGCACTTGCTCTCCATGGCAATCCTTAGCTGCCCTTTCCCAGCTATGTTAGTAAGTAGTCTGTTTACTTGTTTCAGTTTACCAGCACTTAAACTACCTCCATCTTTTGTATTTGTCTCAGTCTCTGTTGATGTGATTGATCATATAAATGTTTTTGTCTACTTATCACAATGTGCAATATATAGTTACTGAATGAACATCACAGTCACATAGTACTAATCATCGTGTACTACTAATGAGACATATCAGGAAGATGGGCTTACTGCCCGTGCCTGTGAACTCCCTGAACTATCTCTGCAGGGGGAGGAGATTCATTAATTAAATAAATATTGAATGAATATTTTTTTTTTTTTTTTTTTTGTTCAAGCAAGCTGTGTAAGCCTATAATGCATTTCTGGGTTCATTTGCTCTAGTCTATCAATTTAAGCATTTAATAGGCATAAAAAAATACAGCAAATAAACCTTCATTTATATATATTGTTTCTATCTACAAATTGAATATACTGATACAGGTCTACATATGAGCACACACATTTTTTTTTTTTAATTTGTTAATAAAATAGGAGTTCATTTTCTTGCTTTGTACAAGTAATTACATACACAGAACAGCAGCAATAAAGAGTGTAATATATACAAACCTATAGCATTTAAGTCAGGGCCCAATGCTTGAGCGTTCCCTAAGAGCTGGCATATATTTTATCAATATATGCTAATAATAAAACTGCCACTGAACTGATCGCAGTTCTCTTTTTGCTATTATAAAGACCTCATTTAGTTTTTTTTTTCTTTTTTTTTTCTTTTATGTTAGTAGACCTCATTTTTCCAGGATCCCACCTAGGTGTTATTGAATGGAAAACGCCAACCTAAAATGATTACAGGCTGCAGTTTATGTAAAACATACAAACATGTTGTATACACAATGCACAGTGTCTAATCCTGGCAATTACAGGTTTGTGCTTGAGAAACGGATGTTTGAAATGTTAAAGTTTATCCCGTTCTAGGCGATTCATTAGCTATTCCGGGCTTGGCACAATGCAGCGCAGCATTATCGCTTAATAGGTTGAAAAAGAAAAATACAATGTGTTCTTAAAATGTGCGTTCGCCTGTACATCCAGCATCGCCAGGCTTCCACGTTCCTAGTTAACCCCTTTTTATTCAAACGTTGTCAAATAGCAGAGGATAAAACGGGCAATTTCTTCTTGCACGGCCTGGCAGGAGAAATGTACTCCGAGAAACAGCAAGCGCATTATCCGGGAGGGAGAGTATAGCCCAGAGCCCCGCTCTCCCCATGTTGTATCTAAGAGCCGTGAATTTGGTCCCATCTCTCTAATCAGTCTTATATTGATCTCCTAAGCTTGCCTCCATTCTAACCTCCTGCCATTTCCTCTGGACAGTGTGTAACCAAACTGTGCTAAGTGTTGTTGATTTGCAGGCAAAAGTAGAGGGGTAAATATATATTAACAAGCCATAAACATTTTGCAAGTGGGGAGTCAATAAAAGCCAGCCTATGTCGTTCTTTAGAGGGAAAAAAAAAAAATGATTGCAGGCGGCTTGCTAACAGCGCAGGCACTGTAATCGGAGCATAATTCTTTTCTCCTCTGTGATTAAGAATTGATCAAGCTTCAAGCCTTCAATGCCATTGAATTGGTTGTGCGCTGCTGGAGTTAAAAAAACTCGGCAGGGCTCTGCTATTTGTTTGTGAAACTCCTATGAATCCGAGTGCATAATTGGGCTTGGGAAGTTAGTGAATAAAAAAAGGGAACATTTGCTTTCTTTCTTCCCAGTTGGCTGAGTCCTGGCTTACAGACTTCTGTGTACAAATGTAGCCAGCAGCAAACCTCACCTCCCTAATGTAAAAAGGTGTTTTGTTACTTTTTTTTTTTTTTTTTTCCCGTCGCTGAGAACGTAGCCCGCATCCCAGACGCTCATTAAAAAAAAAAAAAAAAAAAAAGCCACATTACAATAAAGGTGTATTTCTGTCACCGCATTTCTAAAAACAGTGACATGGATTAATATGTTCCTTAGGTACAGGGGAGAAAGAAAGAGAGAGAGAGAGCAGGGAAAGCAAAGCCAGACTCATTTCCCCTGTGTATATTATCATTTGTGTCAGACCTGCATACGGCTCAACCTAAAATTATTTCCTAAGGTTACTGCTACAAGGCAGAGCTGATTATTGTAGGAGCCTTGGGCGAGATAATTGTTTTATTAAACAGCAGCTCATTTATTACTAATTTATTTTACCAGCCTTTCTGCCTCAGAGAGCCTGCAGAGAGTGGAGTTGCCTGCAAGTTGACGCTTTAGTGACGGACGCCTGTTTATTTTGGCGTACTCCTGCCCTAGCTGGATACCCAGGAATAAAATGGATGTTTTACTACTGTGCATTTACTAAACAAGCTAACATTTAAACAGTTTCACCTATTATAGCCATTGAATACAAGTGGTTTTTTTTTTTCTTTCATTCTTATTAGTCAATTAGTCAATCGACAATATTTATTTCATAGCACGTGAGAAGGGACTCAGTGTGTACTTACCTGGCCAAAGCACTGACATATTATTTCCTAATCCGCTCTCGTGATATATAAATCACAAGAAGCTTTCATATGCTTAGTTCTTGCTTGGAATACTATAGACTCAATTCACAAAGATAAGGATGTTTATATTCAGACATGTGACTGTAATTTTAAAATCTCATTGGCTCAGCTGAAAATAACTGTCGCTTAAAAAAAAAAAAAAAAGTATTCCTTTCCGGAGATGCATTAGCTTTGTGAACTGAGCCTTAGGCACTGGCGGAGTAAACACCTAAGGATAAAAAAAAATAGTAAAATACAGTGTATTTTTAGTGTGTAAGTGTTCTTTTTAACTTTGGGTCATAGCATAAATTACATTTTATTGCTGTATGCTTTTTATACAATATTTTTATGAAATAAATATTAGGTTTTATGGAGTTGCCCCTACCTCCTTAGGTACCTGTTTCTTGAGTTGAGGCATATGTTTAGCCTATCCGCTTAGGAAATACTGGGGGAAAATTTCAGGCTCATAAAAAAAAGTGTTGCCACTTGACCCAACTGGTATGTTTTAATGAGACCAGTAAGGTTCAACCTCTGAGCAGAACTACCAAGCAGGGGACTGAGCCTGTAATTTTAAAATCTCATTGGCTTAGCTGAAAATAACTGTCGCTTAATAAACAAAAGTATTCCTACCTGGAGATGCATTCGCTTTGTGAACTGAGCCTTAGGCACTGGCAGAGTAAACACCTAAGGATAAAAAAAATAGGAAAATATAGTGTATTTTTAATGTACACATTTTGATACATTAATGTTCATTTCTATCTTTGGGTCACAGCATAAATTACATTTTATTGCTGTATGCTTTTTATAAAATATTTTTATGAAATAAATATTAGGTTTTATGGAGTTACCCTACCTCCTTAGGTACCTGTTTCTTGAGTTGAGGCATATGTTTAGCCTATCCGCCTGGGGAAAAATCTGAGCCTCATAAAAAAAAGTGTTGCCAATTGACCCGACTGGTTTTTTTAATGAGACCAGCAAGGTTCAACCTCTGAGCAGAACTACCAAGCAGGGGACTGAGCCTGTATTTGTAATTAGCAATTAATGTAAATTAATGTCAATATTTATATTTTCAAATTATGAAAAGAAACAAGAATTATAGGAGCATTGAAAATAGGTTTTAATATGGCTTACATGAAATGGATGGCCATCACATGTAAATATTAAAATAATAAGTACGATTATAAGTTCCTTTTTAATGTTTCAAAACACTGACTTTGCCAATGAATATTTAATGAAGACATCTGTAATGTCCAAATTAGGGTTCTAAGTAATGCACCTAGGGAAAAAGAACCACTTTGACAAAGTACACGTTTAGGAGTAGAGTGTTGGCCAGAACCACAGATGGAAAAAATGGGGAGAATTTATTTCAAATAATTGCAAAATGAGCAAACAGTACAGCCAGGCAATAGGAAAAGGCAAAAGGGCATCTGGGGTGTAGCAATAAAGGGATCACCAGGGTTCATCTACATAGAACTTTAGTTAGACCTTTATGCCCAGTTCTGGAGACTTCACATACGACAAATATAGATAACATAGGGCGAGTCCAGAGATGGGCAACAAAAATGGTGAGTGGTACAACATATTAGGAGAGACTTCACATGTACAATCTTTAAATACTGTATATAAGGGAAATAAGGATCAGGAGAGCAGTATTTTTAATATGAAAATACGATTGAGAACATGAGGACATGACCTTAAACTAGAAGGAGGAAAGCTCAAAACTAATTTTAGAAAGTATTATTTTACTGAAAGAGTAGGTGATGCTCACAATTGCCTTTTAGCAGACATAGTGAGTCAGTCAACAGTACGTGGTTCCAACATGCTTGGGACGAACAAAGATCTATACTAAGATAAAAAGGAAAAAATAACAAAATTAAAAAGCAAATAAATATATATATATATAGATATATAGATATATATTTATAAAAATGGGGCAGAGTGAATGGGCTACTTGGTCTTTTTTTCTGCCATCAATCTTCTATGTTCCTATGTTTAAGCAGGGTCATTTTAATCAAAGGGAAAACAAACCTTTGCTTTGGCGCACTATCTGACCAAGAAAATTAAACCTGGAAGAAAGACTGAAAAAAATATTTGGACTTTTCTTGTGCCAAAATGCAAATTGGCATGTGGGTATCTAGTATTAAAGGGGAAATACTCCCCTTTCTGTATTGCCTGACAACTTTACACATACAGTGTATAGAATATAACTAATTTGCATTAAAAAGAATGTCAATTTTTCATTAGTTTCACCTAAAAGTCAGAGCCCCATTTACTTAACTGAAAGTCTTGTTGGTAGGGAATACTGCTGCCAATACAAAGCTAAGTTGCACTTGAGTATGGAGCATCTGTATTAGCATTGGTAAAAGCTTCTGAATGAAAAGATGAGCTCATATCGCAGGTTTTTTTTTTTTTTTTAAGCATGACTATACAAGAATATTGATGATTGAATCAGGGGTATCACTAATTCATCAATTTTTGGTCACCCTGAATTTTATTTTATGTAATGCTGCCCAATATGCGGAAAATCAAGCAATTTAGTAATACAAGCAATAATGATTCATGAAATGTATGTTTCTCTCCAAATTAGATACATCTGCATGCATTAATTCAGGAAAAACAAAAATATTGCACTTTAAAAATTTGCTTGGTTTTCACGCAGATCACTGATCACTAAACTGAAATATGTCAAAATCATAAAATGTAAAGAATAAAGTTTGTGAATTTGTTTAAACGAATTACTTCCACTTTCAAAAATACTGTACATGTATATTTATCATTTTAAAGTACTAGTATAATAATAACTGTCACACGGTAAAATGTAAAAAAAAAAAAAAAAATTTGGCTTAGCTGATTAGATGGTCCGTAGTGGATTGTGGTATCTTGCTTGAAGTAAATGTCTTTGATATCTGTAGAACATGTTTGTGCCTGTTCTAAGTCCATTGTATATTGATGTGACTTTAACTTTATTGGGTATGTGTGCCAAAAGATAATCATGGATATTAAAGGAAAAGGAAATGCATACAAGCATTGTACATATTTTCTTTTCTGTCATGGTTAGGACTAAAAACATAAAAGCGAGTTAAACAGAAAATGTCGTCTGTAATTAATATGTTGTCTATTACCTGGCCAGCAGCACTCTCAGGTCTTTATCATATGTTTTCCTCCGCCTCTGTATTATGTTATAAAAAGCTTATCAGAACAGATGGCTCAGTCTGATGTTTCAGTGAGACAATGCTAGCCTGAAAGAGATCCACTTTTTCTATGCTTTTTCTTTAGATATCCCTATAGTGCTCTGGGAAACCTTTGTCATGTATTAAATGTTCATCTGTAAAACAAAGATTGGAAATAGACAGTGACAAAAACACATAAAACATGTTTAAACTTTAAAAAAATGTAGATTTATTCAAAACAATTAAAATGTAACCTTTTGAAACGCAAAACCTTTAACCTCTTGCCGACTGTATACTGAAGATATACGGCGGCAAGGCGGCTCTCCAGCACAGGCTCACGTACTAGGTATATGATCCTGCGCTTCTGGCTTTGCAGTGCATGCACATGCCGCAGGCGGCCCGCTCACGCTGTGATAAGACACAGGGGATTGGTGGGTGCGGCATACTTGTTCTGTCACTACAGAAGACATGGATCCTGTGTTTCTGCTAAGCAGAGGCACCGATCCATGCATTCTCCTAGTACCAGCACCTCCTCATAGTAGTAAAGCACTGGTCAGGCACACATTTAACTCTTTGATTGCCCCTGATGTTAACGCCTTCCCTGCCAGTGTCATTAGTACAGTGACGGTGCATATTTTTTAGCACTGATCAATGTACTAGTGTCACCGGTCCCCAAAAAGTGTCAAAAGTGTCAATTAGTGTCCTGACTGTCCACCTCAATATTGCAGTCTCGCTATATGTCGCTGATTGCTGCCATTGCTAGTGAAAAAAAAAATAAATAAAAAAAAAATACAAAATATCCCATAGTTTGTTTGCTATAATGTATGCTTTTGCGCATACTAATCAATATACGCTTATTGGGATTTTTTTTACCAAAAATATGTAGCAGAATACATATTGGCCTAAATTGATGAAGACATTTGATTATTTACATTTTTTTTATTGGATGTGTTTTATAGCAGAAAGTAAAAAATATTGTTTTTTTTTTTTTTTTTTAAATGTTGTTTATAGTGCAAAAAAAAAAAAAAACTGCAGAGGTGATTGAATACCACCAAAAGAAAGCTCTATTTGTGGGAAAATTTTTATTTAGGTACAGCGTCGCACGGCCGCTCAATTGTCAATTAAAATAATGCAGTGCCATATTGCAAAAAATGGCCTGGTCATGAAGGAGGGGGTAAACCTTCCGGAGCTGAAGTGGTTAAATAGATTAAGCATCACATATATAGCTCACTAACTTCATCATTATACTTTTAATGTTGATGTTTATTCTGCGTTGAATATTTGGCCATCCTGGTTGCTCCATGTCCCCGTTATCAACAAGCTTATGAAATTAAAAAGAAAAAACATTTTTTATTACACACCGTATTTTAGACCCAGTGATCCACTTTATGGTAGATTAAAACTACACCTGGTGATCCTGCCATAAAGGTTTTTATTCAGGCATTTCCTGATGTAGGGGGACAAATGTCTGTCAGCTGGGCTCCTACTTTGTCAGCCTGTCACATGCACCCATGAAGACTCCACAAGGCTATGCCAACAACACACATTAAACTTATATGATCCAATCCTATCACTATCCTGAAACCTGCACACAGCATTAATGTGCAGCTATCGATTGAGTGCATGCATTTAGACATGAAGTGACTGCAAATAAGATGCAGAAGATCAGCAGAACTGAGATATAAAGGATCAAAGAAAATGTGAAAACAAATATATTTTTAATATAATGGCAATTTTTTATAATAAACAACACTTTAGGGAAAAAAAACAACATCCTGTTAGCTTTAAAGCAGAACTTCCCCTTTAAAAAGAGAGGTTCAACTGATCCTCCTACCCCCAGCCTTTCTGCTTTTGGAACTTACTTTGTTTTGTTTTTTTGGGGGGGGGGGGGCGGGAGCAGGTACCTATATTGGTCAGGTAACCCCTCCCACTTCTGCTGGTATTGCCTAGGCAATCCCAGTGGATGTTCTCACCTGTAGCTTCCTTGGGACATATCCCAGGTTTCAGCAGTACGGCTTCCCACAGTCAACATGGCGGTGCTGGGAACCCAAAGACTGGCAAAGAACTGGCCCAGGTGAGGACAGAACTGGATCCCTGCACAGATAATTGTCTCTTTATCAAATTTTAGTGTTTATTGCATTCATGGGTGAAGTCAGGCAGTCTTTGTTGTTATCGTATTGTGGTGCCCACCACTGGACTTTCTATATGTATTTATATACTATAAACCCTACAACTGACATTAGAAGGTCAGTTCACCTAAAGTTTTTATATATAGTTAGTTTTTACTAGGTACTGGTAGATTGAACCACCTACTAAGTTCTGTTAATGCTACAAGCATACGGAGGAAATATCTGCAGCTAAGTGCCCAGGCTTGCCTGCATTTTGTAATCATTATAATGGAATTCTTTTCTGTCTGTTGGATTTGTAACAAATTAATAAAATTGGATCATTATTGAATATTATAATAAAATTAAAAATAGAGAGAATCGCAAGAGGACTGGAGTACCACAAGAAACATTCCAAAATTCACTGTGGCTGGGACTATAGACAGGCCCTATGTATAGGAGATCTTGCAGTTATGCAATAAGAATAGATATGCAGCCAGAATGTGCACTGATTTACTAGACAACATTTGTAAATGAAATACCACTTTTGGGTGTACTGACCTTTTAAATATTTGATGTGTACAGAACCTTCAATTTTTGTTGAGTCGAAAAAAGTATTTCAGACTTATATACTTTGATTTCACTCTTCTGAGGCTGTTGTTAGGTGTACTGCGTACGACTGTCAACTTATGGTCAGGTTAATGCCACATCAACTATTTCTGAATATGTAGGCATTTTTAAACTAAGTTGCCAAAAAACAGGAAAATCAGGGTGCATGTAAAGTGAGGAAAGAAGGCAAAGAACACATTACGATATAAAGACAGCAAAGCTACTTTGTAATAGGTAGAAAATGTAAAAAGGATTAAAGTAGAAGTCCGCCCTAACACTAAAATTTCAAAATCTACAGGCATCCACAATCTTTGTCTATCCTATCTATCCTTGTAAAGAAGAAATCGCTATACATACCTTTTCTGAAGCCGGTCCGATCCTACAGCCTCACTGTGGCGGCGATTGCAGGAGAAGCAGCCAACAACAAAAGCCCCGTAGTAACGCTATGGGTGACATCACTTCCCAGTCATTGTCACCTGTCTCTTCTGCAGAGCTTGTGCTGCTGGAGACCAGACCATTGCAATTTCCTCTTTACAGGGCTAGATAGGTTAGTCTTAGATTGTAGATGTCTGTAGATTTAGAGATTTTAGTGTTAGGGTTAGGGTGGACTTCTACTTTAATAGTGCATGTATTCCCAAAACATTTTTTTGTTATGAATAGCATAGAGAAGGGTTAAAACATCTGTCAATTTACATTTTTTCTGAATGTATCCAGTCAAGGGCAGACTGGCAACTTTTGGCCCAGGGAGCAAGTACAAACCAGAGGGCCATGATGCAGCGAATTGGCCGCCTTCCTACTCTACCTCCTCTCATCCTCCTCCTGACCCCCATTCCAGGCTGAAGCCCTATTCCAGGTACTCTCTACTCACCGGATGAATCCAGGTTCCCAACCTGGCCAACAGGGGGCGGTTGGCGGGAGCTGGGACAGCTCGGTTGGGGCTGGCCAGAGGAGGAGAGTCTCCACTGGGGCACGGAACCGGCCTCTGCTTAGACACAGTTTACAGCATCCATGCTGGGGAGGGAGTCCTGCACTCTGTCCTTTAGGCATGTCTGTGGCAGAAGCAGGGCAGCCTTTTTGCAGGACATCAGAGCGGCCCAGGGGGCAATTACCCCCCTGCCCCCTGGCCCAGTCCTCCCCTGTATCCAGTTGGACACTTCCTGTCCAATAGACACATCACAAAGTAATAGAAAATCATTAAGGGCTTGTTCACTCTAACTTTGCTCTCTGAAGAGCGATCTACATTCAGATTGCTCTTCAGAGTGCATTTCACAGGAGGCATTGTATTGCATTGAATATAGTTGTGGGGTGCTTGCAATAAACCCCTATTTACTATAATAGGTCATGCTAGGTGGGCACTACACTTGCTGAAAGCTGCAGGGGATATCATTCCTGCCTCGGCTATGGCATATGTACACCCCCAGCCATTGCCTCTGCAGCTAAAGGGAGTAGTGATTGAGGGGCAGTAGAAGTGCATCTCAACCACAGGGTTTTACTGCCCCTCAACCACTAGTCTGAATGAGCCCTAAAAGTGAAGGAAATGCCCTTCTTCACAGAACAGGTGTCACCATTGGAATATTTTCCCTTACCTCTTGGTCTGCTCACAACTGTAAAATTTTGGGTTTTCAATCAATTGCAATTTCAGTGGCAATGGTCAATAGGATAAACGAAGAGGGTAAATCTTACATGCAGGGGCACAGACAGTAAAAAAATCTGCGTAGGGTTCAAATTCTTTCATTTTTTATCTAAAACCTTTCAAAAAAACACAATGGCCATGGTAAGCAATGGTAACCATCGTATTTCTCTCATGACTTGTGTCCTTTAAAAATATTCTTTACAATGGTTAAGGCATAAAATCGATTTTACAAAAACGCATCGGACAAATGGCATTTGGGATTTAACTGGTTACTATGGGCAACACATACATATTTCTATTTTTTTTAATCAGCACCATTGTGAAATTAAAAGTTCAACTCCAATCCATACTTAGTTTTTTTTTTTTTTCATTTTACTTTGTATAAAATGCTAAAGGAATAAAACTTTTGTTAAGTTTTTGTTGCTGATTATAATCTCATTGGTGGAATTTTCCTGCACTTCCTATGGTCAAGGCACAATAAGTTATAAGAGGAAACATCCCCAAAATGAAAGGAGAATCCGTCTTTGACAGTTTTTGTACTGCAACAGTTGTCTCCTTTGGGAGATTTCTCCTTTACTTGCAAATTGTAAGAGCAGATCACCCCAAAGGGAAAAACAGACAGCAATAAAATGTGACTAGGACTTGAACCCTGCCATACTCCATCCACAATTAGAGAATATATTTTTCATGATGTTCTAGGGTGCATCAAACACTTATGTGGAAAACACTACATTGTTTGTCACAACCTGCTATTATAACACTCGAAAATCAGTTTTTATATGAGAAGTTTGACTTGGCTCCAAAATCAACCTAAAGTTTTCTCTTACTGCTCTTCTCCAACACTTACTTCCATCCCTATTTTTGTTGATGATCTATTCCATTAATAGTCTTGTGGAAGTGACCTACCTAGATGCTAGGTTATTCTGCAAAGTCCAGATACTAAAATACATTTCCCAGCATTCATGGTAGTGTCACCTCATAGAACACAGCCAGGTATCTTCTGGACTTAAACTGAACCTAACAATGTTTTTTTTTTTACATGATATATGTAAATAGCCATCAGTCAAGTTTCTAGAAACATTTGCCAATAAAATATGGGCCGCATTATTCATCTCTTTATTGGAAATAAAATATGAAATAAATTGTATGACCCTGACAAAATGAAAACTGAACCTATACTTTGCTTGACCATTAAAGTTTACATGTTAGGTTATTGTATAAATAGAAAGAGTGATTACATCTGAACTCAAGATCAATACCTAAATACCCATTGTAGGGAATTATACTTCTAGGATTATCATTAATGAGTGATCTGTCCTAAATAAATTTCATAAGAGTTCAAATAACTGTCAGGATAACCAGTCAACCATTGTTGGCACTGAGTATTTAGGTATTTAATACACAGGCCAATACACCATATACCCAACAAACATTATATTCCAGATCTTTACTGTTCAATTTGGTAAGATATACAAAAATCAATAAAAACATTATCGTGTCCTCAGGTTACAATCACTTGTACTGATATTGCTTTCTAAACAAAAAAGAAAAAAACACTGTTTGATATAACAATTGCATCCATTCAAGAACTTTTAGGGCCACAACACATGATAGGGGATCCAAAAAATATAATAGTAGTTGGATATTAATGTGCATTGTAATTCGCTCTAATATACAATATGTAATATGTAGAAAGAATATATGAAAATATGTCCTTTGTGTACCTATGAAAAAAATTCACCATCTCACCAAGACTATCGCCACTAAAGGACGGATCCCCAACTGCTAGAATTAAAAAGTAAAAACTGAGATCCTGAGTGACGTCATTGACCAAATTTGCTCATGACAAAATATGGTCAAGTATGTCACCCGGAATCCCCACTGCTGTGTTTACATTACTGCAGAACCAGAGAAATGTTATTTAACAGCAATAGCACTGTGAGAAAACATTGTCTGGTGGTGGGTCATTATGGCAGCGGGGAAACATTGTCAGGTTGTGGGTGGGCATCCAGATTTCTACCAGGTCCTCTCCACAAACCTCCACATTCTTTTTTGGGGGACAGAATGTTGGGAAGAGCCCCTTGTCCCTCAACATTGTGACAAGGTGCTTTGCAAGTAAGGGGAAGCTAAGGGGAAGCTAAGCACACAGTCAGTGTGTGAAACGCGTCTACCTTGTCACGATTGTCATATTTGGATGTCCAGTCAATAAATCTGGATTTTGACTCAACCTGGAGTGCCGCCAATTCCTTTTCCTTTATCAAGTTTTCACGGAGGCGAGCCGGGGCATGCACCGGTGTGAGTCATCAGGCAATCACACCACCTTGAGCAGTGAGTTCTTGCCTTTTCTTTTTTGGGGGACAGAATGTTGAGAAGAGCCCCTTGTCCCTCAACATTGTGACAAGGTGCCTTGCAAGTAAGGGGAAGCTTGCCACCCCCTTGCAGGTTACACCCCAAAGTTGAAGGCCATGTGGTCTAGTTTGCTTCAAGATGGGGTGTGAACACTTCCTGTACTCTCTTTTCTGGCCATCCAGGCTGTAAAGCTGGATAATGACCTGGCTGGATTGCTGATGGACAGCAAAAACCGTTCTTCCTTCAGAAATTTTAAAAATGATGGGAAGCTTTGCCACCCCATTGCAAGTTACACCCCAAAGTTGAAGGCCTAGTTTTCTTCAGGATGGGGTCTGCACACTTCCTGTCCTCTCTTTTCTGGCCACCCAGGCTGTAAAGCTGGATAATGACCTGGCTGGATTGCTGATAGACAGCAAAAATCATTCTTCCTTCAGAAATTTTAAAAATGATGGGAAGCTTTGCCACCCCATTGCAAGTTACACCCCAAAGTTGAAGGCCATGTGGTCTAGTTTGCTTCAAGATGGGGTGTGCACACTTCCTGCCCTCTCTTTTCTGGCCACCCAGGCTGTAAAGCTGGATAATGACCTGGCTGGATTGCCGATGGACAGCAAAAAACATTCTTCCTTCAGAAATCTTAAAAATGATGCCCTATTTGTATTGTATTTATTGACAATTTCTAGTCCATTGTCTTCTTAAATTCAATTGTGTACATATGTAGTCCGAACTAAGTGAAAGTAAACCTATAGATTAGACAAGAAGGGGTTGATTTGTAGGGGATACTGCTCTCTGCTCTACACAGGACATTGCAGTAACCAGGCCACACTACATCAGCATTTTACATTTCATTCCTAAAATACAGGTTATGAGGGGAAGCTTGTGATGTTCCTCTGAGTGTTCTCTGCATAATGCTGCAGAGAACACTCCGTGATAGGAGGAGGTCACATTACCTGTCAAAGTTTTTTGCTAATTTTTCATTGCAGTCCATTAAAACACATGGAGCTTCCTGCTTCAAAGTCCTGGAGCAAGCAAAGCAAAAAGCTAGTTTGTAAAGTACTCTGCTGTTCTTTCGGAGGAGGATTTTTCCTTTTCCAAATCAGCGGTATAACCAATAACCACACCACGACTTGATTGGTTCTTAGACTTTTTCCCAGATATTAGATATTTTGGTCTGCAGCAGATTTTGGGCTCCTATGGTGACACTTGGTACCTGAATTCAATATCTAGATTATTGTATAAGCAATGGAAGCAGTCATACAAGAACTACACCCCTTCCAATTTAACCCTAGTTGGACTACTACTGGCCATTTGATATCCAAGTGGGTGTCTGCTGGCCTTGTATGTTGGAGTGATCTGTACAAAGCTCAATTTTTTCCAGGGAAGCTCACTTGTTGGTCACTTATTGTCCATGTATGGGCGCCCTGAGACAACACATTACCTGTGCTGTACAATAACAGATAACAATGATTTTTCAGTAGTACATTATGATTAAAGAAGATTGTAGCCATAAAAACTGGATGGCAGGCAATCTCTAGTTGCTGCTCAGAAATTGATAGATACTGTGAGATTTCAGAGTGATGTGCTCAGGATGGAAAGGAAAGGCAATTTGTATTTTTTTGGGGAGGTGTACGTGGGACTCTGGCTTTGAAGAATCATTACACTTTTAGATGAGCGATGCCAAGTGAGGCCTGCCGTTGCCATGGCAATTGCTCATTTCTGAATAAATGAGGCAAGGCCTAGTAGATGCAGAGGCACAGCGTGGTGAAATTTATTTGAGTTAGTAGATGGAGTCCGTCTGTGATGTGAAGCTTCAGAGCTGCCTGAAAGGAAGACGAATTAGTGGAGATTCAGCGCTGCAAAACAGAAGAGATGGAATGTATTCCGGTGTGCTAATGTCTCATGCAGGGAGTGCAGAGCATTGTGGGACAGGCTTTGGAAGACCATACAATGGAATTCAGACTATACTGATGAGAGCTAAAGAACTTCTTATTGTCATTGCAGGAGGCAGAATAGACAAACAAGAGCAGAACACCAAACTCACCGCCAATAAAAAGAGGTGTCACCGGTTTGTCTCTCCTAATATTACATTTTTATAGTAGTCAGAACTCTGTTATCGTCAAAAAAGATTTTACAGTTAAACCCATATATGAGTTCACAGTTAATAAACTATCTCTGTTGATCCTTTCCTGGGAAATTGGTGTCAATGTGTGTATTTTTTTATTTTTTTGTCTTTTGATCTGTTTTAAAGCCAAAGTGTAGCCATATAAAAAAAAAAAACTTTAGTGAGCTAACTTCCCTGTAATAAGGAATGTCCCACGTCATGCAGTCAAAGTTAAAGCAGAGCTCTACCAGGGAAAGAGGAAGCTCCGCTGCCACATTTGGCACTTTTCGGGGGGGGGGGGAGCGAGGTCCTCCGGAAGTTCGGCCCCCCTCATCCTTCCATCGCCACCAGGCCATTCAGAAAGTGCAGCACACTTTGCGCATACATATTGGAGAACTGGCTGTGAAGCGCAATGCTTCACTGCCAGTTTCCCTTAGTTGGGATAGCGGTGGCGGCATCTGAGAGTGCCGACATCATGGGATTGATGGACAGGTAAGTGTCCTAATATTAATAGTTAGCAGCTACAGTATTTGTAGCTGCTGACTTTTCCTTTTTTTTGGTAGGTGGTGGGGGGGGGGGGGGGCTGGAGCTCCTCTTTAGGTATTAATTAGTGCAGTTGCCATTTAAAAAAAAAATTCTAGAATGATCATCATCCTCACAGGTTCTATTTCTAAAGACACCTGCATGACCTTAGACACTATCTGTGTATACTGTGGACAAGCCCTGCGATACTCCACAACCATGCTAATATATTTTTTGTGATCCTGCCTTAATTAATTAAACCATAGCCATTCGAAGATGTATGCACTAATGATGCATTAAAGCAGCACCCCATTAGAATATATCCTCTTTTATTTTACATTCAAATTTGGAAAGTTTTCTGATTAGTTGGCAAAAGCTGCTATACTTTCCACTAACATTGCACATTATACAGTCTTAAAGCCATTTTATATAGGTTTTTCCACCCCAGCACCTGCACCATCAGCATGTTTTGCATCAACTATTTACTGCAAGTCTAAAATCTAGTTATTTACTCTTTTAGACATTTTGACCCATGAGCAGGGATGGATGTACTGGGTGGGTTCAAAAGTGCCCAGTGGGATTTTGGGGCAGGACATGGATGAGCAGCTATTGGCATCCTCCTGCCAAGTAGAAGTGAGTGAGAAGGACCTAACCCTGCTTTTGGTTTGAAATATCCAAGTGGTGTTGAGCAGTAGGGATCTCCTTTATGTCTTGCCTGAATGGTACTGAGACATGCAGAATGCTTCTCACAATTTTCATGACATGATTTTCACAAAAGTTCATCTGGCTCAACCAATAAAAAACAAAAAAGAAAACACAACTATACAATCCTATATACACAATCCTATACCCGCAGTTGATCCAGAGGAAGGCCAAAAACCCCAGCAAAGCATGATCCAATTTGCTACAGCAAGGGAAAAAATTTCTTCCTAAACCCCCGAGAGGAAATCGGATATTCCCTGGGTATTGAAAGTATCATGTTCTATTTGTATTGCTTCCTTTATGTGAAATCCCTGGTATTCCTGCTAGTCCTCTTGCTTTCCTATTAAAAACTGACCACACTAAGCAGAAGAACACACACCATGGTCAGTTCTCTAGCTATGCTGGGAACTCAGTATACTCTCCTCCAATTATCAGACTTGTCCTGACATGCCCCCCACTGCACAACCATTCACAGAGAAGCTCAGTCTGGTGCTGCTTCTCCTCCCCCCCAGTTCTTATGCAGCTGAGAACAGAGGGAATGAGATGACTTCGAAAAAAGGGTCAAAAGGTATTTATTATTTTTTTTTTCTCTTTTTATATCTAAACGAAAAACTGGATGGGTTGTTTTACAACGTGATGGTTTACAGTCACTTTATGTTTCGTTATATTTTCTTACATTTTTATTTACGTGTGTCAGCTGTTATGTGATCTTACTGGTCAGTTAAAGTATGTGAAACAAAATTTAAAAGATTACATATAATTTTGGAATAATTGTTTTTTGTGTCCTACCAAAAACGTATGATAGATAGATAGATAGATAGATAGATAGATAGATAGATAGATAGATAGATAGATAGATAGATAGATAGATAGATAGATAGATAGATAGATAGATAGATAGATAGATAGATAGATAGATAGATAGATAGATAGATAGATAGATAGATAGATAGATAGATAGATAAAAGACTGATAAACAGTTTGCAAAATTTTCCCTACTGATTTTTACTATCTATGAAAAATCAACATTCGCTTATGCCTAAGTGTCATATGTGTTCTGCTTTTCTTTCAATGACAATTTTGAGCAGATGATAATATACCTGTACATTTTAAATGCAGTTATTTGTTATTTTAATTCATTTTAGATATATTCCTTTTTTTTTATGTTCTGATTTATGACATCACCCTTTTTTTTTTTTGCAAACAATGATAAAGCAAAATAAAGGATGCTCACCATAAATTTAGCTTCTTGAGCAGAATTTAAATGTGCCTTATTATTTCCTTCAATCTCACTCTAAAAGCACTTTCTTCTGCAAATAGACATCAGTAAATACACACTTGCAACTGCATCCAGTTTTAACACAAATAACACTTTATAATCCCTTCTTGCCACCCGCACTTAAAGCATAGCACAATACACTGTTTTCACGGGCTGCTTTTTTAAATACCACTTTTACTTTTCGGAAGCATTTAGCTCAAACAACAGTTGTTGTTTCCCATTGAATATGTCTCACGGTGTGAACTTTGGCCAAAGTATAGGTTTGTAGCAGCTTAAAAAGGAACAGTGAGTCACTAGGAATGTAGTGAAACAGATGCCTATGCTCCCAGAGTTTTTCTCCAGTGTATGGATGCTGCCGGAGAAATTAACCCCTTTTTTATTTTTTATACAAACTGGGCTCCCCTACAGCCTTTGCTATAAAGCTTTCATTTCTTGTGTTCCTTATTTATTATATGAAATAGGGGTCAAATATAGAAAGCATTATAACATAAAATGCATTTAGAATTTTCGATTTGTTGGCCAAGGTGAAATGGCGCACAGTGGATTATATTTTGCAATATGCAAAACTTTTAAGATACAAGTATATAACATTTTTTACTACAGATGCAAGAAGAAAATGGTCCTTTTTGACACTTTTGGTGCTTTTTCCTTAGATGACCTTCATGCGGAATTAAAGAGAAAAAAAAATAACAAACTTTTTTAATAAGGGATCATTTGCAAGAAAAAACATTGAAACATAGTCATTCTTTCATAGATTATTTTTCTCTTGATTTAAACATAAGAAACAGTAAGTGATGCCATTGACATTGAAAGAAGCTCTGTACAAGGGTGTAGCAGTGCCCCTAGTGGTTATGATGACATGCAAATCCAATAGCTATTTGATTTTCATATATGGAGCATTTGACTGCAAAAGTCTTAAGGGCCAGTTACAAAATGCATATATTGTACTACAACAACAAAGTTCCAAATACATTCTCTTTCTGTGCTCTTCAAAGTGACACAAATGTATATAATTTTTTAAATGTATTTATACATACATACAGGGCCGGATTTAAAGAAACTGCAGCTTCAAACATCTATGACGTGTTTCAGTTTCGCCGCGTTCAAATCAATTAACTGGCGCTGCGGCGAATTGGCGAGTAAAACAGCAATAATGAATTCCGCCGTCAGCGGGATTCACTTACGATCGCGGCTTCGCCAATTCGCAAACTTATGTCTTCCTGCTTATAGCAGTTTCACATAGCGATGTGGGCTAGTGGATTAGTGCTCACATCACATGTCTGTAATTCATCTCCCTCTGCTGTAGGTTCGAGGCTTACCATCTCCACCTACTTTTTTTATTTTCTTTTTTTGTTTATATTGCTAAAATGGAACGGATTACATCATATATATTGCTAAATAATGTTACACTCAGAAGCGCTTGCAAGCTTACACCATTTTAAGTGTTTTTTTGATCTTGTCTGTGTGTCGAATCGATCTTATGAAGGAAAGTACCAAAGGCAAGTGACCAAACCCCTACCCTACTTCAGGGCAAGATGAAACCTCACAATTTTACCATGGTCTTCTTCCCACATTCCATACAATGTTTAGTTCTTTAGCTATATGTGCTTTTTAGCCTTAACACACTCCATTTTTTCCACCATACAGCTTTATTCTGCACAATAGCTAAGTGCTTTGCAACTTCACTGCAGTTCACAACGTCATGGGTTCAAATCACATCACTACACTTGGGATCTCTTTTCACTCTCATTTTTTTAAACAGTTTTTTTAAACTATCTTGAATTTGGGGGGGGAGGGGGGTGTCCTACCCAAATTTCAAGCACATCAATGGAAACAACACAATTTTGATTTTATGAGTGTGGTCCTAGTTTTATCGAGATGCAATTCTTTACATATTTACCATGGTTCTTACAATTTCTTGACCAATAAACATAGGTGTCTGATATTGGACTCTCTCCATATTTCAACAACACAGGCCCTCATAGTCCAACACTACATTTGCCTCACACCTCAACACAACACTGATACATCCCTACTCTACATTACAACCCCTCACATCACCAGTACAAGCAGCATGCAAAGTGCAAAACTCCGGCCTTGGCAGCTTAATGGGCCATACACTAACAATTTGTCTAGACTTTTTCCTGTAGACTTAACCAAACCATATAATAGAAGCTCAAACCTCAACACTTTCAATTTGGATGCAATCAGGCAGGCCCTTGCACTACATAGAAAATGTCAATCGGAAGGATAAAGTCTTCTCTAAATCTTACAGTGTGGATGGCCCTTTTGTCTGTAGGCACCCACACAAAACAAAAAAACACATGTTCAATTCTAATGTATTTATTTATTTGAGAATGACAGCAGAAGGAGGGATGCAGCAAAAGAATATTGTCACTCTCCAGTCCGTGTGCCTTTACAGCGCCAGACCACGATCTTTGCTCCATGGCTACGGGATTCTGATGTCTTCCACAACTTCCGGCAGAGTTCAGAATCCATTCTGCACCTCTACCAGCTCATAGGGGACAGGCATGGCAAGGTTGCTGGGCAGCTTCCAAGCCACTTTCGAAGTTCCAGGGTGTTCATGTTGGTCATTGGCCATGTGCCTTACCAAATATCCACTGACCACAAAAGAAAATGAGTGGAGTCCATCAAGGTGGGTTTCTACCACCTACACCCGCAAGCAGTACCACTCCTGGAAAAATAAAACAAAGGATAAGACATTTCATTATGAAAATCACATCCTAATGCCTGTTTGCTTCATTCTGAACTTCATTTAATTTCGACATCACGAGTGAAATAACACATTTTATGCCAACTTACACAATCCAGAAATCATTAATGTAAACATTTGAATACACACCTGTGACGCCAGACAGCCCATCACCACAGGCTTCCCATGGTACGTGCCATGATTCCAAGATGTTGATGTTCTGGAAAATTACAACACCATAAGATACCAAGCAGCCGTTCATGTTATCAATAACTACACAGGTGGCATAGACACAAATAAACACCTGCCAGCTCTTCTCAGCCCTTTACACTATTCACAATACCAACATGTTTATGGTTAGAGGTGCATGTTTTTGCTCAAGTAACACAATTTTACCAATGTTGACTACACTTTATCTACAATGGCAAGTGTCATTGGCAGATGATAATCACCCTCTGTCTCCCTGTGAGTGGCACCTCTGCTAACTAGCTAATTAATACACATGCCCTATCTTGACCGGTTACAGTACTTACATGTAAAGTGGCTAGCAACCAGGGTATTCCGGGTGGCCATACCGGCAGCGGTGCTCCGCCGCCTGGGGGCCGCCGGCTGACGGACCTCTGGCTCCCTCTCCTCCGTCAGCTCCCAAGAATCATCCCGGGCAACGCACATGTTGTGCAACACGCAGCACGCCAGGATGATCTTGGAAGCCTTGGTAGGAGAGTACAGGAGTTCACCCCCAGGCCGGGCCAAGCAGAGAAACCGGGACTTGAGAAGACCTATGGTCAACTCAATGATACTCCGGCTTCTCCGCAAGGCCCTGTTGTAATTCCTCTCTGCTGGGCCCTGGGGGTACCTGATTGGAGCCATCAGCCACGTCAGCTGCGGGTAACCAGCATCCCCTGAAAAATAAGAAAAATATAAATTAGTTATTCATATCATGTGACTTTAGATGACTCCTCAAAATGGGAGACAATTAGGCATTTTACTAAACAACCTGCTCGTCTGTTTGCAAAAAATCATATGAAACATCTCAACTCTGTCTAACTGCCTAAATCACTAATACAAATGGGAAAAAGGACACACAAAGTGGTGGGTTTCTCTTGCAAGTTACAACTTGGCCCCTATTCTGTTCCTATTACATTAGCCTAGGTCTTACTTCTGGAATATATCTGCAACTAGAGTGAGGAAACCAATATTGACTCACTTATGCAAAGTACTTTGGGGATATGGCAATACCATTGGAATCATTTGTAGGTTTTCTTTGGGTGGCTAGAGGACACCATTTACACATTGGTTAACCACCTTCATTGGACTCAAAGACAACTTTGCAAATCTTTCATTTGTGAGCTGCTAAGCTGCTGATCTGGTTGTGTGTGAACAGCCTGACAACTAATAACACATCCATTTTAGGTAGGCTTTGCTTAAATCAGGGTGTACACCGATGTAGCTTATTCCTATGTCTATGTAATCTTACAGTTTATGTTGTTAAGACAAAATACTTTACCAATAAGCCACCCTTCGGGCATTTGTCCACTTTCAAACACCTCGTACAGAGTACTTGTTCTTAACATACTGGAATCATGGCACGACCCTGGGTGACCAGTGTTGACACTCATGATGCGCTGTTTGGCGTCACACACTAATTGGACGTTCACAGAGTGGTACTGCTTGCGGTTCCGGTATTCACTTTCGTGGCTCCTTGGGGGCCTAATGGCTATGTGGGTGCCATCGATTGCCCCTAGGATTTGCGGCATGTGTGCCCGCCGGTAGAAACCCAACTTGACTTCATTCCACTCATTTTCATTCTGTGGCCAGTGGATAAAATTGGGCACTATATCCACTATGGCATTAATGACCAACATGAACACCCTTGAAACTGTGGGCTGGCTAATGCCCATGATACTTCCCGAAGTGGCTTGGAAGCTGCCACGCCCTAAAATATACAAAGTGGCCAGCAATCTGGCCATGCCGGGCACCGCATGGCCGCGCTGTGTGTCCGGGTCAATTTTCTCTGCTATGAGCTGGTAGAGGTGTAGAATAGTTCCTCGCTCGAGCCGGAACTTCCTCCTGACATCAGAATCCCGCAGCTTGTCCAAATAGATCCTTGGAGCAAAAATGCGTGGCTGGCGAGGTAAGGGCACACGGACTGGAGGTGCTGCTGCTGAAGGTGCTGCTGCTGCTGCTGCTGCAGCTTCCCCACCTTCTGCTGCCTCCTGTGCCAGGGCCTCCTCAAACAAGGCACCAATAAATGCCAGCATTGCACCATCTAATGCGTCTGGGATATCGTCCTCCATTTTGAACGCGCAAATTCGCGAATGCGCAGATATATATAGAAACGGCCGCTAATTATCACACCTGTGAGCCAGCTATAAAAGGAGCACATGGCCAATATGGCTGCTGGATGTTATAGATCGATGTTTCTTATGTGCTAGCAAGACCCTGTGACCCACAACCTACATTATCTGGAGGTAAGACAATTGTATCTCTCTCTCCCAAAAAAAAGGAAGGAGACAATTTGTACTTATCTTGGGTGTGCTTAAGTTGTCTATGGTGAATCCCCTCCAACCCACAATAGCTTGGGAACCCCTCAAGTGTCTTTTAATCATTGGCAGTTGGCCCCATGTGCATGTGGTTTGGACATGTGTTTTCTCATGTTTGTTAAAGGTGTGCAGTCTAGATTTGGCATCTAAACCTGCCCCCTTACCTTCCCAGCTTCCAAAGACACCATTTTTGCTTTCCTGATAACTGTAATTTATTATGTGCACGTATGTAGGTCATGCGATTTCTCATGTATGTTTAATGTTTGCAGCCTCCTTTTGCCTATAAAGGATTACACCACCACCACCACCACCACCACCACTGTGTTTGTGACATTAGGTAAGTGTTTGGAGGGCCTCGTGTGATTTGTACCCCTATGAGTTTTCTTATGTGTTTTTTTTTTACATTTCTTTGCAGCCTCTTCTGCTCTTTGCCACCACCACCACCACCACCACCACCACCACCACCACCACCACCACTGTGTTTGTGCCATTAGGTAAGTGTTTGGAGGGCCTCGTGTGATTTGTACCCCTATGAGTTTTCTTATGTGTTTTTTTTTTTACATTTCTTTGCAGCCTCTTCTGCTCTTTGCCACCACCACCACCACCACCACCACTGTGTTTGTGCCATTAGGTAAGTGTTTGGAGGGCCTCGTGTGATTTGTACCCCTATGAGTTTTCTTATGTGTTTTTTTTTTACATTTCTTTGCAGCCTCTTCTGCTCTTTGCCACCACCACCACCACCACCACCACCACCACCACCACCACCACTGTGTTTGTGCCATTAGGTAAGTGTTTGGAGGGCCTCGTGTGATTTGTACCCCTATGAGTTTTCTTATGTGTTTTTTTTTTTACATTTCTTTGCAGCCTCTTCTGCTCTTTGCCACCACCACCACCACCACCACCACTGTGTTTGTGCCATTAGGTAAGTGTTTGGAGGGCCTCGTGTGATTTGTACCCCTATGAGTTTTCTTATGTGTTTTTTTTTTACATTTCTTTGCAGCCTCTTCTGCTCTTTGCCACCACCACCACCACCACCACCACCACCACCACCACCACTGTGTTTGTGCCATTAGGTAAGTGTTTGGAGGGCCTCGTGTGATTTGTACCCCTATGAGTTTTCTTATGTGTTTTTTTTTTTACATTTCTTTGCAGCCTCTTCTGCTCTTTGCCACCACCACCACCACCACCACCACCACCACCACCACCACCACCACCACTGTGTTTGTGCCATTAGGTAAGTGTTTGGAGGGCCTCGTGTGATTTGTACCCCTATGAGTTTTCTTATGTGTTTTTTTTTTTACATTTCTTTGCAGCCTCTTCTGCTCTTTGCCACCACCACCACCACCACCACCACTGTGTTTGTGCCATTAGGTAAGTGTTTGGAGGGCCTCGTGTGATTTGTACCCCTATGAGTTTTCTTATGTGTTTTTTTTTTTACATTTCTTTGCAGCCTCTTCTGCTCTTTGCCACCACCACCACCACCACCACCACTGTGTTTGTGCCATTAGGTAAGTGTTTGGAGGGCCTCGTGTGATTTGTACCCCTATGCGTTTTCTTATGTGTTTTTTTGGTACATTTCTTTGCAACCTCTTCTGCTTTTTTTGCCACCACCACCACCACCACCGTGTTTGTGCCATTAGGTAAGTGTTTGGAGGGCCTCGTGTGATTTGTACCCATATGCGTTTTCTTATGTGTTTTTTTTTTTTCCTTTTCTTTGCAGCCTCTTCTGCTCTTTGCCCACTACTACCACCACCACCACGACCAAGTCTGTTTGTGCCATTAGGTAAGTGTGTTCTGTAACTGTTCACTAATTATACTGTATATGAAGAGCAATCTGCAAATCCTGTTTTTTCTGTTTTCTCTTTTGTCATTTCAGATTTAGGAGTTTGGGGCTCTTTGCTGCTGCTGGACAGCCAGATTCTCTGCCCACCTCGTGCTCCCATGGCCCCACCCACTGGAAGGATGAGAAGGGCCAGGGGGGCCAGGGGGGCCAGGGGGGCCAGGGGGGCCAGGGGGGGCAGGGGGGGCAGGGTGGGCAGATCGTCTGGCTCTGGTGTGAGGGAGGCTCCAGCTGTATCCATGAGGGAGTCCACCATCCCCATCCCGGAGGAGGAAGCCGGGGGAGGTGTTAACACACCAAGTGGACAAGCTGGCTCTTCTGACAGTAGTCCTGGAGAGGGTCCGTCCACCAGAGTCAGCTTGTCCACATTAACCCGGCTTCCCCGTTTCACCCACAATCAGTGCTGTGCCCTGGTCCACGCCTATATGGCCAGATATCAGGCGATACATGGGACCAGGGCCGCGTCTTACTCAGTAACAGAGAAGAACAGATTGTGGGATGAAATCCGGGATGCTGTAAATGCACTGGGTGAAGCACCTCGCCACCGTGACAGTGTGCGGAAGAAGGTCAACGACATCTGTGGGTCCGTTCGGAAGAAGCTAATTGCATGGGCTGCGGAGGGTCTTTATGACCGTCAAGGTCGGCTGGATGAACGTGCACGAAGTTCTCTCTGGGATTATCAATTACCTTTCTTGAACATCATAGGACCCGATACCATCTTTACCAGAGAGGACTTAGATTCGGATGCTTTGCACCGAGGTAGGATATTATCTTGGATGTCAATTGTGTGAGTTGTTTGGAAAAGATTAACTACTATCCTATGTGTGACATTAAGAGAATGTGATACTTGCCCTTCCAATTGTCCTTTTTTTGTTTTCCCCAACCTGCAATTTGTTCATCTGTAGCACGGATCTCAGCCCCTCCACAGCCCATGCAGCTTGGCGAACCAGACGGACTCACAGGTGTTGACATCAGTGCTGACCCTCCTCCTGGTAGGTCCAATATCATACTGTGCCAAACAATGTAGATGTTTTTTTTTGGCCAAGATAGCTCATATTGCTATGTCCTTTACAGAAGATCCGCAGCAGGGAACACACCCAGTGCAGCTAGGCCTGGAGGAAGGTGTTGGTATGTCTAGTCAAATAATGTTTTTTTGAATCTTATTAACCCCATTAACACACATGTTTTTTCTTAGGAAAGAGTGTTGCCTTTTAGATGTTTACCCTGCAAAACACAGTTGACAGCATTAATGGGTGCCGTCATTAGTAGGCAGACCAAGCCTTCTTAACCTTTGGGAGGGTTTAGCAAGTGTCCTATGAGCCCAGGAAAGCACTTTTGAATGTTTGGCCTCAATGCTTCATTCATGAAGCTAGGAGGGCAATCTGGCCATAATCATTACTGACTAAGGTTATGTACTAAACATGTTTTTTTTTTTATTTTTTAAAAGAACATCAGGCCCCTCTTGACGTTGCAGCTGGAGTTGGATCAGGAGCTGGCGACGATTCTGCATCCAGTGCTGTGGTATGTGATATAAGGGAACAAGGTGCACATGTAACATTTCAATGGTAGCATTGATTTTGGACTAGATGTGGCTTACATTGTGTGTGTTAAATTAGTGCTATGACATTCTGACGATGCACCAGCACAACAAGAGTTCTATCTTGAACATCAGGGAATTATGTTATAATTTGGTGTGCCACTAATGTTCCAAAAACATCCAGGATCTTTAAAGTCCGGCCCGTCTTTGATTTTCCAGGTCCAAATTCATGGGTATCGTTTGGTTGGGTTGTCCTCTAGCCGATTGATGGCAAGATTTTAGACAACATACGTAGATGTATAAAGTCATTGGTGTAGTAACAGATTTACCAAAAGCATAAACAACCTACCACACCAGGGTTAATTGGGAACACCTTCATGTTGAATCTTTTTTGCCTTTGTCATATTAGTCCTACCAATATAATATGTACCCATTATCAGAAGTGTTGCTAGCTTGGATAATCTTACAATGAACAAGTACTCATTAGAAGCACATCAAACTTTTCAACGTTCTGCTTGGGGTGTTAAGTTGTCAAACTAATCTGAAATATTTAGTCATGATGTTTGATAATGATTTGGTCTATTTCTTCTGCTTTCAGGTAGCCTTAGATGCAGAGGGATTGTCACCTACCCAACTTCGTCCATCTATGCTGGATGTAGCCGAGAGGCTGCTTGATGAGTATCAGGTCCAAAATGAGTTAAGGAGGCGTACTCAGCAATCTACTGAGGCAGTACGTCTGCTCGGGCTCATACAGGAATCTGTAGCAACAATGGTACAGGTTCACCAGGATATGTTACAGGTTCAACAGGATATGCGTAACAGCTTGGTAAGTTTAGCAGACCAGCATCAACGGGATCGGCAAAGTGTTGACACTCAGGTGCTGGCCACACGCCAATGCCTGTTTGGATCTGAAGATGCCCCATTGGCAGAGCCCTCCCAAACATCTCACTCACCTGCCACTGCAGGTTGTGGTAGTGGGAGGGTAATGCCAGTGTTGGCCACTTGTCAGGCAGCTGGGGATGGGACAATTCCTCCTGTAGCCACTCCTAGCACTTCACACTCCGTTCGGACTCCCACACCCCTCAATGAGCAATCCTCCTGCACAACCTCAATGCGCACTGGTTCCACAGTACCCCTTCCACCTGACTACATTCCCTCCACACCTTTATCACTTCACTCCTCCCCAGGCCGTTCTTCTTTTTTGTCACCAATGCGACATGTCGTTTGCCCCCGCACCGTGGACCACAACAACCAATCAACCACCACTCCCCACACATCTTCACAACCCTTGCACCACCAGCAGCATCAAATAGCCTTGGAGCAGCAACGATCCCATCTCATGGTAATGGCACACGTTACCCAAATTCTTAGGCTGAGCACAGAGCAGATGGGACTATTGGCACAAGATCTTCAGTCTGGGACATTTCCAGGGTTCAACACCCTGCATCAGCAGCAGCCTCAGACACGGGATCTGATTCTAATGGGCCACTTTACCAGAACTCTAAGGCTAACCCCAGAGCAGATGGGACTATTGGCCCACCATTTGATGGCAGGAACCTTTCCATTGCTCACCACACTGCTTCAGTCACCACCACCACCACCAACTTAATTTCTTTTTTTTTTTTTTTTTTGGTTTTGTTAATGATTGTTACATTGGCCAATTTGTGGGGCCATTTTTTTTTTAAATTTGAGGGTGGCACAATATGATTTCTTATAGTGCTTTTTTTGGGGATGAAATAAAATTTTATGCAAAATGATTAGTTTGTGTTTGCTCTTTGGTTTTTTAGGAGTGTTGGTGGCCAAGTAATGGCCCTGGTTAATGTAGGCATTTATACACACGTGCTTCTCGATCTCCAAACATATGATTTCATGTAAATTTAGATAACTCAATGTTCACATAACGACCCAAGAAAAGGTCTCCCTTCAAATGTAGCTTCAAAACAAGTCTCAAGGCTAACATAAACCAAAGCCAACATACTAACAATTACAGACCACACCACTCAAGTAAACAAATACAACACAAAAGACATTCGATGTGTACACCAAAAAGAAAACTTGGGTAATAAAATAAATGTTTTAATAACACATGTGGGTGTCTACCAACTGTAGCGTACAAAAAATATATTACAATATATAATAGAATGAACTAAATTGCCAATGTAACATTTGTGTTGCAAAGAGCAACATACTTAAATTTAATTTAGATAAACATTTTAAACATTTTTTATGTTTTGACATCATTTTTTGGAAGGTTTTCACAAAAACAATTCTTTTTTGTAAACATTTGTGGTTTTGTCGGTTGCCATAAAAACAACAAGGCTTTTTTGTAAACATTTTTGGTTTTGTCCGTTGCCATAAAAACAACAAGGCTTTTTTGTAAACATTTGTGGTTTTGTCCGTTGCCATAAAAACAACAAGGCTTTTTTGTAAACATTTGTGGTTTTGTCCGTTGCCATAAAAACAACAAGGCTTTTTTGTAAACATTTTTGGTTTAGTTTGTTACCAAAAACAACAAGGCTTTTTTGTAAACATTTTTGGTTTTGTCGGTTGCCATAAAAACAACAAGGCTTTTTTGTAAACATTTTTGGTTTTGTCCGTTGCCATAAAAACAACAAGGCTTTTTTGTAAACATTTTTGGTTTAGTTTGTTACCAAAAACAACAAGGCTTTTTTGTAAACATTTTTGGTTTTGTCGGTTGCCATAAAAACAACAAGGCTTTTTTGTAAACATTTTTGGTTTAGTTTGTTACCAAAAACAACAAGGCTTTTTTGTAAACATTTTTGGTTTTGTCGGTTGCCATAAAAACAACAAGGCTTTTTTGTAAACATTTGTTGTTTTGTCCGTTGCCATAAAAACAACAAGGCTTTTTTGTAAACATTTTTGGTTTAGTTTGTTACCAAAAACAACAAGGCTTTTTTGTAAACATTTTTGGTTTTGTCGGTTGCCATAAAAACAACAAGGCTTTTTTGTAAACATTTGTTGTTTTGTCCGTTGCCATAAAAACAACAAGGCTTTTTTGTAAACATTTGTGGTTTTGTCCGTTGCCATAAAAACAACAAGGCTTTTTTGTAAACATTTTTGGTTTAGTTTGTTACCAAAAACAACAAGGCTTTTTTGTAAACATTTTTGGTTTTGTCGGTTGCCATAAAAACAACAAGGCTTTTTTGTAAACATTTGTTGTTTTGTCCGTTGCCATAAAAACAACAAGGCTTTTTTGTAAACATTTGTGGTTTTGTCCGTTGCCATAAAAACAACAAGGCTTTTTTGTAAACATTTTTGGTTTAGTTTGTTACCAAAAACAACAAGGCTTTTTTGTAAACATTTGTGGTTTTGTCCGTTGCCATAAAAACAACAAGGCTTTTTTGTAAACATTTGTGGTTTTGTCGGTTGCCATAAAAACAACAAGGCTTTTTTGTAAACATTTGTGGTTTTGTCGGTTGCCATAAAAACAACAAGGCTTTTTTGTAAACATTTGTGGTTTTGTCCGTTGCCATAAAAACAACAAGGCTTTTTTGTAAACATTTGTGGTTTTGTCGGTTGCCATAAAAACAACAAGGCTTTTTTGTAAACATTTTTGGTTTTGTCCGTTGCCATAAAAACAACAAGGCTTTTTTGTAAACATTTGTGGTTTTGTCGGTTGCCATAAAAACAACAAGGCTTTTTTGTAAACATTTGTGGTTTTGTCGGTTGCCATAAAAACAACAAGGCTTTTTTGTAAACATTTGTGGTTTTGTCCGTTGCCATAAAAACAACAAGGCTTTTTTGTAAACATTTGTGGTTTTGTCGGTTGCCATAAAAACAACAAGGCTTTTTTGTAAACATTTTTGGTTTTGTCGGTTGCCATAAAAACAACAAGGCTTTTTTGTAAACATTTTTTTTTTGGTTGCCAAAAACAAGGCATTTTTTGTTTTTTTTTGGTTTTTTTGGTTCCCAAAAAAAGGGTTTTTTATAAATTTTTATATTTTTTTTGGTTGCCAAAAACAAGGCTTTTTTTGTTTTTTTTTTGTTTTTTTGGTTCCCAAAAAAAGGGTTTTTTATAAATGTTTATATTTTTTTTGGTTGCCAAAAACAAGGCTTTTTTTGTTTTTTTTTTTTTTTGGGTCCCCAAAAAAAGGGTTTTTTATAAATTTTTATATTTTTTTTGGTTGCCAAAAACAAGGCTTTTTGTTTTTTTTTTTTTTTTGGGTCCCCAAAAAAAGGGTTTTTTATAAATTTTTATATTTTTTTTGGTTGCCAAAAACAAGGCTTTTTTTTTTTTTTTTTTTTTTTTGGGTCCCCAAAAAAAGGGTTTTTTATAAATTTTTATATTTTTTTTGGTTGCCAAAAACAAGGCTTTTTTTTTTTTTTTTTTTTTTTGGGTCCCCAAAAAAAGGGTTTTTTATAAATTTTTTTTTTTTTTTTGGTTGCCAAAAACAAGGCTTTTTTTTTTTTTTTTTTTTTTTGGGTCCCCAAAAAAAGGGTTTTTTATAAATTTTTATATTTTTTTTGGTTGCCAAAAACAAGGCTTTTTTTTTTTTTTTTTTTTTTTTGGGTCCCCAAAAAAAGGGTTTTTTATAAATTTTTATATTTTTTTTGGTTGCCAAAAACAAGGCTTTTTTTTTTTTTTTTTTTTTTTGGGTCCCAAAAAAAGGGTTTTTTTTTAAACTGTTTTTGATTTTTTTGTTAGATTTTTGTTTATAATGGGCAACAATTACAAATGGGACATTTCTTTGTGTTGCAACGTGCAACATAAGTAAACAAACCACAAAAAAAAAATACTAGGATCTTTTTAAAGGTGTGACATTCCTAACGAATGGCTCCTTAGGGTCTGGATCCACGCCACAAAGGTGTTCCAAATATAGAATTCGGTCTCCGCACCACCTCATATAATCCAGGAGGACCTCGTAGGTGAGGTGGGTGTGCCCTGGGTAGAAAAAAACATGACAATTAGTTTTAGGCAAAATGATCCAAACAAGGATTGTAATTAATGTGCCTCAACAAATATGCTTAGGAGTCTATTGGTTGGCTTTTATCAACACTCTGAAGCAAATATGCTAAATTGCTGTTGTAAACCTTAAACTCAAACTTTCACAGCAAATTGTTCAAAAGGTTACATAAGATGGCTTGGAATGTTAGTAGCAGTTCCACCAAAGCTAAGTAAAATGCTTTTCTGCATGTAAACACAAGCAATCATTTTGAAGAATGTAAGGTGTTTTGGGTTCAATTGGTCAACACGATACATGTGCACACATTTATCTCTATCACCATTGGAATCTGTGGAGCGTTCTCTCTCACTCTTACTGTCTATAGATTGAACCTGACACATAGTAGAGACTCACCCTTAGGAATTTTGAGGGCCAGTTCTGGACGGAGCAGATGTGTCTGCTCCCCTGATCTCCTTTCCGCCATCCCAGCTGTGTTAAGAGAGAAGAAAAAGTTTATCAACAAATGGACTCACGCTAACTGTAGGTTACGCAGTCATGAAAACGCTCTAACACCCACTCATTACCCCTCCACATTTCCCTGAAAGTTTTATTTAGACATTGATATGGTGGTGATGCAGATTTGTACAGTGCAAGCGTCATTCTTCTGGGTGAAGCTTGTAGCGTTAAGGATACGTACTCCCTGCTTTTGTGCTGATTGTGTTTTTCTGATGTTTTTGGTGCCTCAGCCCTGCCTGTTCTAAGTGTTGGAAACATATCATTTTGGGAGGGCTGCGGAAAACTAATCAGGTTAGACTTACACTCTCTAGGTTTTTGGGGACAAGAGAAATAACAATCCTCCTTTTTACATGGCCCCTGTACACACCTCTAGGCACCTCCCTCCTGTTGTTTGACCCCACAGCAGGCAGCTTGCTATGGAGGCACATGAGATGAAGCCAAGCACCCTGTGCCTGTTCAGGCACTAGGCTGTGAGCCAGCCTTGCCCCCCTCCCTTCCATTGGTCTCAATGATTAGGAGTGACAGCATCAGGAGGCAATATTGGCATGCTGTCACCTCAGTTAAGGAGGAGGGGGAGTCTGTTCCAGACAAGTATTAGTGCAAACATTTGGACCGTAAAAAATGGTCCCAGTAAGTCTTAGGGGGAATATGCACACCTATCACTTGGAATACTAATGCATAGAATGCATTCACATAAAGAACCCGCTGCCTTTAGAACAACTTGAAGCCTGAGCGGGGACATACACAGTTAGCATTTCTCCACTTACTAAGTAGACACATTACTGGAAAAGCACACAACTTACCATCATCAGGTTTTTTTGGGGCCCCTGAAGTGGATGGCGTGGCTGGCTCTGGAGAAACTGCACAAAAAGAACACAAATTGTGAACTGGAATGTGGTACATTACCGAGGAAGAGTATTTATGAAAGATTGACAAACACACATTTTCAGTGTTGACTAAATCAGGACATGATTAAATTACAATGTCCCCTAAAAATTTACAAGTACAAAGCACACCATTTCCAATGTAGAGAAACTAACACCAATTTAGAATAGGGTGGCTTGAGATAACTTACAAAAGATAACATGTCCTGTAAAGCTCCCCAAAACCACCTTTCAAACATGAAGGTTAAGCAAGAGTGTTTCATGACCAACCTTCCTGTCACATATAGCAAAACTACACTTGCTTTGACTCCAACTTAGATTATCCTAGATACACATCATCCTAGCACACACAATTCATGTGAGAATCTAATTTTAGGTACTTACAGACTAGTTCAGGGGAGCCTGGAGTGGGGGAGGATGGGGGAGACCCTACATGGGGGGATGGTGTCCCTTCATGGGGGGATGGCGTTGTATCTCCTAGAAACACAAAGACACAAATACAATCCTTGAACAAAAGCTATTTGATAAAGGCACACAGAAAGTAGTCTGGAAACATTGAAGGTAGTAGTTACAGTGGACTGGGTAAGCAGTGGCCCCTCTTCCCCAGTCCTCCACAACAAACATCCTCAATGTCAGCTGCTACAAAACCCCAATGTCAAAATATATATATTACAGCCCTTATATTTACCAGGACACATTGAACACACAAACACATGTAGAATACTTACTTCCCCTTTGAGGAGAGCCCAGGTCCTCATCCGAGTCGGACCAATTGGCCTCTTCTTGGCCAACAGTTTGTTCCTGGCCCGGATCCAGGCGACTCGGCCCTGCCTGAGGCTCCTCTCTTGCTGAAGTTACATCAACCACAAAAGAAAACAAAACAAACAATCATTCCTCCAAGTTCGACCTAATACACAACACACCAGCACATCCACATTACTTACAGGGGGCCTGAGAAGGCTGAGCCGCAACATCCTGATCACTGGTTTCTAAAATAAAAGAAAAACATTATATATTATTTATGGACACAAATAGGCAGTAACCTCTCATCATGCTAGCACCATACTCAATGCCCCTACAATTCAGAACATAGAAGTGCACTTACACCAATGAGATGCATTGACCATGTTTTAAAACAGGAGGGCACCATGCAAATTAAGCGGGCGCCTAAGGCCTCGCACCTACAGGGGCCTTGCGGCCAGTGGCGGAGCACCAACATTTCGAAGGGCGCAGTCAGGGAAATCTCCCAAGTAAAAGATTGCTTTCAATCCTCGGATCAAAAAGTTGCAGCAGTGTGCTGCAGTCCCTTCACTGCGTCTGCCAGGTGTCTGTTGTCCGCTGACACTTACTCCTCCTTCTCTGCCTGGGGATTGGCCGTCTGATCATGTTATCCTAAGATGTGGAGGAATCGGTAGGTGTGTACCTGCACCAGTAGGAAGTGACTGGCCGGTCAACTCACTCTGCTATCATCAGTTGTTGCTCTGGGAGGAGAGCTCCGCCCTGGACCCGGAACATACAGGTAACCAGGCCCAGACTTGATATTTTGCAGGCTGGTCATAGATTTGTTGTGTCCACTATGCAAAGTGGTTGAGTAGCCCCAGGGAAGTTGGAAGAGTCTGAAAATGGTTGGTGGAGGAGGAGGAGAAGAAGGCCCTGGGTGGCTGGGGGACAAGGAGAGGGCCCCTGGGGGTTTTCTAGAGGAGGAAAGATCCACAATGACGCCAGAGTCAATTGCCAAGGAAGAGAGTGGAGCTGAGCAAGTCCTGCCTATCTGACATGAAAGCCAAACATGGTGTAGATGGAGCCCTTTGCCCTACACAATGACAGCACCAGAGGTGGAAGGTGAGTGGTAGCGGGTCTTTGACATTATAGAGCATATGGACTCTGTCCATTATTGGTAGTTTTGTTTGGAGTTGTCCTTTAGATGTTTAACTGTGTTGTTTTTGACCCGAGCTGTGAGGGACTGAGGTATGACAGCCCACTATGCTGAGACTTATAGTGCCCTAGAATGTTGAGGACTGAGGAATCCTTAGTCCCTAACAGAGGGCACTACAAGTCTTAGCATAGCAGGCAGTATTTCCTCATTCCCCTACAGAGAGGATTACAAGTCCAAGCAGGTAGCCTTCTGCAGTGGGACTTGTTGTGCCCTTGACTGTGGTGGACTGAGGAAGGGAAGTGTAAGAGGGTCTCTGTAAGCTCAGATGTATGGGGGAGCTTTGGGGAACACAGAGTTCCCTTTTACACCAGAGTCCCCAGCTTCCCCCCTCAAATAATGGTTCCCAAACTCTCCTTATATCAGAGTCTTCACACTTCCCTCTTACAGTGTAGTAAGTCTGGAGACTCCGATGTAAAGGGGGCTCTGTAAAATGTGATTAGAGATTAGAAATTTCTAACATTTTTATTTTCTACTTACGATCCACAATTTTCAGCTGCTCAAAGGGCTCGCTGCCTCGGACTGCATATTGGAGTGTGGCCGTCCTCCTCCTCCCCTTCTTCACCAAAATCACAAGAGGGTGCCGTCCGTCCGCTTTGGCTAGAAGCAGAAGAAAAAAAAAAACATAAAAAATACGAATGTACATAGTAGTATTAAAGGTTGTGAAGAGACACTTGATGGAGGTAGGAAAGGTAGGAGCGAGAGGGAGGGGGGGGGGGGGTGTTGGTATTAGTGTTGTTGCATAGCTAAACACATGTCCACCTACCCAAAAAATTGTAACCTATCTGGTCACATGTAATGTATATTTTTACTTACCGGAGATTTGCTCCACAGCCTTTAGCAGGAGCCTGGGTGAGCGCCTTTTGGCATCACTCCAGGCCCGCTGCAGATCCACTATATCAGCCTGGAACTGAAATCTCCGCTGCAGCCTCATCCGGAGACGACACATCATCTTGTGCTTTTGGTGAAGATGCGTATAAACTTTATCATACCCCCAGAGGAGGAGGAGCTGTGGAAAGAGCAGTGTATGTTTGAGTCCAAGTATGTCCAAAATAGTACAGTCTTCAAATAACATGCTAGGTCGTCTTTGAGATATTGTAGAACAAAGAATTCCATTTCTGGTGATACATATACATCGATGTCCAAATCTACCTCCATGACATAGGTTGCCCCACACTGGTGATTTCCTCTACATGATATAGCCATTTTCTCAATTGGCCTTTCATGACACACCCAGGGCCGCCATCAGGGGGGAAAGGCAGTCACTGTATTTACAACCTTATTGCTGTCCATTTAGCAGGGTGCAAGTAACTTTACACACATGTAGCATAGGTATCAACTTTTGTCACCATGTTAAAAGGACAGCAGTATGGGTAGCATTACAGTGACTGTTATTAGTCCAGGCTCACTAAACTAGCCAATGCTTGGAAAAGCAAGCCATGCAGATTGCTTTTCAGGTCCCTTTTAACACGAGCTGTCTGATTGGGTGTGGCTGTTAATTTTTGACGCAGACCTGATAAGCCCCTCAATTCTCCTTTATGGAGTGTTATATGTAAATGGGATTGCTTCATTTGAGATGCAGATTTAAACTGTGTATGGCCAGGCTGAAGGTACCCAAGTTGATTGGTCGATCACCTGGAGGACAACGTACAACCAGTCTGTCAGATTTTACACACACTTATCGCTAGCATCTCTTGTAGCCACTAGCAATAATCACTGTGTTTTCCTGGCAGGGGCAGCACCAGGAGAACACAATGGCTCCGCAGGAGGGTTTCCCCTGTCTGTGTTGATGGTGGAATCAAGGCAAAATGTTTTTCCTGCAAGCCACGGGACAAACAAAGATATTTTTTTAATGAATCCATGATTTTGCCAAAATGGAAAAAAAAAGATGTTTGCTTTGTATATTCTTAAGTTTGCTACATAACTAGAACATGTAACAGTGTTATATCATTGCAGGAGATTTCCCTTCACTTCCTGTCTTGGTGTCACCAGGACAGGAAGTGAGGGAATCTCCCGTGGGGATACAGCCAGCAATTCTTTCCTTTTATATATACTATGGACATTATAAGGCAACAATTGCAAGCTATTTCCCCACAGTGATATTCCCCTCACTTCCTGTCTTGGTGTCACCAGGACAGGAAGTGAGGGAATCTCCCGTGGGGATACAGCCAGCAATTCTTTCCTTTTATATATACTATGGACATTATAAGGCAACAATTGCAAGCTATTTCCCCACAGTGATATTCCCCTCACTTCCTGTCTTGGTGACACTAAGACAGGAAGTGAGGGAAAATCTCATGCAATGATATCACCCTACTAGAAATTGTAGTTCCGTCTAAAAAGTATACATAAAGTAAGCACTTGGTTTCCAAAGTGGAAAAAATTATGGAGGAGTTAAAACCCCATAGTGTGATCGGGTAATCTGACGGTGTGTTCCTACACTCCTCAATGTGTCTGTTCATTAAGCTGTGCTGAATTATCCTTGATTCACAATTCCTGCAAGAGTTGCACATGGTATGTGGGAGATGCAAATTTAAGGTGGCATAATTATCCACACAATCACACATAATCCTTTTTAAAGGTCACCAGCAGAATTTGATGGCATAGTGGTTCACAGCAGTGCCATCATATTCCAGTTAGATCTGTCAATTAACAAAGCAATGGGATCTGGGGGTGTATTTAACTTGCAATGGACACCCCCATTCATTATCATATGGCAGTGTGAGATGGGTCTGTTGGGAATGTGATCCATTGAGACAAGTGATTATACACTCATGTGTTTCTTTTAGAGGTGATTTGTTCAAGGCAATCCTTTGAAGACATGACCATTCCAGATTTTTGTGATCACTGATTCCATCTCAGGTGAACCAATTAGCTGCTGTGTGCAGATCCAGCTTATGATGGTAAGAGTGTCAGACAAGACAAACGGGGCCGAGCTTGCAGTGTGTATGGATGTATGTAAGGCAATAATTTTTTGCATTATGCATTTAGGGAATATAATGTTTCTAATCTTGCATATATGAAAAGGGTCAATACATTTGTCTTTATCTAGATAGATTCCAAAGCGTCAGAGCAATCTGTCACAGATAATTGGGTTTCATTTTGTGTAAAAGTTGAAACGAATCAAATCTATCTATATACAGGCATAGCCCACTTTAAGTACACAATGGGACCAGGGCATGTATGGAAACTGAAAATGTACTTAAAGTGAAGCAATACCTTTTTTCTTTTCTCGATGCATGAAAATACACCAGCTCCATTGTAAATTTTGGCAACATTGACATAGCCTTACTCCCAAACCATGTGGGAGCATGTTAAGGGGATCCAGGACTATGACATGATAGATTACCTAGGCAAGCTGGCCAGCCACAAAATGGATATGGTGTAGTCCTGGGTACCTGGGTACCCTGTCGTTGCTCCCTAAGTTTGTTATCCCTGTCACTTATGGTTTGTGAGCAGTGTCATGGCAAGCTGAACAAGCTGTGTCCTTACTCACGATTGTATATAAAGTGAGTGTACTTAAAGCAGGGTATGCCTATCTATATCTATATAGAAAGTTCAGAGATGTGAACCTGTTCCCTATTATATACACTAATATATGGTATATAACATTCTATAATGTATCTAATGTATATATATTGTATATAATATATACATAGTATATATATTGTCTAATATATATATTTTTTAGATACACATACATACATCTATATATATACACATAATATATATATATACATATAATATATATACATATATATATATATATATATATACATATAATATATATACATATATATACATATAATATATATATATATACATATATATACATATAATATATATATATATATATATACATATAATATATATATATATATATACATATAATATATATATATATATATACATATAATATATACATATAATATATATTAATATATATATATATATATACATATAATATATATATATATATATATATATATATATATATATATATATACACATATATATATATATATATACACACATACATATATATATATATATATATATATATATATAGGGAACAGGTTCACATCTAGGAAGTTTCTATAACAGGAAGCTTCTAGATCACGTCTAATAGGCAGAAAGTGCATGCGCAGATCAGCAGACCAAAAGTTTCTTGCACACCCGCTAGATAAGCGACCCACCCTGCCACCATCCCCCATCCCGCACCCTGCACACTCACACCCCCTCCTTACCTTACACACAAATGCCACGATTTCGTCTGTAAACAGTGCAGGAGCCATGATGCACACTTACGACAGGGCCTGGACAATTTCCGGAAACGTGTGCACGCAGCAAAAGTTTCGTTTCCGGTTTCATGTATAAATGTGAGAACGCGGTTTTGTATATTCGCGAATTCGCGAATAGTGAACATACACAACCATTAAGCAGATTTAACTTAGAAAAAGAAATACAAATACATACATTTGTGGACACCAGAAAACTTTATTTAGACACATGAAGACATTTTAAAAAAAAAATTGGAAACATGCTGTTTATTACATTTGTATTTTTCAAACCAAAACAACCTTTGTACAACATTTAGACCATATACATCGACAAAGAGCCCATAATCAACAGATGCATGTGCAGATTGACAGAATTATGTTAACAGCAATAAATACTTACAGAGAGTCAACACACAACACAGCCAAATCTCACCTCCATAAATAACAAAGGGCCAAAAATGTTACCCATAAAACATGTGACACACAAATATATTGGACCTCTTCGTAGGTCAAATCTTTCCTGATGTCTGAGTGAGCTATATATAATCCAAGCAAACACACCCAGAATGGTAACGCCCAGTCCAAAAATTAACTGTGTGTATCCTGTGTGTTTTGGAGCATGCTCAGTTGCCAAAACAAGGGAAATAGAAATGAGGAATAGAAATGTATGTAGGTGTGTATAGTATATGTGAATTGAAAAAATTCTCTCTTGAAGTTTGCTAGTCATTATTTAGAATGTTTAGATACAGGAATACATACATATATATACAATTACGTGAGAGAGAGAGAAATATATATTTAGGGAAACAATTGAAACACACCTTTTGGGATTTGAGAAGTGAGATTGTGACGATTGACCAGATATGTAAGCCAACAATCTGACTCATCACTCATGAACATCCCTAAATTTGGCGTGGCAATTATATCAGGCGTTCTTATGTGCATTTTGGCTGGCGTTTTCCCAGGCGTTTTGACATGCATTTTTTGGGCAGGCATTGTTATATGAAATCACCTACAAAAGCCCCAAAAACAGACCACAAACACGTACATGTGAACGTAGCCCGTTTGGGGGCGTTTGAGGGGGATTTGTCCAGCTCAAGGATCAGCTCCCAAAACAGGCAAAAAATCCAATCCTATTCAGTTCAATGGCCCCTGTTCCCATGTGAGCATTTTGACGGCATGAGGAAAACACCCAACGCTCACTGAGAAATAGCACAATGATTAGGGAGTCTGCCTTCCTGCTGTAGGTTTGTAAGTTCGAATCCGGAAGGTGCCCTCTGTATGGGCAACACTTGGATATCTCCAATCCTCCAAATGTTGACATCATTAATTTTGTTCATGTTTGAAAAAGGCATGTGTATCAGCAAACTTTTAATCCAAAGACATGAACAAAATACAAAAGATGCCCCATAAAGTCAATATGTAGCAATATTGTGAGCTAAAGCTCTATTTGTTTGTTGGGCATACTTTGCTAATTAGCCAAGTATAAGGGATATATATATATATACCTTCAGTTAAATGTGTAGTAAAATGGTAACACTTGGCCATACCCATATGGAAGAAAAGGTAGTATTTGCAATATATTTCTAAAAACATTCTTTGGAAACACATAAAATATTGTCAAAATTGTGACATTTCCTTGATATGTGTGAAATGCTAATAATCTTTCTTTGAAATATGTTTTACATCTATTTTTTTTCTATCTGACGACCAATTCCCCAATGTAATATTTTGTGGGTTTTTTCAGAGAATGTGGAGGTTCTATATAAACACTGTAGATTTGACTGCTATGATTTCGGAGTTAGCAGGAAAGGTGTATGGAATGTGATGGTGTTTACTAAAGGATCCCTTGTTGGAAGTGTGCATGTTTTTCCAATTCCGCCGGTTTTTGCCATTTTCTATGGGCGAGACAGCGGATTTGCAAGCGGTATTCAAAAAAAAATTGACCCAAAATCGCGCTGGCGAAATTTTTTGAGCCAATTTGACGTTGCGCATGCGCACATTCGCGAGTTCGCAGCTCGCGGCTGGAGGAGCTGTTTAACCTTTCCACACTTTCGCAGATATCTCTCTTTCTAAGTCAGTTTTTGAGATTTTTTAAACGCAAGTCATCTCCAAATTGACTTCCACACCTTCCACAGTGATTTGGGATTTTTGGGGGTACAGGGGAAAATTTGGCTAAACTTTAGTCGAGCTTTTAGCTGGCGTGGTTTTAAGTCGCGCTCTGACCATATTGCATCTTAATGAATCTCACACTAGGCGCTATTTTCCGCCCGCCGTTCTTTGAATGCCAATTTCAGACTTAAATAATCGCCGCTTCGCAAAATCACGCCGAAACGCCAATTCGCCGTACTATGAATCAGGCCCACAGTATCTCACAAAAGTGAGTACATCCCTCACATTTTTGTAAATATTTTATTCTATATTTTGCACAGTGCATTTAGATACGTTTCTTATATTTTTTTTTTTTTAGTATTTTACATTTATATATATATATATATATATATATATATATATATATATATATATATATATATATATTTGGGACTTGGCTATACAGTATCTCACAAAACTGAATACACCCCTCACATTTTTGTAAATATTTTATTATATCTTTTCATGTGACAACACTGAAGAAATTATACTTTGCTACAATGTAAAGTAATGAGTGTACAGCTTGTATGACAGTGTAAATTTGATGTCCCCTCAAAATAACTCAACACACAGCCATTAATGTTTAAACCTCTGGCAACAAAAGTGAGTACACCCCTAAGTGGAAATGTCCAATTTGGGCCAAAAGTGTCATTATTTGGTGTGGCCATCATTATTTTCAAATACTGCTCTAACCTTCTTGGGTATGGAGTTCACCAGAGCTTCACAGGTTACCACTGGAGTCCTCTTCCAATCCTCTATGATGACATCATGAAGCTGGTGGATGTTTTGAGACCTTGTGCTCCTTCACCTTCCGTTTGAGGATTCCCCACAGATGTTCAATAGGGTTTAGGTCTGGAGACATGCTTGGCCAGTCCATCACCTTTACCCTCAGCTTCCTTAGTAAGGCAGTGGACGTCTTGGAGCTGTGTTTGGGGTCGTTATCATGTTGGAATACTGCCCTGCGGCCCAGTCTCCGAAGGGAGGGGATCATGCTCTGTTTCAGTATGTCACAGTACTTGTTGGAATTCCTGGTTACCTCAATGAACTGTATCTCCCCAGTGCCTTCAACACTCTTGCAGGCCCAGACCATGACACTCCCACCACCATGCTTGACTGTAGGCAAGACACACTTGTCTTTGTACTCCTCACCTGGTTGCCGCCACACACGCTTGACACCATTTGAACCAAATAATGCTTTCTTTGTCTCATCAGACCACAGGACATGGTTCCAGTAAATAATGTCCTTAGTCTGCTTGTCTTCAGCAAACTGTTTGCGGGCTTTCTTGTGCATCATCTTTAGAAGAGGCTTTCTTCTGGGACGACAGCCATGCAGACCAATTTGAAGCAGTGTGCAGCATATGGTCTGAGCACTGACAGGCTGACCCCCCACCCCCATCCCTTCAACCTCTGCAGCAATGCTGGCAGCACTCATACCTCTATTTCCGATAGACAACCTCTTGATATGACGCTGAGCATGTGCACTCAACTGAGTGGAACCTGTCCTGTATGGTCTTTGCCACCATGCTGCAGCTCAGTTTCAGGCTCTTGGCAATCTTCTTATAGCCTATGCCATCTTTATGTAGAGCAACAATTCTTTTTTTCAGATCCTCAGAGGAGTGTACTCACTTTTGTGAAATACTGTGCATACACTTCAACTACTCAAAGTGTTACTAAACCCAGGACCCTGCATTCACTACATCTGGTCTCCTACAGTACACAGAACATGGAAATGCAATTATTTTAGTAAATATAAACTGCTAACTGCTAACTGCTACCTTTTCTCATCAGCAGTATATAGCAGTATTGTGACTTCTATGATTGTCTGTTAAGGCTTGTAGGAGGAGTTTCACTCTCCTCTGACTGTCCTATGAGGCTGCAAGACCCCTGACCCTCTGTCTGGACAGTGCTGATTGGCCCTGTGCAGATCACATGCACTCTCCCAAGAAAAAAAAAACTCCCTAGCAATACACACCAAACTGAGCATGTGCAGAGTGACACTAAAGGCTCTGTACTATCAGCAGACAGATTGGGGACTGTGGAAGAAAGAACGGATCAGAGAAGACAGAATAAAACAGCCTTTTTACCCAGTGCAAAGGATTACACCTAAGGTTCCACCATGATTATAACAAGCATGCTTTACTGCATATACAGACTGATTTTACTGTTGTGGGTTTAGTAACACTTTAATTGCCCTGTTTTTTTTTCATGAAATCCTTTCCTAATGTGTTTTTCTGCCTCCCTGTGTGCTCCTGAACCTCTCCTTTTCCCCTTCACTTCCATTTGTTTGGGTTGAGCAGCGTACATTAGTTGCAGTCATGGGCGCTGCTCTATGTGTTGGCAAGTGTTAGTACCCCTTTATCTGTAGCGTCTCCTTTGGTGATGTAGTGGGTGGATTTAGTGCTCCTTCATATGCCAGCTGTGGGTGGGTGCCCAGTTGAGTTGGCATATGAAAGCAGGACACCCCTGATCAGCAAAATGTAGTGTTGCGCTGTGAGGAGAGAGAGAGCCCTCTTCAGGGATGAATTGCCAGGGTGACCAGAAAAGGACACATTGGGGACAGATGGAGAAATATTGCCACCCCTGACTTTCAGCTAGCAGGTCCTATGGTTTGGTTTAGGATGACCCTGGGGCCTAAGGAACAGCACCCTACTTGTGAGGAAGGAAAACTTTTTTGTGTGAGCCACCTGTGGGGTGAGTCTGATAACATCTGGGAAAATGGCTGCAATGGTTCAGTGACTATTGTGAGCAAAGGTGTACGCAGCCTATTGCATTGGGGTGTGCACCCCAAAGTGAGATGGGACAGTGAATGAATGGGAAGCACTTTGTACTGAGTGGCTTCCTGTTCATTCACAAACAGAAGCATAATAAACACAGTTTACCATCCTTCAGTCATGAATGAACGCAGTGAGCGAGTGTGTTGACTGCGTTCATTTAGAAAAGGAAGGGGTCAGTAAATTATATATTTACCAGCCCCTTCCATCACTCTCCCCTGAAGCCGGGAGGAGAGGAGGGGAGGGAAGCCATTAGCACTGCAGGGCGGGCTAACAGGGGGGGGGGCTGGGCAGTAGGGGGAATCAGCACCGCACATAGTGTTTAGGGTGTGCCCAGGCACACCTGGCACACACCCTGCATACACCTATGATTCTGATTGTTCTGCACTAGACACAACTGTCAGGAAGTCATAAAATTGAGGTATGGTGTTCTGCACTAAAGACTTGTGAAGAATAAATGTAATTGTGCCAGTGTGATTATCTGAATGGTTTGGAATTGAATCTGCCCATATTTTGAGTTTTTTTCTTTGTTGTTTTATTTTGTTTAACCCTTTTTGGGAATGGATTCATATTTTTCTCAGGCATGTTTAAATTAATTTACTGTTGACTGACTCAATACCTCTCCTGGCAGACTGTTACAAGCATCTTCTGCAGAGCATACACATTGTTATAGTAGGAATACAGTTAGAGCATACACATAGTCAGGGTAGGCATACAGTTGAAGCATACACATAGTCAGGGTAGGCATACAGTTAAAACATACACATAGTCAGGGTAGGCATACAGTTAAAACATAAACATAGTCAGGGTAGGCATACAGTCAAGGCATACACATAGTCAGAGTAGGCATAAAGTCAGAGCATACACATAGTCAGGGTAGGCATTAAGTCAGGGCATACACATAGTCAGAGTAGGCATAAAGGTAGAGCATATACATAGTCAGAGTAGGCATACAGTCAGGGCATACACATAGTCAAAGTAGGCATAAAGTCAGAGCATACACATAGTCAAAGTAGGCATAAAGTCAGAGCATACACATAGTCAGGGTGGGCACATAGTAAGAGTAGGCACACAGTCACAGCGTACACATAGTCAGGGTAGGCACATAGTCAGAGTAGGCACATAGTAAGCATAGGCACAAAGTCAGAGCGTACACATAGTCAGGGTAGGCACACAGTCAGAGCATACACATAGTCAGAGTAGACATAAAGTCAGAGCATACAGATAGTCAGAGTAGGCACATAGTAAGAGTAGGCACAAAATCAGGGCATACACACAGTCAAGGTAGGCACACAATCAGAGCATACACAATGTCATAAGAGTAGGTACTCTGCTAGAGCATACGCATAGTCAGAATAGGTATACAGTCAGAGCATACACAATGTTATAAGAGTAGGCACACAGTTAGAGCATACACATAGACAGAGTAGGCACATAGTAAGAGTAGGCACACAGTTAGAGCATACACATAGTCAGAGTAGGCACATAGTAAGAGTAGGCACACAGTTAGAGCATACACATAGTCAGAGTAGGCACATAGTAAGAGTAGGCACACAGTTAGGGCATACACATAGTCAGAGTAGGCACATCGTATAGGCACACAGTTAGAGCATTCACATAGTCAGAGTAGGCACAGAAGAAGGAGCACTCAATCATCGTACACATGCAATCCCAGACCAGACATACAAAGAACACACTGCCTGTCGTTCCCTCTAATTTCCAGGCTATTATCTGTTTATCCACTTGTCTAGGAATTCTTGACAAATTAGTAGAACTACAGCTATAATGGCCAAGGGAGGACTAGGACTAGTAGCCAAGACGGTTCTTTTGCAGAGCATGTGTGCTAACAGCACAATTGCAAAAAAAAGGAGAGGACAGAGCAAGCAAAGTGATGATGAACTCATCCCACTCGTCCCACTGCTGCGTTATTGCCCAGTCAGAAGGCTGGGCTGTGTTTTGACCACTGCAGTGCAGGTTGGGAATCTGGCTATACTTTATGGCATAGGTGCCTGGATAACAGGTAATCACTTCCATGTATGAAGCTTCTTACTTGGAGTTCAGATTACACAACTTGAAAACAAAGTTCAAGAACAAATATTAGAATATACTGCATACTGACTCAAAGCTCAAGGTGAAGCGTGCTGTATGACATAGTGATAAAATATTCACTTAATATTTATTTATTTCATTTTATTTCAGTCTTTTATGATTACATTTTTTTCATGCCTGCCTTTGAAACATCTCTGAAAGTCCAGGTACACGTCAACATAAAGAAGTCGCCACCACTGACAAAATACATTGTCAAATTAATTGTGCGTTTAAAAAGAAGGGAAAATCGAATGAATTTATCTGGTTCTTTGCAGTTCGGTACTATGTACTCTCAGTTCCCATGAATCTGTAGGCAGTCAAGCATACCTGTTGAGCGACAGTGTGGGCTTATCTATGTTTGTTATACATTATATAAACTAAACCCTTAAGCCATTTCACTGTCAAAGATGACTCCTTCAAACAGCAAAAAATATGTTTTATCAGCAATGCCAAATTGTTATACAATTTAATTAAATATATGTCTAGTGTCCAGCATATCAGGTGGGTACCTCTATCACCTCTACATGATTGTATTAAATCGGTTCCCCTAAAGGGGCTCATAGATGTTGGACACCCCAATCTGATGTGAGCTTGACAAGCTAAAAACCCAAGTCAGCTGTGTATGGAACATATGTGACTATAGCAAATATCACCTGGGATTTCCCACAGGCTGAAAAGTCAGAAAGTTCTCAGGTTGGAAATTTTTGACACACAAATTAAGATTTCTCATATTAAAGAAGTCCAAGCTGAATAACAAATAGAACATTCCCAAATAGCTTATAACAAGTGGATGCTATATCGACTACCAGCTGGGAACTAGTATCAACAAAAGTCAAACATACAGTATACCGCCAGCACACTATGGATCTTCAAAATAATGACCAAAAGATTACAAATTCTATGTCAGGTAAAACAGTCTACATACAGTGAGCGAAAAAAGTATTTGATTCCCTGCTGTTTTTGTAATGATCAGTCTATAATTTTATTGGTAGATTTATTTTAACAGTGAGAGACAGAATAACAACACAAAAAAAATCCAGAAAAACAAGTTTTTCAAAAAAGTTATCAATTGATTTGCATTTTAATGAGTAAAATAAGAATTTGACCCCTTTGAAGAACATGACTTGATGGCAAAATCCATGTTGGCAATCACAGAGGTCAGACGTTTCTTGTAGTTGGTCACAAGGTTTGCACACATCTCAGGAGGGATTTTGTCCCACTCCTCATTGCAGATCCTCTCCAACTCATTACGGTTTTGAGGCTGACGTTTGGTAACTCGAACCTTCAGCTCCCTTCAGATTTTTTCTATGGGATTAAGGTCTGGAGACTGGCTAGGTCACCCCAGAACCTTATTGTGCTTCTCTTGAGCCACTCCTTTGGTGCCTTGGCAATGGGTTTTGGGTCATTGTCATGTTGGAATACCCATCCACTACCCATTTTCACCCAAGATTTGACGGTACATGGCCCCGTCCATCGTCCCTTTGATGCGGGAAAGTTGTCCTGTCCCCTTAGCAGAAAAACACCCCAAAAGCATAATGTTTCCACCTCAATGTTTGACAGCGGGGATAGTGTTCTTGGGGTCATGGGCAGCATTCATCCTTCAAACACGGGGAGTTGAGTTGATGCTAAAGAGCTTGATTTTAGTCTCATCTGACCACAACACTTTCACCCAGTTCTCCTTTGAATCATTCAGATGTTCATTAACAAAATTCAGACAGGCCTGAACATGTGCTTTCTTGAGCAGTGGGAACCTTGTAGGCACTGCAGGATTTCAGTCCTACACGGCGTAGTGTGTTGCCAATGGTTTTCTTGGTGACTACTATGGTCTCAGCTGCCTTGAGATTATTGACAAGATTCTCCCGTGTAGTTCTGCGCTGATTCCTCATCATTCTCATGATCAGTGAAACTCAATGAGGTGAGATGTTGCATGGAGCCCCAGACCGAGGGAGATTGACAGTTATTTTGTGTTTCTTCCATTTGTGAATAATCGCACAAACTGTTGTCACCCTCTCACAAAGCTGCTTGGCAATGGTCTTGTAGCCTATTCAAGCCTTGTGTAGGTCTACAATCTTGTTCCTGACATCCTTGGATGGCTCTGTGATTTTAGCCATGGTGAAGAAACCTGGGAGCCAGAAATCTTGCTGATTGATAGGGGATCAAATACTTATTTTACTCATTAACCGCTTTGCCGCTGCTCACTAGAGCTGTACTGCGGCAAAGTGGCTCTTGTAGGTCTGACGACGTAGACCTACGTCGGCAGTCCCTCCTCCTTCTAGGCGGCGCGCTCCCGCTGTATTCAGTCACAGCGGGAGTCGGACCAGGGGAGGAGCAGCGGCGATCGCCGCTGCTCTTCCCCGATCGTCGGGGAATCGAGTGTGGAGATCCGCCCGCCTGTGTAAACACAAGCGGGCGGATCTCCGAAGTGACAGGCAGGGTCAGATTGCAGGGTTCAGCATAGCTGAACCCTGGATCTGTCCTTGTGTCACACAGTCACCTCCCCCCACACACGTCAGTAAACACCAGGCATACATTAACCCCTCCCTCTCCAATAAAATTAACCCCTTCACTGCCAGTGTCATTTTTACAGTAACAGTGCATATTTATAGCACTGATTACTGCAGTAATGTCACTGGTACCCCCAAAAGTGTCAAAAATGTCAGTCAGGGGTCCGATCTGTCCGCCGCAATGTCGCAGTCCCGCAAAAAAAATCGCAGATCGCAGCCATTACTCGTTAAAAAAAAACACCAAAAATGACATAAATCTTTCCCTTAGTTAGCAAACGCAATAACTTTTGCGCAAACCAATCAAAATACGCTTATTGTGATTTTTTTTACCAAACATAGGTAGCAGAAAACAAATTGGCCAAAAATTTAAAAAAATTTTGATTTTAAATTTTTTGGGGGGGGGGGAATTTCATATAAAAAAATGTGAAAAATATTGTTATTTTTTCAAAATTTACTCTATTTTTTTGTTTATAGCGCAAAAAGGAAAAATCGCACAGGTGATCAAATACCACCAAAAGAAAGCTCTGTTTGTGGGAAAAAAGTACGTCAATTTCATTTGGGTATGGCGTCGCACGACCGCGCAATTGTCAGTTAAAGTCGCACAGTGCCGAATCGCAAAAAGTGGCCCAGACGTAAGACAGCAAAATCCACCGGTGGTAAAGTGGTTAAAATGCAAATCAATTTATAACTTTTTTTAAATGCGTTTTTGGGATATTTTTGTTGTTATTCTGTCACACGCTTTAAAATAAACCTACCATTAAAAAGAAAGACTGATCATTTCTTTGTCAGTGGACAAATGTACAAAATCAGTAGGGGATTAAATACCTTTTTCTCTCACTGTATGTATTCCATTTTGTGGATAGCTGTTTGACTGGAGTTCCACTTTAATACTGGGCCAGCTTTAATACCTATTTAAGCTCAAGTAAAGGACCACAAAAAGATATGCAGTGCTAACAATCTATATAAACCCCAAATGACACACAATATAATATGTGCTAAAACAGCGCTTGCAAAATGAATCTCCATTAGTAATGCTATAATAAAATATTACTATCGTGATAATATCAATTAATATATAAAGTGCTCAGTCCCAATAGTACTTGAAATAGAATCCAAAGTGAAAGTCTATTCAATAAACTGTAGAAAAGTGTACTGTACCGTATCATCAAAATAATGCCCGCAAGTCCGAACTCACCAAATGATGATGACCCATTTGTTATATAACAAAAAAAGTGAATCCGTCTTGTTAGTCACCCAGGGACCAGAGGGTATTTGCCAGCTGTTGCCTGGTATCCTCTACTTGTGATGGTGTGATTCACTGGTTCCAATGGCAAATCAAAAAATTGATTAAAAAGAGAGAGAAGTATCAGCCTGTACGACTCTGAGTAAGGGATCGGAATTTTTTTATTTTTTTTACACATTATGTTTGCTTATAGCAGTGAATTACATTGCTATAAGCAAGCATTTTATTGAATAAAACTGAATAATTCAGTTTGTTTTGTTGGCATTAGCTGTGATTGGTCAAAGCTAATCCCATGGTACAGACTCTACTCACAACTCAACACACAGACTTTAATGTCTAAACCGCTGGCAACAAAAGTGAGTACACCCCTAAGTGACAATGTCCAAATATGGCCCAATTAGCCATTTTCCCTCCCCGGGGGTCATGTGACTCGTTAGCGTTACAAGGTCTAGGGTGTGAATGGGGAGCAGGTGTGGTAAATTTGGTGTTATCGCTCTCACTCTCCCATACTGGTCACTGGAAGTTCAACATGACATCTCATGACAAAGAACTCTCTGAGGATCTGAAAAAAAGAATGGTTACTCTACATAAAGATGGCCTAGGCTATAAGGAGATTGCCAACCCTGAAACTGAGCTACAGCAGGGTGGCAAAGACCATACAGCAGTTTAACAGGACAGGTTCCACTCAGAACAGGCCTCGCCAGGGTCGACCAAAGTAGTTGAGTGCACGTGCTCAGCATCAAATTCAGAGGTTTTCTTTGGAAAATAGACATATGAGTGCTGCCAGCAATGCTGCAAAGTTTGAAGGGGTGGGGGGGTAAGCCTGTCAGTGCTCAGACCATAAGCTGCACACTGCATCAAATTGGTCTGCAAGGCTGTCTTCCCAGAAGGAAGCCTCTTCTAAAGATGATGCACAAGAAAGCCAACAGTTTACTGGAACCATGTCCTTTTGTCTGATGAGACTAAGATAAACTTATTTGGTTCAGATGGTGTCAAGCCTATTTTCATTCACATCCCTTCCAGATGTCTTCACAGTTGAAACAACGGAATCCCATTTTCTTTTGGTTTGAGGAACCAAGACAATCTTTTTCTATTATTTAGGGATGACGGCAACCACTCACACTTTAGTAGCTCCATAGACAACCCCCAGTAATACATTAATGTGTGTATTATGTGCAGCTTTTTACTAAAAATCTATTTGCCCCTCCTTCCTGCTATGCAGGGGGAATAAACAAAGAGATTGTTCCCTCTGTACAGAGCCCTGCATTGTTTTTCACCACAGGGCTCTGGGTTGTGATGTGGCTGTGACACAACCAATCAGCAGGTCCTGTCCATAAAACATTGGCCTAGACCTTCTGACAAAATCCTGCTGAGTCTAATCACAGCAGGATTAGACAGGGGGGTGTGTGCACACCCCAAACCCAGAAGAAGGCAGCAATGTACACATCACTGTTCCTGTAGGAGCTGCCCATCTGCAGTACAATCCCAGCAGTCCTAAAGTGATTTTAAAAAGTTCTAAGTGAACTTCAACACATGAAAAAACATAAGTGTGGAGGAGGGCTATATAAGTTGTATATTTTGATGTTAAAGTGGCATATATACCCAAATGCCACCTTTATCTTCCCCACTGGGGCAATTGACCTGGAAGACCGTGGGGCAGCTCTCGGAGCCCTAATTGTTTCCAAAGAAATCATTCCAACATACTTATCCCAGCTGGGCAAAACACTGGTAATAGGATGAAAAAAATGCATTAGCAGAGGTTTCTTACAGGAAAAGTGCACCTCAGAAGTCTCAGAAATGTTGTTTTTATAATCAGGTTTTTCTTTTACTACCAAAGATAGTAAAACAGAACAAAGCCAGTAAATTGGGTGCAAATAAAAGAGTTAACATCCAGACCACAGTAAAGGATGATTTTCAATCCAAAGGAAATATTTAGGCATATTTAGTGCATATTTGGGTAGCAGTCAATATATGACATGACTGTGAATATTAACAATAGTCCATGGTGAAATTGTTTATTTAACCACTAATGTGAAGGATGGACCATATGTACTATGTACAGTACATCTACATTCAGAGCGAGAGTTAGCTGAGAGGGCCTAAGTCAGAATTAGGGCATACAACTATTTAGCTATCTGGAACCCTTTCTTAATTAAGCAGGATAGTGCAACCAGAGGGTTGAGAACCCCAAACTTACAGTGGAATTCTTTTCACTGAGATATCATTTGAAAGTATTTACAAGTGGCTCCTTGCAGTTGGAAAACACATTTATACAGATTGAGGTGGGATGAAGAACATCATTCTCCATGCCTAAAACAATGTTTTTAGCCAGCACTGTTATATACCCTATTAATGTTACACTTGTGCTTGACCCCACGCATTCAGCCCCTGATGTTTTCTATTGGCTAATGAGGACAACTATCAGTATTATGACCAACACAGAGTTAAGAGAGGTTGAAAATACACAAGAAAATCCTGGCGCTGGGAACTAGATGATCTGAAAACCCAAAAACCTGTGGTATCAAGCTAAATGGGATGGATGGCCATGTATAAGGTGACAGTTAGTCCATGTCAGGGGTGCAGCTGTCCCATGCTCAGATCCAGCTGAGAAAAGTAGAAAAACACAACAAATGGATGGGAATATAAGCGCTCCCCAGAACAAATGCAAGTGGGCACAGGAGTCACAAATGAAACGTCACAATGATGAATGGTCACAATGATAAAATGACTCGTTTAATATAAAACTGGCATGAATGCTGGTAAGCAGGATATGTCCAAAAGATAGGCAGTACCTGTGGTGGAAATCAGGGAGGCAGATGGAAACATCTCTCAAATCACACAGATGGTGGAGAATCCCAGGGAGCGACCACACATGAGGAGTGGAGGAGAGGGAGATCCGTGGCCTGAGAGTGATGGGGAGAAGCACATCTCCCTGTGGAACGAGCCGGCCGCAGGAGCACAACAAGCCGGCGTCTCCTCGCCTCAGCTGTCTCGAGCGGCGCCAACAGGTGACGTCATCGGCAGGTGATGGTCAGCTCACGGGAGTCCGTTCCAGGCTGGTGAAGGCAGCCCCACAGTGCTTGATGTGTCACGCACCAACAGCGGACATATCCAGGAAGTGAGGGGAGGATGGTGGAATAAAAGTTGAACGCCACAAGGGGGGGGGGAAGGAGGTAGTAATAGAGATTACATGTTTCGGGACAAGCCCTTCGTCAACCTATACACAACAAGTCTAGATTTTCACCCAATACCTTTTGTCATACCTCTGGATCTACCGATCTACTAATAATTCTGACATGCAGTTTTTACTGCAGATCACCTCTGCTAATGGCTCTTTCACACGGTCCATCTCCGTCGGCGGACTCTGTGCTGCTCAGCGGGGGATCGATCCGCCGATCCCCGCTGAGCAGGCAGGTGACAGCTCCCTCTCCGCTCTGTGTGCAGAGAGGGAGGTGTCAGAGCCTGGCTGCTCTCTATGGGGAGATCGGATGAGAACGGACTTCCTGTCTGCTCTTATCTGATCCCATCAGATCTGATCCCCTGGATAGATGGAAAATGGGGTTTCCATCCGTCCGGATTTCACGGACAGGATCGGAGGCGGACGGCAGCGGACATGTCTCCACTGACATCCGCTGCCTCATAGGGATGCATGGAGGATCCGATCAGGTCCGCCTAAAAAACTGACAGGCAGATCTGATTGGATAATTCGTGTGAAAGGACCCTTATGCTTGTTTCTCATTGCATTCTCAGTCTGAATTGTCCAGGTCTTAGCAGGTTTACTGTAACTGCAGTGTAGTCTGCAGGGAGGCTCAAGACCTGCTTGTGCTACCTAAAAGGTGTGTTTGGATCACCAACACAGCTAAAATATATCACAAATCCTTCAGCAGGTAAATGTTTTTTTTAAATATGTATTTAAACTGTATATTGAGCAGTTTGCTTGTAGTTCAGCTTTAAATTAGAAGTTAGCAGCTCCACTAGGACCTTTTTTAGTTTTCAGTAATATGAAAGTTTTTAACATTAGGCAATGATCTTTCCATAGTAAAATCTTCCCCTGTGCAAACTTTTATTATATAATTATGTTTGTGAAACCCTGTCTAGGGATGTGGTTGGTTGTCCCTTTACGGTGCTGCAGCATTGCAGGAAAATCTTTCCTTTCAATTGGTCATTGTGTGATGGAGAGCATGATATGAAGATTATTTTGTTCCAGCCACTTGGACAGTGGTTGTGAAAATGAGAGGGTGTACATAATATCTCTTCAACTCCCAGTCACAGACAGTGGGTAATTACAGCAAGTTATATTCACTCCGAGATGAAAATTAGGGTTCACGTGCACTGACCCTTTAAATTTTACTTTTACAGAAGCACTTTAATTAATTTGTTTGTTCTACATTTGTGTATTGTGTGTTTGTCTTGTTGCATGATAATACTCCCAAAGTGAATTAGGATTAACTGTTTCCTGGTCATTTTTCTTTTTCTCGCACGGATTACACCTTATTAGTTGTTGTGTATGTTTGTACTAGGGAATAACCGGCCTTTAAAGATTATCATTCTGTTGCCTAACAATTATCATAAGGCATGTTCTGCATATATTTAGTATATAGTCTTCACCAGCGCTTTTTTTCTCCGAAAAAAGGTGAAGGAACCCCCATCCTTCTCAGTGACCCCTTGTCTCGGCCCACTACCCACCACTGAGCACTGTCCCATGGTTCCATCCCCTACCCACCTCTCACGCACAACAAAATACCTCACCCAGCAACAAAAGATCCACCCCAGCAACATTAGACCCCCCCTCCAGTAACAACAACGGCTCTCCCAGCAACCAGTATCAATAGATCAGCCAACAATAGACCTCTACTTCAACAGGAGATCCCTACCTACAACATAAGACCCCCCCAGCAACAATAATTTCCCCAGCAGCAACAATAGACCCTCACACAATAACAGATCCCTACCAGTGACAATAGATCCCCAAGCAGCCAGCATAAAGAGACCCTCCAACACACCCCACACCCCTTGCTATTACATACATACATACATACATTCTGGAGGTGCCGGAACTGCGTTCCCCCGTGTTCCTGCTGAAAAAAAGCCCTGGTCTTCACACTCTAAGATTAAATGTGTATTATATAGCATACAATAATATACAGATCTTTACATTTAAATGATTGATCAATGCATTGAGCCTTTTCGCCGACAAAGCTGTTTTTATGTTTTCACATTTTTTTGCACACATGTTTAAAAAATAATTTTTAGCCTTGAAGATTATGTGAAACCCGTAAAAATTTGATATCTTCTGAAAGCAGACACCCTAGAAAATAAAACAGTTCCAATTTTTTATGTCACACGATATTACCACAAACTTTTGGTAAAAAACACACTAAAGTGATTTAAAGGGCAAACAAACACAATAAACTACCCACATTTTTGATAAAATGTAAAAGATGAGGTTATACTGAATAAATAGATACCCAACATGCCAAACTTTAAATTTGTGTGCACCCAACAAACTTCAGTACCCTATGTTTTCTATAGGTGATGCTTCAAAAGCCCCGTATATGTATCAGTTTAGTGTTACAGAGGAGGTCTAGTGCTAGAATTATTGTTCCCACTTCTGTGTGCGCATTGATATGTAACATGTGTATCGCAATCAACGTTTTCATGCATAGGCGCCGCCAACGCTTGTGTTTACATTCGTACGTGCGTATATGTGGAGGTGGGGGACATTTTATATGGTAGGGTGCAACTTTATTTTTTGTAAAAAAAACAAACATTCTTTTTACTTAACTTTTCTTTTATCACATAGGGGACAAAAGGTCACCATATGTGATGATTTTTAGGTTACAGGTTCTCTTTAAATGGGACTTGCAGTTGCAGGGTCTAAAAGACCTTGCATGTCTCCTCTGGGCTCCACTGAATGTTTTACAATACTGTGACCGAGTGTAATCCTTTATTGGGTAAATTAATAAGACTACACAATGCAGTTTTAGTAGTAAGGTAAAAGTCTGTTTTTTTTTTCTTTGTTTTTTAGTTTCGGTATATTTCTGTTACAAAAATTTAAAGCAGTAATCTGTACAGACCAAATTGAGTTTGGAAACATGATTCCCCCATCCTCTACAGTGCTGGGACACAACAATTTTCCTTGTGTGATTTTTCCAAGACACTGAACCGCTGTACACAATTTTATTTTTTCTCACTGTTAAGGAGGAAGGATTTGATAACAAAATTTTGAGGCAATAAAATGCAATAGCGGGTTGCTCCAGCATCAGAAACACTTGTTTTTGCCTACCAGGTTTCCCAAAAACATCCTAATCCTTGAATGCTGAAAAGGGATGGGCCGAACAACCCCCTGTTCGGTTCGCACCAGAACTTCTCGAACAGGAAAAAAGTTCTAGCGAACATGTGAACTCTATTAAAGTCTATGGGACACGAACATCACACAAATGCCTTGTATGCAAGTTATTGCCATAAAACAGTATGGGGACCTGGGTACTGCCCTGGGGGACATGTATCAATGCAAATGTTTTTGTTTTTTTTTTTAAAACTATTGTTTTTAATGATGCTTAAAGTGCAACAATGAAAATGAAAAATTATTTTAAATATGGTGCCTGGGTGATCCCCTTAATGTGCCTGCAAAGTAGCGCATCTGTACGATGTATGGAGCCTGCTGCAGCAATACTGACATTTCTAAAGGAAAAAATGTAATTTAAACTTCCTCGGGGCTGTAATGTATTTCTGGCTGCTGGCAATACAGATTAAAAAAAAAATATGAAAAAAACTACGTAGGGTCATCCCCCCTCAATCCATACCAGGCCCTTCGGGTCTGTTATGGATTTTAAGGGGAACCCTATGCCAAAATAAAAAAAAACAGAGTGCCCCCCCCCCCGAAAAATGCATACCAGACCCTTATCTGAGCACGCTCTGAGTCATGTGATGCCAGAAGGGGCAGTGCCACCGAGAGACGTATCAGGTTGGCCCCGCCCGTGCCTATACAAGAGCTGTAAAAAGCCAGAGAGCGGTCATACGGTGGATAGCCTCTTAACCACTTGCCGACTGCTCACAGTAATCCTACTGCGGCAGTGCAGCTCTCCTGGGTCCAGCGATGTAGACCTATGTCGCCTGGACTCCTACGTCGACCTACGTCGCTGGACTCCTAGTGGTTCCGGCGGTGCGCACGTACCACCAATCGCCGCATCCCTCCCCCGATTTTTTGGGGGAAACTGTGAGAAGACCCGCCTGCTTATGTAAACAAAGCAGGTGGATCTTCTCAGTGACAGACAGGCAAGGATCACTAGATTAAGCATAGCTGAAACTGCGATCTCTGTGTCTGTCACAGAACCGCCCCCTCCCCCACACACGTCAGTAAACATGAGGCATACATTTAACCCCTTGATCACCAACAGTGTTAACCCCTTCCCTGCCAATGACATTATTACAATAACAGTGCATATTTTTAGCACTGATTTCTTAGTAATGTCACTGGTCCCCCCAAAAGTGTCAAAAATGTCAGTCAGGGGTTTGATCTGTCCGCTGCAATGTCGCAGTCCGGCAGAAAATCACAGATCGCCGCCATTACTAGAAAAAAAAAAACAATAAAAATGACATAAATCTTTCCCGTAGTTAGTAAGCGCAATAACTTTTGTAGAGGTACGATGTACCCGATACCCATTCACATAGGGGGGGGGACGGGATCTGGGGGCCCCCTTGTTAAAGGGGGCTTCCAGATTCTGATAAGCCCCCCCACCCACATACCCCCCACAGCCCAGGTGTTTTCGGTGTGGTGCTCTCACACTGGCCACGTTTGAAATAAACTATGCCTGAGTTCAATGGTTGACATGCAAAGTACTGGCAGAACACTGTTGCCAGGCAAAATAAAAATGTATCAAATTTAAGAATTTAGTTATTTATAGGGGATTAAAAAAAAAAAATCCCTTTGTTGCATTGGACCATTGGGAATATTCTTTTGCAGTCCTTCATAAACAGCAAAATTATCACATTAAGAGATGAGTGGCTTCCTTCTCAGTTTCTTTAACATGTATGGTTCCTTTTTTTTTTATGTTCCTAGCCATATTTCTTTTTTTTACAGGAGCAGCCATTGTTTTAATTCCTTTAACATATATAATGTTCATACCAATTGTGAACATACAGTATAAATAACGCAGTTATTGAAGTTACTCATGATTTATATATTAAAGGTATGCATATTTTACAGAACATAATTACTTGTAAAGAGTCTAAGGTTCTTACATAAAATGTATATTCTTTGTTAGTATTTATTCCACTATAGCTGGTATCATGGGATTTAAATTATAGATTAAGCCACAAAGCGGCCCTTTAAATTAAAGCCTTGTTACCTAGCACACTTGTAGCACCATACCGACCTGCAAGTGTTTGTTAACATTGCACTCTATAGTTAATGGCCAAACGTCTGTTCTTCTTTAATGCCAATGCAATACATGCTTACTTTTTTCAAATTTTTATTTTTGCTTCATCATTTGGAATGAAACAGCAGAAAGTAAAATAAAATATAGTCTGTTTTTCTCCAATAATAATGTTTGAGATGTACAGCATATGAACTCCAGACCCACATACTCAAAGAGGCTTTGGGAAGTTTAATTCTTGTACGTTCAGTCAGATAAAGAAAAACTTCAAATAAGCGCAATAGTTCTAGAAAGGTGGCTCTCACACAGCAAGGTTTCCCTTGATGGAAGGGCACCCAACAGTAGCTCAAGCCATAGATATACAGAAAGGAGTGCAAGACAAAAAACTTGATAAAAAAAAAGTCCAAGATAATTTTAATTGTTGGTTAAAAATAAAAGTCATATAAACATCCAAAGCAATTTACAAGCAACACCACTCCCCCTTCATCAGGGTTTAGCACGGGATATGATGGACTCCTGTAGGAAACTGTGACTTCACAGATGTATCTTAGAACCAGTATTGGAGGATCATCTTGACAGAAGATGCTATAAAAATTAAAATAATCTTGGACTCCAGTTTTGATCTGGTGCTATTTCTGTACTTCCAAATGTATATCTTAACATCTGAGATATTTGTGGATTTTAATACTTCTATGGCTATCTGCTGTGGCTCCTCGCGTTAGCATGGACCCCCCATGAAATATTAGTCCTTCTGGTGTATTATGTAAAATAAACTAAAAATCAGACATGGAGACACCTCTTATAATGACCACAACAGGTGATTGGACCTGGAAAGTCAGGTGAAAGTATCTTGATGCTGAATCCAAGAATTGACATTGTCCCGAAACAAGTATCAGTTGTGGGTGCAGTGACTTACACCATGCTTTACAATAGTACTTCCATATTATTTTCATATTACTTAGATTTTTAATAACTGTTACCATGCTGCACTTCCTGTTCCTGCGTCACAAGTGACCACATCTGAGACTAACTGAGATGAAGAAAAAGGATATATGCCAATGTGAATCTGTGTCCTGCAATACAGCAATATAGCTGTGAATGTGAGATACCCCCTTGAGGGGAGAGCTCTCTGGTGAGTGCAGTGGCATAAGGAGAGCACAAAGTGGAGAACCTGCACTAATATATACAGTATGTGTTACAAGCACAAATAAAGAGCGCCTGTCACCCTAAATTCTTGAAACCTTGTTTTAAATCTTTAAACCGCTTGCCGACCGCCCCCCGCAGATTAACTGCGGCAGGGCAGCTCGGCTGCGCATAATCATGTAGATCTACGTGATTATTTGCACATGGTTTTGGCGGGGCCGGAGCTGCACTCCTGCTGTGATTAGACACAGCAGGAGCCAGACCGTGGGAGGAGCGGGCTTGATCGCTGCCGGCCTCCCACAATCTTTGGCTAGAATGACAGAAGAGCCGTTTGCTTTGTTTGCAGGTCTTCTGTCAGAGAGGCAGGGAAAGATCATGTGATTCAGCTATGCTGTGAATCACTGATCTCTCTCTGCCTCTGTCCAACCCATCCTCCCACACAGTTAGCACAAAAGGGAACACATTTAACCCCTTGATCACCCCCAGTGTTAACCCCTTCCCTGCCAGTGTCATTTATACAGTATCAGTGCATATTATTTAGCACTGACTACTGTATTAATGTCACTGGTCCCCAAAAAATGTCTAAAATGTCAGTTAGGGGTCTGATTTGTCCGCCGCAATGTCGCAGTCCCGCTAAAAATCGCAGATTGCCGCCATTACTAATAAAAAAATAAATAATTAGAAAGTCCATAAATCTATCCCGTAGTTTGTAAGCACTATAACTTTTGCGCAAACCAATTCATATACGCTTTTTGGGATTTTTTTTACCAAAAATATGTAGCAGAATACAAATTGGCCTAAACTGAAAAAAAAATTAGATTTTTTTAATTTTTTTATTGAGAATGTTTTATAGCAGAAAGTAAAAAATATTGTGTTTTTTTTTTCAAAATTGTTGCTTTTTTGTTTATAGCGCAAAATCTAAAAACCGCACAGGTGATCAAATACCACCAAAAGAAAGCTCTATTTGTGGGGAAAAAAGGAACATCAATTGCATTTAGGTATAGCATTGCACATCCGTGCAATTGTCAGTTAAAGCAACCCAGTGCCGAATCACAAAAAAATGGCCTGGTGATTAAGGGGGTAAAAAGGAAGTGGTTAATATAGGGTCTGATTAATGATACAAGGACTTGATTAATTAGAGATTGGTCATTTTTAGTTTTATGTTTACCAGTCCATAAAAGCACATGTCACTTTATGAATTGAATATATATTTAATTGCTGTTTTTTTGCACATATTGAAGCAAATGTTTGCTTATTTTTTGGTTTAATAGTCACCGCATCAATGTATTATTTATTTGAATTAATGTATTGGTAAAGTATATGGAATAGCACAAAGCACATTGAAATACACACCCACCACATGAAAAGAGCAGCGCCATACCCACACCTCTTGAATATTTTTCACCATGCTGTATTTGTTTGCAGAACTGAGCAAATTTCTATAGCACAAACACAAAAAAGTAGGAAGTTGCTTTCTTTTACTAATCTACTTAAAACAAAATGATAGCTGGAAATTGGTTGCTGTTTATAATAATTTGTGGTCCCATTTTTGTATTAAAACCCCAGAAAAGTTCATTTTTTTACATGGACAAGAAAAATTAGAATTCAGGCAGCTCTTCTGCTACCATTTATCAGACTAAACGGATTCTACTCACCATTCTGTGTTCTTGGACAGACACAGAACCCCCCGCTGTCTCTTGTACAAGGAAGAGCCTACAGTCTTATGTTGGTAGAATGAGCTAATACATATGATGATGATGAATAAACAATAACAGAGATGTCTGGCTAGCTTTTCCAATATTCCTTTTGCCAATTATTACCAAAAATATTTACTTATTCCTTTGTGGATTTTCCAAATCCGCTTGTAAGAGATAAGTTGTTTCTTTTGTGCTGGGCTATTTGTCTTATTTATTTGACTAATTAACAATCAAAATACACACGGACTTAGCATGTTAGATCACAAATACTGAGCAACTGTTGGGTTTTTGTTTAAACAATTTACAGATATAATAACATTAAAGGGGACCTGTACTCCATTTTTATTTTCGAAAGGTTTTTCCTAAGAACAGACACCGTAATGTGCCTGCTACTGATTTTAGAAGCTAAAAAGGGTTCCTCTTTTTTTACAATTTTGTTTAACCGGTTGCCGATCACACGCCGTGTATTTACTGCGGCTGTGTGGCTCTCCCAGGCAAACCGATGTGGGGCTACGTCAGTCAAGCGCCGGCAGCTAGGGGGCGCGCTCCCGCTCCCTCTCTTCAGCGGGGAAGCGGATGCACGGGTCAGGCGGCTCTGATTGCCACCTGACACCCGCGATCATTCCCCGCTGAGAGAGAAGGACGGGCAGCTGTTGTAAACACAACTGACCATTCTTCTTCCTGGAGTGATCCCAGAGTCCATGTGATCCTTCTATATTGGATCACAGGTCCCTATGGTCATTCCACAAGCCACGCCCCCCCACAGTTAGAAACATGCCCCCAGGTACACATTTAACCCCTTGATCACCCACACTGTTAACCCCTTCCCTGCCAGTGTCATTATTACAGTAAAAGAATTGCATATTTTTAGCACTGATTTCTTAGTAATGTCACTGGTCCCCCCAAAAGTGTCAAAAATGTCAGTCAGGGGTCCGATCTGTCCGCCGTAATGTAGAAGGAGCAAAAAATTGCAGACTACATTACTAGTAAAAAACAAACAATACAAATGACATAAATCTTTCCCGTAGCTAATAGACGCAATAACTTTTGCGCAAACCAATCAAAATACGCCAATTGCGATTTTTTTTTTTACCAAACAAATTTGCCTAAAATGTTAAAAAATTTAGATTTTTTGTTTTTTTTTTGTTTTGGGGAATGTCATATAGCAGAAAGTGAAAAATATTGTTTTTTGTTTTTTTTTTTTTTCAGAATTGTCACTCTTTTATTGTTTATAGTGCAAAAAATAAAAATTTAAAGTTTGCTTTTTTCAGAATTGTCACTCTTTTTTTGTTTATAGTGCAAAAAATAAAAATTGCACAGGTGATCAAATACCAGCAAAAGAAAGCTCTATTTGTGGAAAAAAAGGACATCAATTTTATTTAGGTACAGCGTCGCACGACCACGCAATTGTCCGTTAAAGTAACGCAGGGCCGAATCGCAAAATATGGCCTGGTCATTAAAAATCTTCCTGTCCAGAAGTGGTTAATCTTATTATTAATGTAGATGGTACCATCTACACCCCGATCTGGTCCCCCTTTGGGGTTATCAGCTCAACCGTGTTGGCAGCCAAACAGCATGCCCTGACGGCCTCCAGATGCGTGCGCAGCCTTGCGGCGCATGCGCAGAAAGGATGCAACCGCGTGATGGGCTTCACGTCCAGTCACGTGCAGCGCCCTAGTGCACATGCGCAAACGGACATAAAAAGGCCAGGGAACCTCACTAGTCCTCACTTCCCTCGCAGAGAGGGAGAAGTAAGGACGCAGGAAGCACTGTCCAGGACCAAACTAGGAGACCGTTCCAAAGGACCACACTCGTGAGTTTAAATGTGGAATCATGATCACTTTTCTCAAATTTTTTCACAAATAAAATACTCACTTACCTGTTTACAAATTGCCACAATTTTTGCACAGATAGAAATATTTACTCTTATTCTTTTATAGTGCCTTTGGCAATTACCCGCTGAATATGGGAACTCAGGGGCTCCCCCTTCTGGAGCCTTACAAGCATAGCTGCATTTATTTGCAGCACAAGTCTGTGAGTTGAAAATTATCAATTTTTTAGTTTATGAATTCATATATCTGTAAATACTCCATATTCATCTATAATATGTACCATTCCAAGAAAAGCACATAGGTTCCCATTGCGATTCAGGGACAAAAAGAGAATCTTACATGGAACAGGCAAAAAAACATAATCTATGTATATATATCTCTACTTGGCACCAACGGCATCATTTTCCATGGGTTGCATAATTATATATTGAACTAGTATTTCATTACCGTTTCAGATATGGTGAATAAAAATCCTTGATAAAGGCTAAAGCCGAAACGCGTCGGATATTTTCTGGGAATTCTCTCTGCCTACATTCCAAGCCCACAAAGCATGGAAGAACAGAGAAACACATCCCAAATAAGTCACCATACCACTAAATTTCACGAAACTTTCTAAACCTTTATTCACTTACTCACTTTGAGTCTTTAACCCAACACCAATGAATGTACATTTCTATTTATTTTCTAAATAAATTATTATTTTTATCTACACACCTGTATATAACTTTACTTGCCCACAAAGTCCCACCCCACCTTGGTCTGAGGCACCAAACAACTTTACAACCTAAATAAGGGACGGAGGCAAAACATATATTCCTTCAGCTATTGAGAGATCAAAAAACCCTTCAAAAAATCTTATTATTAATAAGACTTGACTTTTTCCTAATTTCATGCCTAAACTTCACACCCTTCCAACACCAAGTTCTGTAAGAGCAGCCATACCAACCAATAATCAGCCTCATTGGACAGTGGAATGTCAGTGGGAATGACTTACCCGTGAAGTCAGTAATACCCAGGCCTCATACAAAGTGAAACTTTATTTAAAGTTTAGCTAACGAGAAGTTTATTCTGTTTAATAAAGGCAATAGCAGGCATCTTGCAGTGTCTGATCCCGGCGTAAATGTTTACTTTTAAAAGTATGAAATAATGTTCAGGTTTGTTTGTATGTCAAAAGACAAATATAGTGGTAAAAAGATGTGCATGAGAATGGGAGTCAGTTCCAACCCTTTGAGGATACTCCCCTCCAACTGGAGTGTACCTTAAGATTCCCGGAGCAATCCCAGGGAAATGCTAAAGTCGTTTTGATGACATTAGGACCTAAGCCTGCTGGTGCATGGTGGAGAACATGCTGTTGGGACTGGTCTAGCAGCACAAAGGAGCAGAGGATCAGGTGAGTAAATCTTTCTTTCTGTGTCCCCTAGACCTAAATGAGCAATATCCCTTGAAGTGTGGGCACAGCCAGCTTGCAAGAGATCATTTTAATGTAGAATATAAAGAAGAGTCTCTATTCTCTGCCACATCCAAGTTCAATATATATATATATACAACATTTTGCAGATCCCCAGTTCTGCCTACCTAGGCGGACTTTTCTGGCAATGTATTGAGACCAAATAGAATATAAAAATTATAAATTTTATTCACATAGTATAAAAAAGACAAAACACATCTGTATAATATAAGGCACATAACATCTAGAGCAAGTATACATGACATATATCACATACATTACAATATAAAAACAACATGCAACAGGATATAAAGGACACTTGAACAAAAGGCACCCTCTCCTAATAAGGAGGTATAGGTGATCTTATGCAACCCACGATGACCCCATGAGGTGAAGTAGTTCCAGTGGTAGATGATATTGCAGCCAGTAGGTCGATGCATTTCGCAGACCTAAGCTTTATCAAGACCAAGCTGTATGTTTAACTTTATTTACATATGTCATTTGAGACCTTTAACAGAGCTATGTCTGTTGATCCATTCAGGGAGTGTCAATATCTGGGCATACATCCACATCAAATAAAACCTATCCTTATTTACACGACCGAGGGTCCTCATTCCAATACCCAAGAGTAGCTGATATATAGGGGCCATAAAAAGAGGCCAAATGGCAGCCTTCAGCAGACCAAGGGTCTCATTCGCTCATGTATGAGCACCAAGAAAGGACAGAGCATATCAGCATAAATCCTCCAGTATCAGATGGATATACATCCATACAAGTGTGTCACTTTTACATGGTGCCCTTAATTTAGTGGAGAGCCATCATCCGTGCGTGTCCTGTCACTGTGATTATATTATACAGATGTGTTTTGTCTTTTTTATACTTTGTGAATAAAATGTATAATTTTTATATTATTCTATTTGGTCTCAATACATTGCCAGTAAAGTCCGCCTAGGTAGGCAGAACTGGGGTTCTGCAAAATGTTGTATATTTTAAAGTAGAAGTTCAGGCAAAACCTAACATCAGGACCTAAGCCTGCTGGTGCATGGTGGAGAACACGCTGTTGGGACTGGTCTAGCAGCGTAAAGGAGCAGAGAATCAGGTGACTAACGCTAAACCTGCTCTCTGCCACATTCTAAACCTAATCTATATAACCGTGTAAAGCAAAAATCGCTATACTTATCTATTTTGCAACCAATCCGGTCCAGTTCCATCATCAGCTGTCAGCGGCGACTTCAGTGTGAAGGTGAGTGAAGGAGAGGCAGCCGGCAACGGAAGCCCCATAGTAACTCTATGGGTGACATCACTCCCCATTCATTTCACAGCCATTGTCGGTCCTCTCCTACACAAAGCTTCCGCTGCTGGAGACTGGACTGGATCAGCTGCAGAATTGATAAGTATAGCAATTTTTGCTTTACAGGGATAGATAGATTAGGTTTAGAATGTGGCAGAGAGCAGGTTTAGCATTAGTTAGGTTTTGCCTGAACTTCTACTTTAAAATGATCTCTTAAATGGTGGCTGTGCCCACACTGCAAGGGATTTTGCTCATTTAAGTCTAGGGGACACAGAAAAGAACATTTACCATGGGAGAGCTACCTGTCAGGGGAGCAGAGGATCAAGTGAATAAAAGTGCCCCTAGGCAAAACAAGCAAGGTAACCCTTGCGGTGTAGGCATAGCCCCGCTCAACTTTAAGGTTTCCTGGAGTTGGGTTTGAGACAGGCAGGATGAGAACACCACAACTCAAAATTTAGTCCAGTAAACATTTATTATTTATAACAAAGGATCAGAAAGTATAGCCAATGCATTTTTGGGGCTCTCACATCCCCTTTATCAGGGCTTGCATTCCGGCAAAGATGTACTATAATACTAGACAGGTAATAATGGAAAGGGAAGATTAAGTAATCCCAGCATGGGTTGCCTGTCTGACAGCATATACTTTCTGACCTTTTGTTGTGATTAATAAGCATTAATTGGACTAAATCTTGAGGTGTGGCACTCTCTTCCATTGCAAAAAAGACAGATATAGAAATGTTTAAAACTAACAACATACTAAGCAGATTTCACAAGCGATATGGCTCATTTAAGATCCCTGTGGAAGTCTGATTCCTACACTTCTGCTCACATCCTTTGGTGATTTGTTAATTATTTTACAAATTTAAAACCATATCTAAAGCCATGTTTTTACTTTTGGATAGTGTAGAGGAGGGTTAGAAAACCTGTCATGTTTTTATTGTTGTCTGTGTCCCTGCTGGGACACATTAAAAAAATGGAGTGACTAATTTATTCTCTGGCTGGAAGATACAGTAAAGGCTTTGGAGACCAAATGTCACCAAAGATGAAGTTTTGGAATGAAGAGAAGACCTCACTGGTCCCAATCACTGCCTGAGGAGCTCACACTTCACTTCAGACATGGGTGTTGGCTAGTTTTCAGGCTCTATCACTTCCTCTTGTAGCAAACAATTGCATTGTGACTAACATTGTAATAATTTCACCTCGTATGCCTTATGTGGAAGACTGGTATGTTTTGTGAAAAAAAAAAAAAAAAAATGGCCCGTGGGACTTTATATGAGGTGCGTGCTCAGTGGCTAATAATATAGACATACACAGTATGTGAGTAAAAACAACATAACATTTTATTGCATTATAAACAAACATGGCAATACTCAAATACATATGATATAGCTCAAAGGCTCAAATATGAATGGCATATGACATGATTGATATATTCACAAGTTTTAGTATGCATCTTGGTGTATCCTCTTGATGAAAAATACCATAATGGATAATATGAGATATTGGAATGTACATTGTAGGCTGACGCGTTTCGGGAGCAACATCTCCCTTCCTCAGAGACCAATGCGTTCAAAGTATCTCTATAGAAAATATAATATATTAAAGTCTGCAGTAGGGATGGAGTTTGAATAAAAAGAATTCAATCAAAAATGAGAGCTCAAGGGAGTACTGTATACTCACCAATCAACGGAGCTCAAATAGCAAGGATGTACTCTTGTATGGCAGCGGTGCGTCTCGTCTAACCCGGGAGCTGAAGGGTCCCAATATGACAGCAGCCAGAGAGGGGGGGGTGTTTTCTGGCAGGCAAGTGTATGTGTGATGGGGGCCTTCCATACCTGATGTTAATATACGAAGTAACAAAGTGATCAAGATGTAGCGTGTAGGCTACCAATATTCAAAACATGTATGATATTAATGGGGTGGGAAGGGCTAATGTGATGGATGTGTGAGGGGGGGGAAGTGTCAAGTGGGGATGAGGAAAGTGTGGGAGAGGGGGGGGGAAAGGGGAAAGGAGGGGAGAGAGAGGGAAGGGTGGGGAAGAGGGGAAGGGATGGGGAAGAAGGGAAGGAAGGAGGGGGGGAAGAAAAAAAAAGGAGGAAGGGGGAAGAGGAGGAAGAGAGGAGAGGGGAAGGGAAAAAGCGGGAGAGGGAAGGATGGAATGGGGACAGGGGGAAAGGGAAAGGGGGAGGGAAAGGGGGGGTCTGGGGGGGATGGGGAGGAGGGGAAGGGAAGAGGGGAAAAGAGGGGGGAGGAGGGGAAAGAGGGGGGAGGGAGGGGGAGGAGAGGGGGAAAATGGAAAGAGGGAAAGACCAAAGACAAAAGGTGATGACAAGGGATGAAGTGGTGATGTGTGATGGCAGGGGTAAGGTGATGTGAGAAATATGGGTGAATGAAGAGTCAAAGTGGAGTGCTAAGCTGTGAGGAGTGGGTGGGGGAGATAGTGAGACCGTGAGAGGAATGATGGGTGGCTCACCTGTCAGGTATCTCCAAGGCTGGCAGCAAAAGAGGGACCCTAACGCCATGTCACGGGTAGATGCCGATCTAACAGAGCCTAAGCAACTGTGGTCGCGTGTGTGAGAGGAACGCTGAGATGCAGACCTCTCCGTCCCGCAGATATGACGGCACGCAACAGCGTGGGCACGTCAGTAAGAATACCGACGTGCGGCGCTGGAGGTGCGGCATGACGCCGATGTAAGGGTGGACCCGCTCCTCCCAATAAGAGGGAGGGGCGCGGACAGCAAGGGATGCAGCCCACTCTGCTAGCTTTGTGAAACTGGGATTGGTACTCTTTTTCATATCTTCTGGGAATGTCCCAAGATTCGCCCATTCTGGCAAAAAAATATTGCAGATTGTGCTCCAAATTACTGGTTTTGCTCTATTTGATAACCCGGTTCTCCGACATCTGAGATCTGACACCGATGTCCAGTAAAAAATATGGTAGGTCTCTTTTGAAGCACCTACTAAATTCAGCTAGAGCATGCATCCCCAGTATGTGGAAGCAACAATTGTCCCCCTCTGTATCCCAATGGTTTGCCAAGGTGAATGATACTCAGCAAATGGAACCTCTCACTGCCATCATGAGAAATAGAACTGAGGCCTACGTGTTTGGCCCAATGGGATTTGTTTCCTTTTTCTAATGATTATTTATCCTACATGAAATAGACACTTTCCTCAAACCTGCATAGGGTCTCAACTTTTTTATATTACATTTTTGTTTTTTCTTCCTCCCCCCTCTCTCTTCTTCCTCTGCCTCTTATACCGCTCTTCTACCTCCCCATCTTCTTTCAGCTTCCTTTCTCCTTGCAGGACACCTATATGTCCATTCCTTCTTTATTCTCTTTCATATACTAAAAAGCCCTCTCAATAGGTGTGCATACTCTGATAAGAAGGAGATATGGCCTTCTCAACATGTATCTAGTAGGCGGGGGGGATTTGATGGGTCCTTGCCGGGCCAATAAACAGATTCCGGTTGGGCTCGCTCCTCCCTCCTGTTTTTCATTTCACCATCATAGCTTTGGGCTTTAGTTCTCTCCATTAGATGTAGATATGGAATGACAACATTGTTTTATTTGATACAGTTAGATTTGCTCATGAGTTGGTTATTGGATGCAATACAATAGTGATTTATATAATGACTATGTTTGTGACTTGGACATCTTGTACTATTGCTCCAGGATTTATGGAGACTGTCCTATTGTTCGGTTGGTGAGCCCTGTATTATTTATCATTTCTTGCACACCTTTAAATAAAGAATAAAAAAAAAAAGCAATGAAAAAAGAAGGGGTTATAGTATAATGCCATCCGCCTGGATCTCTGGAGCCATGACATCTAGGGCTTTATCTGTGCTGCCTACCAAAAGAGACAGACAAAGAGGATTTTGTAGCCAATAAAGGTAGTACCTCATTTGAAGGTCATGTATTGACACCCTGATAATTGATGTGTCTGAGGTCAGCATGTTAAATATATATACTATATTACCAAAAGCATTGGGACCCCTGCCTTTCCACGCACATGAACCTTAATGGCATCCCAGTCTGAGTCCGTACGGTTGATTATTGAGTTGGCCCACCCTTTGCAGCTACAACAGCTTCAACCTCTTCGCATTTGAGAGGTCAGGCACTGATCTTGGAGAGAAGGCCTGGCTCTAATTCATCCCAAAGGTGCTCTATCGGGTTGAGGTGCAGGCCAGTCAAGTTCCTCCACCCCAAACTTGCTCATCCATGTCTTTATAAACCTTGCTTTGTGCGCTGATGCGCAGTCATGTTGGAACAGGAAGGGCCAATCCCAAAATGTTCAGACGAAGTTGGGAGCATGAAATTGTCCAAAAATGTCTTAGAATGCTGACGCCTTAAGAGTTCTCTTCACTGGAACCAAGGGGACAAGCGCAACCCCTGAAAAGCAACCCCACACCATATTTCCCCCTCCACAAAATAATTTGGACCAGTGCACAAAGCAAGGTTCATAAAGACATGGGTGAGCGAGTTTTGGGTGGAGAAACTTGACTTGTCTGCACAGAGTCCTAACCTCAACCCGACAGAACATCTTTGGAATGAATCAGAGCAGAGATTGTGAGCCAGACCTTCTCATCCAACATCAGTGCCTGACCTCACAAATGCGCTTCTGGAAGAATGGTCAAACATTCCCATAGACACACTCCTAAAACTTGTGGACAGCAAAATTTTAAAATGTTCCCACACTAAGAAATAAAGTATCAATGTGAAACAAATGCCCACCACAAGTGCATATAACCATTATTGAATAGATACATAATAAATGTGTTGTGTGGTATCGCACAAATGACAAACTTTTTAATAAGTACGGTAGAAGCCAGGCTGACCATCCAACACACACAAAAGAAATTAAATAGAAACAGATATCTGAAGATATATACTGTACTTTTTCAGTATAAATTTTTATTATATTTTTCAGTATATTTAATGCTGTTCTTTTTTTATCTTTGTGGTACATGATTTTACATACATTTAGTCAAATTGTATGCTTATATTATTCTTCTTTTGCATTTTTGATCTTTGCCACCACCTCTTTCTTGGGTCATGTGACCCTTGGGGTTAACCATGTGATTAAGTTTACACTATTTAAGCTGTTTTGTGTCACTTATGTGTTAGCTATGATTAAGGCCTGATGGCCGAAACACGTTGGCTCTTTATTTGACTGTTGTTCATATGCTACAATAAAACAATGTTTTTGCCGACGTCCATAGCACTAGCCTTTCTCCTTTTTTGTATGCCTTCCCAGAAAAGTTAAAGCTGTTATAGCTGCAGAGGGTGGGCCATCTCAATATTTACCCTTACAGACTGGGATGCTACCGCAATCCTGGAAGGACAGGCGAGTGTGTACTAGCCGGCCGGCAATGATGTTTTTATGTGGTTACTGTATTCTTTTTATTAGCAATAGAAGTTTGTAATGGTTTTACACTATGGCGAGTTCTCTATTACTTTTTTGGGGATTGTCACTCCATGAGATATTCTGAAGCCAGACCATTTGCCATATGGGTTCCAAGGGAGACTCATTAATTTACCGTTATCCTCTTTGGAGAAACAAAGCCCAGGCTGGGTTTAAGCCACAAGCGCTATTGACCTCTCTTTGTATGAGGTCCAGATAATATGGTAAGCAGGCATTTTTGCTTTGGTGGAGGACATCACATTCTGGGTGGTCAAAGGTGTTGATACCACGTAGAAGATCTATCTGCAATACCTTGTTTGGACACTATTTGTTGAACAGTTTTGCACTGGTGTGGAAGGACTGTTTCTTTTTCTTCTTTTTCTTTTATCAATATTGTTTATTGTCTTTATTGCACAATTCTTATTTGTAGTATATGTTTTAAGTTTTATTTGCACAGCGCAACTCCATTTTTAGTATTGTTTGCCTTGGTGTCTATCTCACATTTGAGTTGCTGCATTTTGAATATTTTTTGGTGCATTTTTTTCTTCCTTTTATTTTTTGGATTCCTATAGACACACTCCTAAATTTTGTGGACAGACTTCCCAGAAGAGTTGAAGCTGTTATAGCTGCAAAGGGTGGGCCAACTCAATATTGAACCCTATGGACTAAGACTGGGATGCCATTAAAGTTCATGTGCGTGTAAAAGCAGTCGTCCCAATACTTTTGGTAATATAGTATAGTATAAATACAATAAGCACGTGCATGTGGCTACTTTAACCTTAGCCTGCTTTGTGTATCTGTTACAAATGTGTGTAGTAACCCAGTGTGATGCTTTGCCTCTGTGCAGAATTTTCCTGTAATAAAGACCAGTCACTAGTGTTCTTTTTCCTTGTGCATAGTGACTGGTCTTGCCTCCACCCCCTCCTGTAATGTTTATGCAGGCAGCCTGTAGTGGGTGGAGCCTGCTGGGCTCTCGGCACAGGCTATGTATAGCACAGTGATGATGTCACTGCTGCATTTGCAAGGCAATATCTGATTTTAAAGTCAATTTTATTATAGATTTTGTGGCTATTGAGGAATTTATTCAATTAAAAGTTTTTGTACCCAGAGTTCAGCTTTCAAAATATAAAGCGGGAGTGAGGCACATCCTCTTTAATCACAGCAGCCTTATTTGCTTGGTTACTCCATCATATTAAGTTGTGATGTTAAGTGTAACTAAACACGGGTGCTTTTTTAAAATTGTTCCACATGTATCTGAATGTTAGAGAGAAATCTACAGTATGTGCAAGTAGTGTTTCTTTCACAGAGAGGCTTCTTGTACTTCTACAGTCATTTTATGTTGGGCAACCAGTTTAGACAAAAGTTATGCTTCCTAAATATTCTTTATGTCTTAGAATAAATAAATATTAGACATGTGCAATTCGTTTTCGAAATTCAAACGAAATTTGCAAGGAAAAAAAAAATCGAATTTCAACTTATATGAAAGAAATTATAATAAAAATAACGAATTAATTTGGCATGATTTATTAATTCGTTAGAGGTCAAATGAAACAGCAGGTTGACAGGGAGTAAATCTTACAGCCCAATCAGCTGATTCATTTTGTTCCGGAGGTTGGATTACTAATACTGGCAAAGTGCATTTCTGAGAACTGAGTGAGAATGGTGTTGTATTTGAGCAAAGGAGATGGTTTTGAGAAGCAGCAGAAGAGATAGTGTGTGTGTGTGTGTGTGTATGTGTTCTAATGGCTTCAAGTTCTAAACATCAGGTTCCTCCTGGTACCAGCAGCAGTGACCCAGCACAACCACTGGCAAAGTACATTCCTGAGAAGGGTGTTGTATTGCACTTGAGCAGAGGAGACGAACTTTGAGAATCAGCAGAAGAGACATTGTCATCATTGTTTGTTAATGGATTCAATAAACAAACGACTTTCAGAATTTTGATTCGTTGTCACAATTATACTGTATATACATAACTAACAAATTATCCAATTAAAATAAAACAATAGAAATAAAAAATATAAAAATATTCGTGCTATATAATTGAAAAAAAAAACCCTTTTAAGAACCATAAAGGTTCACAAAAAAAGGAGGTTTAAGCAGCCAGCTACAGTCAGGTCCATAAACAGGTACAGTGTATATATATATATATATATATATATATATATATATATATATATATATATATATATATATATATATATATATACAGTCAGGTCCATAAATATTGGGTCATTGACACAATTCTAATCTTTTTGGCTCTATACACCACCACAATGGACTTGAAATGAAACAAACAAGATGTGCTTTAACTGCAGACTTTCAGTTTTAATTTGAGGGTATTTACATCCAAATCAGGTGAAAGGTGTAGGAATTAGAACAGTTTGTATATGTGCCTCCCACTTTTTAAGGGACCAAAAGTAATGGGACAATTGGCTGCTTAGCTGTTCCATGGCCAGGTGTGTGTTATTCCCTCATTATCCCATTTACAAGGAGCAGATAAAAGGTCCAGAGTTCATTTCACGTGTGCTATTTGCATTTGGAATCTGTTGCTTTCAACTCTCAATATGAGATTCAAAGAGCTGTCACTATCAGTGAAGCAAGCCATCATTAGGCAGGAAAAACAAAACAAACCCATCAGAGAGATAGCAAAAACATTTGGTGTGGCCAAATCAACTGTTTGGAACGTCCTTAAAAAAAAATAACGCACCGGTGAGCTCAGCAACACCAAAAGACCCGGAAGACCATGGAAAACAACTGTGGTGGATGACCGAATAATTCTTTCCCTGGTGAAGAAAACACTCTTCACAACAGTTGGCCAGATTAAGAACACTTTCCAGGAGGTAGGTGTATGTGTGTCAAAGTCAACAATCAAGAGAAGACTTCACCAGAGTGAATACAGAGGGTTCACCACAAGATGTAAACCATTGGTGAGCCTCAAAAACAGGAAGGCAAGATTAGAGTTTGCCAAACAACATCTAAAAAAGCCTTCACAGTTCTGGAACAACATCCTATGGACAGATGAGACCAAGATCAACTTGTACCAGAGTGATGGGAAGAGAAGAGTATGGAGAAGGAAAGGAATTGCTCATGATCCAAAGCATACCACCTCATCAGTGAAGCATGGTGGTGGTAGTGTCATGGCGTGGGCATGTATGGCTGCCAATGGAACTGGTTCTCTTGTATTTATTGATGATGTGACTGCTGACAAAGGCAGCAGGATGAATTCTGAATTGTTTTGGGCAATATTATCTGCTCATATTCAGCCAAATGCTTCAGAACTCATTGGGCAGAGCTTCACAGTGCAGATGGACAATGACCCAAAGCATACTGCGAAAGCAACCAAAGCGTTTTTTAAGGGAAAGAAGTGGAATGTTATTCAATGGCCAAGTCAATCACCTGACCTGAATGCGATTGAGCATGCATTTCACTTGCTGAAGACAAAACTGAAGGGAAAATGCCCCAAGAACAGGAAGCAGGAACTGAAGACAGTTGCAGTAGAAGCCTGGCAGAGCATCACCAGGGATGAAACCCAGCATCTGGTGATGTCTATGCATTCCAGACTTCAGGCTGTAATTGACTGCAAAGGATTTGCAACCAAGTATTAAAAAGTGAAAGTTTGATTTATGATTGTTAATCTGTCCCATTACTTTTGGTCCCTTAAAAAGTGGGAGGCACATATACAAACTGTTGTAATTCCTACACCTTTTACCTGATTTGAATGTAAATACCCTCAAATTAAAGCTGAAAGTCTGCAGTTAAAGCACATCTTGTTTGTTTCATTTCCATTGTGGTGGTGTATAGAGCCAAAAAAGGTTAGAATTGTGTTGATGTCCCAATATTTATGGACCTGACTGTAAATGCATAGACAAGAGCATAAATAAAGTATAAAAGTTCATAAGCAGCGCTTGATAGAAGGGAAAATCCACCACCTTCAGTGCGTCTGATAGCACGCACAACCAACATGTGATCTCTCAATCTCCTTACCAGAATGAAGATGAAAAAAGCATGTAGCAAGTGTCAGCAGAGGATCAATCCAATGATATGTCAGTCCCCAATTGATGCTTTAAACCAATCAACAGGGATTTTTGAAATGTTTTAATGCTTGGATTTTATCTGCTTTTGTAAGTACGTTTGCAAATACATTTTAAAAGTTATTGAACATATCTCCTATGAGATCTTTTTTATCCCTCTTGGTTTACATCTGAGTTTCTGGCTGGAGAGTTCTATCGGATTACACCATCCCTGTTGATTTCCCTTCTATCAAGTGCTATGAATTTTTATAAAATAAAACAATAAGACGAATCGATTCGTTATAATGATTATCTATACTCTACAGAAATAACCAATTATCAGAAAACAAATTAACGTGACATAACGAATATAACAGAACTAAATTATGTCTTTTTACAAATGAAAACGAAACAAAACAAAATTTTGCGCCATGCACAAGTGTAATTAATATTACAACCTATATTTTTTATCAGATACATAAGGATCTGTCTGAGTATCCTAAAAGGTATCAGAATATTATATTGATTTTAAAGAATAGTATTTTTACCATTTATTTCTTCAGTTGACCTTCTTCAAATAACAAGGCACCACTAGCTCCCTACAAAGGAAAGAGATACACTGCTCAAGGTAATGGGAAGCTTGATGACCAACAGCGGTGCTCGCCCCGGCTCACCTCCGTGGACAGTCAATAATGAAAAGAAATGGCTGCACTCAGATGTGGTCAAAATCCAGATTTATTGGACATCCCAATGTGGCAAAAAAGTGGCAAGGTAGACGCGTTTCACACACTAATAATGATTAAGCACATGTATTAGTGTGTGAAATGCGTTTACCTTGCCACTTTTTTGCCACATTGGGATGTCCAATAAATCTGGATTTTGACCACATCTGAGTGCAGCCATTTCTTTTCATTACCACTAGCTCCCTGTTGATGAACAAACGTATGTGTTTTGTGCCAAAATTATAATTAATATTACAACCTATATTTTTTTATCAGATACATAAAGATCTGTCTAAGTATCCTAAATGGTATCAGAATATTATATTGATTTTAAAGAATAGTATTTTTACCATTTATTTCTTCTGTTGACCTTCTTTCGAAATAACAAGGCACCTCCCGCTCCCTGTTGATGAACAAACGTATGTGTTTAAATGTCAGCCTGAAGTTATTTGCCCACATTCTTGTATATTGAGATTATACCTACTAATTAAAGCAACTCCAACTTTAGGGTTACATAAAACATGGCTGTAAACAAATATAAACCAATGCTGTAAGTGATGTTTCTTCCATTGTGACCCTACCATTCCAGAACACTGAAGGGGGGTCGCCAAGCTTGTTCGAGCTTCTATAGTATGTCACTGACTGGAAAGGGTAGAACCTTTTGCCACTTTTCTGCTACAGAAAGAGCTGTTTTTTTCTGCAGACCAGCCACTATGCTGTTATATTTATGTGCTGTGGTGTTAATTAGAAGGCGAGTTTTCATGCATGCTACCTGTGCTGTTCTTTCAGTAAGCACCACTTAATCCACAGATAACAGCCATTCTCCTGTGACAGGTCAAAAAAAAAAAAAAAAAACTCGATAAAAACACAAGCATGTATTTGGTACATCATCAGGCAGTCTGCGTTATCAGATGTCTCTCTTCTTTGACAGGTGGTTTTAAGTATAGGTTTCACTGTGTTATTAGCTCAAGGTGAGATTTTAATTGTGTAGCCAGTGCACAATTAGAAAGATTCAATTCTCATGCTCTCTCTGATGCACAGATGTCTGAAGAATGGATAGAGCTTCTCAACATTAGGTTCATGGCACATGAAAAACGCAGCATAATTATTTTGCCATCCTGTTGAGGCGTTTTTCGTCTCCCCCCCACCACCCCCCCTCGCATTAAGTCAAAATATTCAAAAGACTTGCAACAATAAATAGTACGTGTAGCACATATTTTAGTGAGGGATGGATGAAAATATTCACAGAATAGAAAACAAAAATAAGAAGTCAGGTTGCCAGTGATGGAGCAAAAGAATGCAGGGGTATTTAAAGGATACGGGATCAAAAGACAGCTGTGATCGTTTTATAATAATTAGGCGACGAACGGCTGAGGTTCATCTGAACACTGGAGATACAGTCAATTATTACGGCATGCTAATTTAAATGACTTCATTTGCCATTGTTTATTGTTCTAGCTGTGGCCATATGTAAGCACCCTTATGGATAATATGCTGCGTGCTCTGTGATCACTCCCACCATATTGTTCAAATAAGTCTCGCCTCTGGCAACCTACAAGGTCCCCCTATCTAATTTCTCGGTCTCCTGTGGAAGGATCAAATTGTTAGTATGGCCTGAATCTCGTCCAGCTTGTTAGCTCTCAAATTAATATATATATTTTGTTAATAATCAGCCCCTAGAGGCAAACCCTGTGAATTCTCAAATTGGGTGCCTTAAGGAGCACCTCCATGCAATTAAAAACAACAAGCAAATTGCTGCCCATCAGGGATGAGAACAGAAGCCTGCATTGTTAAATGAGCTGGTGAGAAGCAGAGGTGCTCATGGGAGATTTCCAGGAGGCTCACAAACGCTTCAAATGTTACAAATGACATGGATTGGGTTATTGGCACATTGGCTGAGCTCTCACCTGCTCACAATGGAAGTGAGATCTTTAGCAGGGTGTTAAGGGTTACACAAGCGAGCAATTATAGAATAATTGGGGACATGTTTTAGAATTCCAAGTAAAAATATTTCTTGTAAAAAATGTAGTTTTTTTTTTTTTTTTTACCTATTTAAATAGGTTTTAGGAACAGAATTTACACAAAGTGGACCACTGCCCTACAGAATATCTTAAGTGGTTTAATGGTTTAAATTACAAAGTTCTCTGGTATCCCTTTTGTGAACTTGGAAGGAAATGTATTTTTAATCATTGTATTGCTGATAATCAGAATATATTGCCTTTCTATTTAATAAAGTATCTATATTGGAAGCTTTAATCTCACAATGAAACAATTAAAAAAACAAAACAAATGTAAATTACAAGAATAGGTAGATTAACGAAGTTAAAAAAAATGTATTTTTAGGAAATCTTTTGCAGAATTATTAATCAGTGTACTGTACTAACAAATATATTAAAAAACTTTTCACAGTTTTTTTTTTTTTAAATCTGTCAAAATTATGCAGTCAATTTACAGGAGTATATATAATATTTATTTGATTTAAATGTTTAAATAAGACTATAAATTATCATTGTATAAGGATATACAACAAAAACTCTATCTGCATTTCCTGAATGGTGATTAAATAATGCATTAACATAATTACACAATAATAAAAACCTATATATACATTAGTACTAGTCAAACCTCTATAAAAGAGTAAATGTATTATTCAATTGTTCAATTACTCTTAGATAGTGGTTGATTCAGCCGTACCTTTATCAACATGTATTTATTTTAAGTATTTGCAGGTGTTCTTAAAAGTGCTGTATACAGGACATATAGCAAATTACAATATTCTTAGACAGAAAACCACACAGTATATATATATATATATATATATATATATATATATATATATATATATACATTTCCTAAATAGGGCTATTTCAAATGTAAGTTTTATTCACTATACTTCTTTTTATATATTATTAAAAGATTGTGCCATTGTAACAATATCAATTTATTTATTATGTGGGATAACACGATGCAGTTCTATGTATCTGGACATGGTTTGTTGTTTTGGGATTGATTTTATATACTGTATTTTCTGGCGTATAAGACTACTTTTGAACCTCAAAAAAATCCCCCAAAAATGGGGGGTCGTCTTATACGCCGAGTATAATATCTCCAAGGTAACCTAAGTATAAGTATTACCGGTAGATTAAAATTAGGGGGGGTCGTCATATATACGCCCAGTCGTCTTATACGCTGGAAAATACGGGTATATATATATATATACTGTACCTGTTTGGGAAAAATGACTTTACAAAGGGCACCATGGAAGTCATTAGACCTTTTAAAAGGAAATGACAAAGATACACTGCTGAATTGCTGATTGGCTTAAATTTTCCCTGATTGAGACCAAAGTAAAGTGACAGATTAAGTGACTTCTGAAACTGATCTACAACAGGAAGAATTGAACACTGTGAAATAAATGATCAGACCCTAAGAAGATTATCACTTTGCACAGCATGTTTGTCCACTATTCGAGGTAACCTTCCTTGCGAGTTAGTAATGGAGAGATCTAAGGTTATCTTTATATATGTTCTATCAACAGAAGTGAAAAAAGTAAAAGGAAACTCTCTGAACCATTGAATCCCTTGTGACTTTAAGGCAGGTCTCCCAAGATCATTTGTTTGCCCTACATGGGTAAACTGTTTCACAACTGCATTGAAAATGAATGTATAGTGTGTCAATCTCATATTCTGTATTGTCAGAACATGTGGTTCAATCTTTTCCACCACTCGCCATCAACACTGCCGTCAACATTACCATGTTTGTGCAGATTTAATATTGATTTACATATTTGATTTATTTATTTATGATTGATTTACTCTTCATTTTAAAATGCTAGCAAAAGCATTTTTAGTGGTCCCCCAGTCAAACCGATTTCATGTTAGGTAGGTGGATTAATTAGGTAGGGCCATGAGCTGGGTACACACAGTCCAAACATTCAGACCATGTGTACATCTGTCCTTCAGACAGAAGTTGATCTAAGAACTTGCTTTTGTTGAAGGGACATGCATTCAATTAGCGCTAACGGCCAATGGCGGGAATGGGGGGGCGGGGTCCCCTATCAGAACACAAAGGCATGATGGAAGAGATCACTTCACTAACATCACTTAGTTAGTACAGTGATCTCTTTTTTTTTCCGTCCAGCCCACTAGGTTGAACGAAAAAAAAAAAATGAATGTGTGTACCAGGCATTAAAGTAGAAGGTAGGCTGTTTCAGGTATTTATACTGCTGTCAGTGAGCTTACTTTTCTACTATTTTACAGTGCTGAGGAGACACTTTTGCTTATTGTGTCATTGTTGTTCCCTCACATCAGCAGAGTGTGTGCTCAGGACTCATTGTTCCATAGGTGGCTGTAAGGAATGACCAGAGTTACCTTGGCTAGGGTTGCCATATGTGTAAAGCTTAGTACACACTGCTATATATTTTTATTTTTTTTGACCAACCCAGTGGGCTGAACAGAAAAAAACCTGACAGCTTAGGTCATAGCCTCTGTACTAACAATCCAATGTTAGTACAGCAATCTCCCCTGCTATTCTATGGTGTTCAGACAGGGGGACTGCCCCCATCTCCTGCCCCCGCCAGAAACCTCCAGTCAGCCATTGGCTGAGAATGCTGATTGGGAGCCAGTTGGCAGACCTTTTTCAGTCATGCCCCTTCTACAGAAGTTGGCCAAACGGCCGAACTTCTGTCGGACCGGCTGCAGTACACACGGACCGAATGTTTCGAATGAACCGGCCGATGCCGTCACTGACATTTGGCTAGTGTGTACAGGGCTTAATATAGTGTTCACAATGTTGTTCTGTTCTATATTGCCTAACCCAATTCTCTCTGCAGGGTGTTTCCTGTCAATAAAAGCCAATTTAGATAGTTTCAGATGTGTCGGTGTCCAGGTACAAGGTGAGTCATCATCACTGGAGAAGGGCAGAAGAACGCGGCTGCTCTGGAGGTAGTGTTACACACACATCATAGTTTAGTTAGCAGATGCTCAGATACAGAAGCGTACCTTTTTATAGCAAACCACACTTGTTAATAAATGCAGCTTATGCCTGCTGAAGCCTGTGTATGCATACATTGGGTGGCATAGTAAATACTATGAAGATATGAATTGGTTGTTCACGCAACAATCGGCGCACCAGTGAGTGCACTGATTATTTTGTAAATCAGCCCCATAATTTACCTGCTAGATTTTCCTCCAGTATGTTTGAAGCATCTGTAACTTGTTGCCAAAGTAACATTTCCATTGTTAGCAAAAAAAATATCTTGTAGGTGCAAGAAAAATATATACATTTAAAATGTTACTAATTTGCCAGTGGTGCATTACATGAACAAATAGTCACTTCTGCAGACTGTGTACTTTCCGGAATTTCCTTCTACTTTTAAACCACTATTCAAAAACAAAATGTTGAATTGTGTTTTTGTAACCTTCAGGAGCCTTAAAGCCGACTGCACCCTTCAAAACCCCCAAAACACTCCCTAAAGTGATACAAAACCCGGAACCCTGCATTCACTATATCTGGTCTCCCACAGTACACAGAACATGGAAGTTTAATTATTTTAGTAAATACCTTTTCTCATCAGCAATTAGAGCAGTCTTGTGGCTTGTATCAGTGTCTGGTTAAAGCTTGTAGGGGGAGTTTTTATTCTCCAGTGACCCTCTGTCTGGACAGTGCTTATTGGCTCTGTGCTGATCACATGGACTCTCCCAGGAACAAAAAAAACTCTCTAGCAATGCACACCAAACTGAGCATGTGCAGCCTGACTCCCAATGCTCTGTCTTATCAGGACATGTTTTGGGGACAATGCAAGAAGAGGAGGATCTGTGCATATAGGATTAAACAGCCTTTTTTTTTTTAACACAACACAACAGATTAACCCCTTAGGTTCCACAGTGATTATAACAAGCATGCTTTACTGCATATACAGACTGATTTTACTGTTTTGGGTTTAGTAACACTTTAATGTCCCCTTTATTTTTGCTCAACATTTATGTATTCACAAAACCACAGTCCCCTGCCAAAATAACACCTAGATGTAGAAATGCAGGTAATCTCTATGGTGAGAACTAATATGTATTCTGAATAAACATACTACATTTTTTTGTCACTTTTAAAGGACTACATCATACTGTTCTATAACTTCATTTGCAGCTTTAAGGTCCCATCCCCATCTTCTGATTTGGGATTGCTGGCAGAATTGCTGCGGTTCTGCCCGTGATCCCAAACCATATGGCCATTTCAGAAGGCGTTTGGGTGCCATTATCCTTCAGTAGCACCCCAAATGCGATATGATTCTGCTGCCCCTTCACAAATTGCATGAAGCTTGTCCAGGAGCTGGAGCTTCAAGTGAATCAGCTGCCCTATGCGACACGCAGAATTGTGAGAAAATTGCAATAGTGTGAACTTTTTGCAGCCAAATTGGGACACCTACTTTATATAGTTCTTACATGTTTACATTCACATAGCATTAAGAAAAATATATTTAAAAATGGCTACCTACGTTTTACTTTTTTTTTTTGCTTTTGATATGTTCAAAAATCCTGCCCAGCTTTTTCCTTTTATGTAAATTTAAAGAAGGGACATTTATGACTGGCTCGGGAACTCCCAGGAACTCCTCCACCACCCTTGTGCTGGCCAGGCATGGCTCAAAGTCAGCAGTTGTGGATGCCATACACAGGTTATCGTACCGACGCAGTTCTTGAGTCTCGCCCACCGAGGTGGGGTGGCTGGCTTAGCATGCCTGTAATATGTTGTTGTCGGATAGACCCATGGTGTCTCCTGGTGCCCCGTTGTGGGATAATCCCAATTTCCCCGAGCTTCAGGGTCACCCAGAGTCTCGTTGGTGGTCCGGGTTCGGGGTGACTCATGTTTCCCATGCTTTTTAGTCCAACCTTTTTGTTTCCTTTGATGACCTGAGGGCCCATCATGGCATGAGTAACTGGTTCTTTTTCAAATACCTATTGCTGCGCCATGCCGCCCGGACTCAGTTTGCTGGGTTGACCCTGGAGCTTTTGGAATCTCCTGTTGAAAAATTGTTGTCCATCCCTGATGTAACTAAACGGGTCACTACCTTTTACTCGAGGTTGCAGGTGGCTGGTGCCGATCCTTTCCAGCTGGCCATGCGAAAGTGGGTTGCAATGCTTCCTGAGCTGAGGGGTGGGACGAGGCCTCTGAGGTGTGCTTTCAAGATCTGATTAGTTCCAACAACAGGTTCGTACAGTTTAAATGTATTCATCATCTACATTGAACCCCTCAAAAGTTGGTCCATATGGGTGATGCCCCGGGAGCCGCCTGCCCCAGATGTGATTGTCCTGCGGCTGATCTTATTCATATGTTCTGGTTCTGCACCCGTATAAAGCATTACTGGTCGTCAATCTTTGCATTTTTCACTGACAAGTTGCACCTGCCAGTACCCCATACTCCAGAGGTTGGACTGCTGGGTATCTTAAATGATTTTGTACACTGTGTTCATGCTAGGGCCCTGATCCGCATATTACTGTTTTACGCTAGGAAAGTAATATTGCTGCACTGGAAGAGTATTGAGCTGCCCACGGTACAGCAATTCTATGGTAAGGTACGAGGGCATATGCCACTGTATGAATTGATATACAAGAGTAGAGGGTGTCCCGGTAAGTTTACTAAACTTTGGCAGCCCTGGCTGGATGTTGATGATTCATTCTGAACGGAAGCCCCTCTGCCTCAGAGTTTGTAAACTGATTGGGACCGGGGTGCTCCCTCTGGTGTCACGGATTGTATGGGACGACTATACTGTGGTGTCAGTTGCCCCCTTGGGGCCGAGTTAGTGGAGGGTGGGGGAAGGTGTGTGTGTGTGTGTTGTGCGTGATTTCGCACGTGTAGGATGTGTGTGTATGGCTGTTTGTCTTTTGTTCCTTCTGTTTTGTTTTTTTTGGGATCTCTTTGATGCCCTACTTGAATTTGTCCTACGGGCTATCCTTTGAGTTCCAGGTGGGGCCCTGCTGTTAGGGGCCCTTCCCTCCCTCCCTCAGTTGGCCGCGGTTGGCCTGTCAATGAATCTGTTATTGTGTTGACATGTTTTACGCTACTTTCACTGTGAACACTTTCTCATAGTTCCTTGCCTTGGTTGTAGTGTTTTTTGTTGTGAATTTTAATGCCAAATTATAAATAAACACCTTTCAAAAAAAAATGTAAAGAGGGGGATGTGGACTTATGTTTTTAACCTCTTCCTGTCCGCACTATACTCGGCTACAGCGCGGACCTTAATTGCCAGGAGCAGCGCAGACCTTAATTGCCGGGAGCAGCGCAGACCAATTGCAGACAGCGCATTGCTCGATCTGTGATCAGAGAGTCCATGAGACTCGGTCCCAGCCCCTTACCATGTGATCAGCTGTCAGCCAATGACAGCTGATACTGTGATGTAAACAGCATCCAGAGTTTAGCTTTTTTTTCCCTCCTCACGCTGTCAGTGAGGGAAAAAAAAAAGCCAATCGCTGGCTCCTGTCAGAGGGACATAGGTTCCGAAGAGGAGAGGAGCATCTGTGCCCCAGTGCCACCTACCAGTGGCCACCAGAGCCACCTACCAGTGCAGGTCAGTGCCACCTGCCAGCGTCCACCAGTGCCACCTATCAGAAAAAAAGCAGATCGCCGCCTCCTGTCAGAGGGGCATCGGTCCCGAAGAGGAGAGGAGCATCTGTACCCCAGTGCCACCTATCAGTGCCACCTATCAGTCCTCTCCAGTGCCAACTGTCATTGCCAATCAGTGCCCCATCATCAGTGCTGTCTATCAGTATCACCCGCCAGTGCCTATCATTGCCCATCAGTGCCACCCTTCAGTGCCACCTCTCAGTGCCACCTATTAGTGCCAATCAATGCCCATGAGTGCCACCTATCAGTGCCATCTATTAGTGCTCTTCAGTGCCCCCTACCAGTGCCCTTCAGTGCCGCCCATCAGTGCCACCCCTCAGTGCCACCTATCAGTGCCCACCAGTGCGGCCTTATCAGTGCCCTTCAGTGCGGCCTTATCAGTGCCCATCAGTGTCACCTATCAGTGCCCATCAGTGCAGCCTATCATTGCCCATCAGTGCAGCCTATCAGTGCCTATCAGGGCCCATCAGTGCCGCCTCATCAGCGCACATCAATGAAGGAGAAAAATGTTATAACAAATTGTAAAAACAGGTTTGTTTGTTTTTTCAAAATGTTCGGTCTTTTTTTTATTTTCTAAAAGAAAGCTTTATTTCTCCGCCTTCTCCTCCCCCCCCCCATCATTGCCCTTCACTTTTAGCCCTACAAAGACTTGTCACTATTTGTTTATTCTCATCGACTGTTTGTACTACTTTTTGCAAAAACTCAATTAAAAAAAAAAAAAAAAAATTATTGTTTAAAAAAAAGATAATATATTAATTTGGGTACAGTGTTGCATGATCGCGCAATTGTCATTCAAAGTGCGACAGCGCTGAAAGCTGAGAATTGGCCTGGACAGGAAGGGGGTTTAAGTGCCCAGTAGGCAAGTGGTTAAGTATTCTGTGTGAATTGGAACACATAACAAATTTATAGTGGGGGGTCAACTCAACTGTAAAAGTAGAAATACACCTAAAGGCATTGTGTCATGTAATTTAAAGTATTTATGTATTTTCAATATTGCCCTTTAAGCAACATGAAAGGTCCTCTCTGCAGCAAATAGTATTTTTTTAAAACGTTTTGCACATTGGTATATATTCCCCATGTGCTTAGCTACCCATACCCTTTTTTAACATTAGCCTGAAAATTAATTAATCTTGAAAAAGGCCGGGAAAAAAATAGAAAATTAGGGTTCCCATTGACCTCAGTAGAGTTCTGAGCTATGTTTGGGTTTCACTAACTGTGTATCAAGTTTTGCTTGGTACGCTCATCCCTACTGACCACCCATAGGGTACCCTTACAAGTCTTTTATACTGAGACAATACCATATTAGTATGACTTTATTAGAGTGCGAATGTTTCTTGGCATTAAGTGAAGCTGGCATTACATCTATCAAATTAATATTATTTTGCCATTAACTGTCCATGCCTGCTTCATTTTAACATTTCTACATCATTTTGTATAATCAGCAAAAATGATAAAATTACTATCTATTTCATCCATCAGATTGTAATGTGAAAATTTACCCACAACAGCCAGGTAAAATTCTTTAACAAAAGACATATATTTCACATTATTATTCCTGCTAAGATGTGCTTTAATTGTCTCAAATGTTGCTTTTTCTTGCCTGAGGTGGCCATTTTGATGAAGCTGAAGTCCAGTCACTTCCTTGTTGAAAACTCTCCCTCTCTCAGTTTCACACATCTATATGCCATATTCTGCAATGAAACGTGTGCAGTTTAAACCCTGATGTTAATCTTGGCTCAGCTAGAGATGAAGGCTGCAGTAGCTGCAGAGTGCCAATTCTGCCAATGGAGAAAGAAGAGAGAATTGTGGAGAAAAGGTAGTGTTCTAGTAAGTTGAATACTTACTCCTGCACCATCCTGGCAGCAGATTTTGTCTTGTTACCTCTCCTGCCCTGTGTCTCATTCCTGTTTCTTCCTCTACCCCTTGGCAGCAGTATGTATTATGATAACAGCAATTCCGACTCCTTCATTGTTCTGATTCTCAGCATAGAATGAGTGCCAAAAAGAGAAGACAACTGCCACTGTGTAAAGCAAAATGAAAAAATGGATTACTGGAATTTAAAGTGAATCTTCACTCTCTCAATCAACTTTGACTATTTTTAATCTTTATGCTACTACAATTAGTAAATAGATAGACAATGATATATATATGATATGATATGATGTAACTTTTTTACATTTCCTCATTTACTTTCTAATTTCAAAGCCTGGGCAAATAATGTCATACATCCCAGGAGCCTTCAGGAGAGGAGGAGGGATTTTCTCAGCTAGGCACACCCTCCTGCCAGTATGCCTGAGCTAAGGGCAGGTAGATTCCAGGAAGTAAATGCTACATGAATCATTTACAACAAAGAAAATGGCCTCTGCCTCCACCTATTACTGGCCTTCATAGCAAATAACTTTTTTTTTGTTCTTTGCTATGAAGGCCAGTAATAGGTGGGGGCAGAGGCCATTTTCTTTGTTGTTAATGTGTACTGGTGAGTGGACATACTGGATGCCTTTGCTGCAATACCATCAGCTGGGCTTCCATTGTGCCCCCAATTACCTTTCAGAGGAGGGATGGGCCACCTCCAGGCTCACCTGCCCCCTATCTATCCATTAGCTTGCATGTGCTTCCACTGTGAAGACTCTTATAAATTCATTAGAGCTAGGACTGCAGGTAACACAGGGAGCCGTGGAGTGGCCCTGCAGCTTTCACATGCATTTGCAAATGTGTGCTAACTAAACCCCTGTTTTGACACAAACTGTTAGACAGGTTAATTTGGTTGGTAAGCAAACTGGCTAGCAAATTGAACTGGGAATTTTACTTTTGTTTGTTTCATGTACATGAATCATTTGCCTTTACTCAATATGGCCATGGCCCGAAATGCTTGGGTAGGGTCCTTTCCAATAATTTTTTATTGAAAGTTTTCAGATCAAGTTCCAAAATTCATTACATCAAACAGGTATTTCAGTATAGTGAATTTAGGAAGGGGAGACAGTGCTTAAAGATATTAAAGTGTCTTAATATACACCATCTAGTACAAATTAAATAAACAATTCCTATAAATTATAACAATGCACTTAAAAAATCCATATAAAGAGTGAACCCCCAACTGGTTCTTCAGAGTGCTAAACTTAAAGTGTCCGTGCTTGATAATAAATAGTTCAATTATAGATGCTGGTGCAAATGTGCAATAATTCAAAACAATTCCAAAGTGCTGTGTGCTCAGTGCAAAGGAATGTCCACATGCAGGATCAAACACAGGAGGGAATCCATCACCGAGTTATGCACCCGCTTACCAGATGACCCCTTGGGGTCTAGCACAGGTAAATGGTCTTTGGAATGGTTCCTATTCTTCCCACAGCCGTTCTCTATGTAAATCCCACTAGGATATATATGAGGATCCGTTCCACTATCCTGGAGGAGCTAGATGGTACGTCCACTGTGGGTCCTCTTGGTAGATGTGGTGGTCTCAAATGGCGCACAAGGAAGGAGTGAGACTCATGGTGTAGTATGTACAAACTTATTTAATAAAAAAAGTAGTCACTTACATGTAAAACTCAGAATATGCGGCTCAAAACCAGGAAGCAAAGCGATGGACGGTATGCGTTCCAGTAGCCGAAAGTGACGTGGTCGTAGTGCGTGACCCGATGCGTTTCGTCATCAAACGTATGACGCCATCAGGGATTCGTTTTAGCACAACTGAAACTCTTCCCTATTCCTCTTAGAGTAAAGTATTGTATTTTTGTTGGATTTCATTAAACATAATAACATCTGCTTTTAGACTTCAGCCTTTGCTAAAAGTTGGTCAAGTGGACATGGTCTATTTTTTTCATAAACCCTTTCTGAAATTTGTTATTATATTGTTCACTACTATATAAATTATATTTATATGCCCCCTCTCAGGATTAGGGATGATCGAACGGTTCGGGTCGACCATCGGTTCGACCCGAACATTGACTGTTCGAAATTCGGCCGAATTTCGAACTTTTGCTGAAAAAGTTCAGAATTCGGCAACCAGAACTGACCAAAATGCAATGGGACAGGAAATGGGCTTTAAAAGCCAGTGATTGGACCAGAACCATCAGTAAAAGCCAATTGAGGGGGCAGGAGGATGCTAGGAATGTGATTGGAGTGACTAGGGGTCCAGAGGCCAATAAGTAGTGAATACGCCCCCCAGTATATAAGATAGCCCCGCCAAATCTCTAACATTGTAATACAGAGATGTGGAAGAGAGTGGAAGCAGTTCTGTTACTCCTGCTTCAGAGTGTCATTTAGTAATTATTAGTGTGAGGAAAGGGATATCTAGTGTAGTTAGGGTACTATTTTCCACTATAGTTAGATTTAATAATCTAGTTTCTGTAGGCAAAGTGTTAAGTGTCAGGGTGACTGTAGTGTAGTGTAGGGTTAACTGACTCTGACTGCTATGGCAGAGTGACCAAACCCTTCCATTTCAGGGTGACCGCCATAGAAAAAAGATTGTTTCTATTCGAATTGCAGTAGAGCAGGATAGTGGCTTCGCTACTTTCACACCTGGCTGTTTTTGTAGCAGGCGTTTATTGGGCTTTTTTGTGGACGTCTTTGGAGGCAGGCATGACATCTGAACTTCTGTGTAGGGTTATATATATACACACATGTATGTATATATACACATACACACATATAGGTGTGAAAGTAGCAGAACCCTATGCCTGCGCTAATGAAATTATTTGTAGGCATAGGACTTCGATCCTATCACACCTATATGTGTGTATGTGTATAAATACATATAAGTGTGTGTGTATATATACCCCTATACAGAAGTTCAGATGTTATGCCTGCCTCCAAAGACACCCAGAAAATGCCCAAAAAAACCGCCTGCAACAACACACCTGGGCATTTTTGTTTGCAGGCGTTTTTTTGGACATTTTTTGGGCGTCTTTGGAGACAGGCATGACATCTGAACTTCTGTGTAGGGGTATATATACACACACACACATGTATGTATATATACACATATATAGGTGTGAAAGTAGCAGAACTCTATGCCTGCGCTAATGAAATAATTTGCAGGCATAGAGCTACGCTCCTATCACACCTATATGTGTGTATGTGTATAAATACATATAAGTGTGTGTGTATATATACCCCTATACAGAAGTTCAAATGTTATGCCTGCCTCCAAAGACGCCCAAAAAATGCCCTGAAAAACGCCTGCAACAAAAACGCCCAGGTGTGCTGTTGCAGGCGGGTTTTTTTGGGGCATTTTTTGGGCGGCAGGCAGAACATCTGAACTTCTGTATAGGGGTATATATTTATACACACACACTTATATGTATTTATACACATACACACATATAGGTGTGATAGGAGCGTAGCCCTATGCCTGCAAATTATTTCATTAGCGCAGGCATAGGGTTCTGCTACTTTCACACCTATATATGTGTATGTGTATATATATACATACATGTGTGTGTGTATATATACCCCTACACAGAAGTTCAGATGTCATGCCTGCCTCCAAACACGTCCACAAAAAAGGCCTATAAACGCCTGCAACAAAAACGGCCGCGTGTGAAAATAGCGGAGCCACTATCCTGCTCTACTGCAATTCTAATACAAACAAACTTTTTTTTCTGATTCTGGACATGCTACAGAGATGAAACTTTACAGGTACAATTTTTAGACAACCCCCCCCCCCCCCCCCCCGACACTAAATCCAAAGAAATCTCATTTTTTTTTTTTTTCAATCATTTTTTCAATAATTGGCTCTCTATCAAAAACGACAATTTTTAAGAACTTTTTTATGTGTGATTAATAGTCCCTGGGGCATGACCCAGAACCCTAGGCACTTTTTAGGGGCATTTATTGGGTTTTAGGGCTTCAAAATTGTGTTTTTTGATTACCGAAGTTCGGGTCCCATTGATTTCAATGGGGTTCTGAAATCCGGGCCGGACTTTCGGGAAGTTCGGGTGTTCTGATCGAACCGAACTTTTCAAAAGTTCGATCATCCCTACTCAGGATGCGTTCAAATACTTTATTCAAAAGAATAAGTCTGGTTTACTGGTCTTTAGTCACCTGCCTCTGGCTTTTTATCTTTCTTGGAAGTTGGTACTACATATAATGTAAGCAATACAGTTTATTTATATTTAGGCATATTTGCAACTCTTCATTTCTCATCTTAGAATATTTATTATAATGTATTTTTTTGGTGGATTTAATTTAATGTAATTAACATCTGTTTTTTAACTTCAGTCTTGGCTAGATCAATTTGTTTGCAGTTTACATTTCATGAAACATCATTACACTTGATCTTTGACCTTTACATGATTTATTTTTTTCTTATATTCAAAACTCTCCTATATAGCCACATAGGTTTTCTTTTATTTTTTGGAAATGTTGTTCCCTTAGAGAATGTACTTTCTACATTATTTGTTTTAGGTATTTTTAAAAATGTCCTTTTTGGTTTCACAGTTCTTTTTTTAACAGTACACCATTCCAGTCTACATGACTGAGTATTTTGTTTTTATTACTTGCTTTATAATTTTGTGACCCTCTTGTCCAACGCTTTTTAAATACCAACCGAAATGTTATCATATCGTGGTCACATTTGTCTAACATTTCCTGGACCTGTAAATTATATTTGGCATTTAATCAAGTAGAAATCACCAAACCTAGCAGAGCTTCCCCCTCTACATTGCCAGAGTATTGTCTTGCAAAGTGAATTTAATTATTTGGCCTGTACGGGAAACACATACTTAATGTTCATTTTGATAGCTGTAAATTTGAAATCACCCATAAGAAAGATTGCCTTCCGACTTGCTGCCCTTTTCAGTTGTAGAAGCATTTGGACGTCAGTGGCATCATTTTTTATTAAATGGCTTTAAATAAAAGTCATTAAGTAAACAATCACATGTCTCACTATTTAATTTTTTTCATACAGACACATGCTTCACAGATATTATTATTCACAGTGGGTCTGCAACAATTTCTTTATATTGGATAAACCTCCCCCTATTTTGTCTTTTCTTACCTTTTTAAAAATCTTAAAAAAGTATAGGCTATCATAAAATCTTGACCACCGTCTAATTGGGTTTCCAATTTTTTTTTACTAAATCATAATCCTGTAATCAGCCATTTATTTTTCTTAATTCTAATTGGATGACTACTTGCATTAAAAACAATTGATAAGTTGTTATATACAGCACAGACACTCCTTTTTAAAGGAGAGTCTAAAAATATAAAGATACCACAGCAAGAAGGTGCCTGGCATAAATGAGTAAATGCCCTAAATAAAATGATTATAAGTGTAAAATTCATTTTATGTTTTAATACAATGACAATAAAGTATTTTTCTTTTTCTTATTTGTATTATCAGTAATTAATACAGGAACCATGAAATAATTAGGAGTCAAAAGTAAAGCCTAGGAAAGTTCTTAGAAAGACTTAACTTTGTCCTTTACCTTTTACTTCTTATCCACGTTGTCTTGACAGTAAACCTAAAGGCTTTGGCTAGCCTCAACATGTCCCTGTCCTATGACTCTTTTCAGCTTAGTGACAGTGAGAAGAGAACAAGGTGATCCTCTTTACTGTGTTCTTATTATCACCTTCTCCCACACAATTAGAGAATAGCAAAAGGTACTCGACAGGTCAATACTTGGAATGATTATAATCCTGTCTCAAATGCAGCCTCTTCTGATGGCTGAGCCTTTCTGTCTTTCTCTACACCACATCTACACTTGGAATTCCATTAGCATAATCAGCTCTGAATTTAGAGTCAATGGCTCCATAAGAACTCTGATCAAATTTGACTCAACGTTGACCAAAAAAAGTAAAATCGATTAATATGCCACACTAACATTACAGAAGCAAAAAAAAAAATAACAGAACACCTCATTAAATAAAAAAAACAAAAGCAAAAAAAAAAAAAAAATCCATACAATGGATTAGGCTGACATTGGCAGAAAAGCATTTTCTATCTATTTATTTTTTTACTTATTTTATATCACATATTTGCCTTTACTATGTGTCTTTACTTTATTTTCTATATGCTAAACCTATTTGCTTTACCTACACATAAGGCTCTGTATCCTTTAGATTCCAATTTGTTTGGTGATCGCCAATGTTCTTATCCAGTGTATGTAGACACTATTGAGTATATACATTTTACTGTATACATTATAATAGGTATACTAATTACTAGTTTATATCCAGCCTGGTAAAAGCTATAACTGCCTATTACATAGATACATAGTAGATAAGGTTGGAAAAATACACATGTTCTTCTAGTTCAACCTATGTGTATGTGTGATAGTAAATGCATTTAGGTTTATTTTCTAAGAATATACATATCCATGTATGCTGTGTTTATGAAGGAAGACATAAGTCGTTTTTTTTTTTTCATTTTTCAATACTCCAAGTTGAGACTACCACTTGGGGAAGGGAGTTTCACATTTTTCTCTGACTGTAAAGAACCTTCTATGCAATTGTGACTATGTGTCATTGTCAGGGACCTAGGAATAAATAGGTTGTTACCAGTCTTTCAGTCAGCACTGAAAAACTTATAGGCAGAAATCTTAAGAGCTTCCTCCCTAGGGTAAATATTTTTTCCTAAGCTGGGTACACACTGAGTTTATTTTTTGTTCAACTAGCACGCTGAACAAAAAATACAAACAAAAACCTCACATATTCCTGCATTCGCACAAGCAATGTGGATGCAGGAATATCCCCTGCTGCGCTGTTGCATTCTGACAATGAGGACCCCTGTCAGAATACACTGATCAGCGATGGAGCCATTGGCTTACAGTGGCTAATCTAATGATGGTTTTCCAGCAGGACTAATCAACAGAAGCCAGTCTAACTAACAACTTCTGTTTAAATTTAAATTTGATAAATTTGCACTGTGGCATATATAGATATTTTTGAAGTGGTGAGCGTGGGTGCTGGAAATTTAACACTCCAATTGGTTGTGCTCTCAACCAAACTGTCAAACCGTCCAATGGCTTGTGTCATAACTGATCACATGTGTAGCATCATGGCAGTTGTAGATTAAACAGAGGCCATTCTGGCAGCTTCCTTGGCCGAAATCGATAGGAGGGTTTACTTCCACTCTAAAGATGAATTCCAGGTATGGTTATTTTTACACAGTTACATTGACCCAGCTTGGACCAATGTAACCCTGTATTTACCATGCCTGTGGGATTCCCTGGGTAGCTTGAATATACAGAAGTAGACACTGCTACCATTGCAATGTCCACTAGCTTTTTTTTTTTTATATCAAAAATCAATCTCCACTAGCTTTTAATGACATAGACACTATTTAGAAATCACTCTGCATTTTCTGAAGGGGGGGCAAAGTGTTCTCTGATTGAATGAGGTAGAGATTGTGATGTCACCTGTCTTGCCTCCCAACCTCATCTAATCAGAGAACTGTATGCATTCATTCAGAAAATGCAAAGCGTTTTCTGATTGGTGTCTGTACCTGTGTGCAGTAAGCAGCAAGGCAGCCAATTGGCATGTGACCCAAAGGTCTGCATAGAATATTGTAGTAGCAATGCCCACTACACTGATTGTAAGCTTCAAGGAGGATTAGTCAGTTATGGGTAGTTGCATTGGTCAAACCTGGAGCCATGTAAATAGGTATAAATATCCATACCTGGAATTCATCTTTAAACACCAGCTGTCACAAGAGATGCATAAGGATTTTGTCATAGAAATTCATCTCAAACAACTTATTTTGCCCCCACGCTGGGTCAATCTAGGTCAGAGATGGCCCACCAACATGAGAATGTTGCCCAATCTGTAGACATGTATGGGTTCCAGCTTCCTATACAGGCTCGTAAACTGTTGCTTGATCTGCCATGGCTATAGTAACTTTATCATTTTCTCTCCTACTCTCCTGAAAGAGATCAGTGACAAGCCATCCTCAGTTGTGTGCCAATTCCAGCCTTCTCATTCTGCACCTCTGCTTGTACTCCTGGGAGGGCAACACCAGGAGATAATATTTTTTACTGTTTTTCTCCTGCTATTCCTGACAGCAGGCCTTCCAATTTTGACAGCTTTTTAAAAGTAATTTTAACAGACAAGTGATTTCTTTGCTAGGAGATGTCAGAATCTGGGAAGTGTCAATGTAAAAGCTACACACTATGACATGTAATCACTTAACCCCCTTGTCTGGAAGCTGAGGCAGTTTGTTATACAACTAAAGATAAGGTTTGTGCCAGACAAAGTTGTGAAACACACTAGGGATGAATGTACAAATGACGTTCTGTTTTAAATAGCAAGTTGGCTAAATGTTATAGAATGATACAGCTATGACATAAATTGGCCACTTATACTTTACAATTTCAGCAATGTCACAGATAGCAGAGCAGGGAAATGTTAAATGGAAACACTATGCATTGTGATGATAGGCTGATTGAGAGGTATGTAGATTTCTGGTTGGTGGAAAATTCAGATGCCATTATTAAAAGCAATTTAATTCAAAACTAAGTCATTAGGTAATGCATTTTGGAGTCTGGAAAGGATAATGTTATTACTTGTTATACAATTACAATTATGGTTGGTTTTTCTAGTAGGGAACGGGTTTAATACATTGTCAGATTGTCTGCCAATGGTCACCTTTTATTCAAATGGTTCCTTTGTCCACGTGGGAGGCATTTGATTATGACTGAGCACATTCCATAAAGGTTTTTGTAAGTAACAGGTTTGGGGACAGCCATGTTTGCTTTTTATAAGTTTTCAAAAAAGTCTTTAAATGTTTACATCAGTGTTTCTCAACTCCTGTCCTCGGGGCACACTAACAGGCCAAGATTGAAAGAAAACTGAAATACATCACAGGTGATATGATTTGCTGCTCAGTGATTGCAGTATTCTAGTCTGCATCTCCCCATGGTAATACTTAAAATCTGGCCTGTTACTATGCCCTGAGGACCGGAGTTTAGAAACACTGGTTTACATGATTGTTTTGTGATATACACCTAATTGAGTGTTATTGTGTTAAGCAGAATATAAATTCCTCCTTCTCTTTTGAGGTCCTGAAGAAGCTACGCTTACAGCGAAACGCGTTGACCTATGGAGGTTATTCTTACATATGACTCACTTTTTTTTTTAAATACATTTTATTGAGAAAATAGGTGCAATACAATACCAGAAATGAGCAATAGGTACTGACATTTTAGCAAACAATAAACTTGTCTATTACCAAGTAGGATTGTATCATAACAGTAGGGGATAGAGGTATGTACATTACCAACAGGAAATGGGATTAACGGATTGGGTCTTGCAAAGAAGAGCAAAGGTTCTATCCAGTATTAGAGACAAGCAGGGGGGAAGGTAGGGGAGGGGGGTAAGGGGAGGCCTAGAACCGTTGGCCTCTTGTTAGGGTAGGGTCCCATAGATACAGTCATTGGTCAGGTTCTGTATCTGTGAAGGACTTGTATATATCTGTCAAATCCTGGGCAGATGATAGTGATGCTGAGAAGTCCATCCATTTGCTAAATAAACCATGTTTAGAGGATGTCAAGTTGAAATCCTTACTGATGTGGTTCTTACGGAGGAGAAGTGTAAGCTCTCTTTGTACTTGAGTAACTGTTGGAAATATAGTAAATATCCAATTAGAAAGGATAGCCCTCCGAGCTATCAACAGGCAGATAAGGATCCAAGTACGGGATGGAGCGGAAGGTCTGCTGGACCAAATTTGTAGCTGTTTGTCCCAATAGCTGAATATCAGGAGCATAGGGTCCTTAGGCAATTGTAGAAGCGTAATGTCATTGATGAAGGCTATAATCTGGCCAAACCCCCCTTTTCAAGATATCAGCCCCTTTTGGGGAAGGTGTTACAATTGACCCCTTGAGGTCATGGGTCTCATATGTCTTCCTGCACTGTTGTAACATGTTTTTAATATGTATCAATACTTGTTTTCATGTCATGTGATACACTTTTAAATACATTCTAATAAATATATTTTTTGATACTTCAACATGTTTGATAGAGTCTCATATCTATGCCAGTAAAGTTCTCCTGATAAAGGGCAGAGTTCTGTTTCTTCTTTTTTGTCTTTTCTTTAAAAAAACCAACCCATTTCACTTTTGCTGAACAGCTTGGCCTGCTAGTAAAAAAATATTTCCACTTGTCTTTCTACTTCAGCAGCCAAATTGGAACTTTGCTTTATATTTGGTACATGTTTCCATTCACATAGCATGAGTTTACTATATTATTTTATCATCTTTTTTTTTAGGTGCTCTTTTTCGGAAACTCTAGCTCTGAAAATGTCGTTGTTTCTTTTCTGAACTTGACTATGTTTTATGGGTGCTCGCAGCATAGCTGTGACTGGCATTGTTAATTGGTACATATGGAAAGTTTATTTAAGCTGTGGGCTTGCCTTAATTTCCAACAACAGCCTCCATGTCTTTTTTTGGGGGTGGAGCAACGTATTGTTTCATTAGTTGGTCATAAATGAGCCTATGCTTCTCAGCAGTCATGACACCACATCCTAAGAAATATTGAAAAGGTAAGACATATTTAAAAAAAGGCATGCTGTGTGAATGGGAACACATAGCAAACATCTAATGGATGTTTTCTCAAATTTGACTGCAAAGGAGAAATTTACTTTATAGTAAATTTAAATATTTAAAGCCAAAACCTTTCTTTATTTTTTGATAGTTGAAAGTTTAAAACCTGTATTTGCTTGGTTTTTTACTCACAATGTGCCTTTGGGGAGATTTCCTCTAATTTCCTGTTCTGTAAACACAACCAGAAGTGAGAGTAAATCTCTCCAAAGTGTGGGGAAATCCCCTTAGACAGTCGTCACTGGAACAAGTGTCCTTACTGGATGATTTCCCATGTATTCCTGTTCAAATGACAACTCAAAATGTTAGATTTTCCTTTTCTTTCAGTCATAGTGAAGATAGCCACCTGAACAGATAGAGAAGGTGAATTTCCCTAGTGTGGACACAAACAGAAAAACAAAAAAAACACACAAGAGTCTTAAACCCCTCACTATACTATCTAAAGTCAATCTAAAAATGTGAACTTTAGATACCCTTTGGGGCAAAAGAAATCAAAGAATGTAGAGTTCAATGATAAGGCATGGAAATGCATGGAAATGTGCAAAACACATACAATGTATGTTACCTTAACCACTTCTGGACTAAGCCTATTTTGGACACATGTTATTTACAAGTTAAATTCAGTATTTTTTGCTAGAAAATTACTTAGAACCCCCAAACATTATATAAATTTATTTTAGCAGAAAACCTTGAGAATAAAATTTGAGATCATTGCAACACTTTATGTCACACCGTATTTGCGCAGCACTCTTACAAATGCAATTTATTTGCAACAAATACACTTTTTGAATAAAAAAAAAAAGAAAACAGTAAACTTATCCCAGTTATTTTCAATATTGGGAATGATAATGTTACGCTGAGTAAACTGATACCCAACATGTCATGCTTTAAAATTAAGCACGCTCGTGGAATGAAGACAAATATTGGTACTTAAAAATCTCCATAGGCGAATAGGTGCTTTAAAAATTTCTACAGGTTACCAATTTAGAGTTACAGAGGAGGTCTAATTATTGCTCTTCCTCTAACAATAATGGCGATATCTCACATGTGTGGTTTAAACACCGTTTACATATGTGGGCGTGACTTGCATATGCGTTCGCTTCTGCGCGCGAGCTCGGAGGGAAGGGGCGCTTTACATTTTTTTGTTTATTATTATTATTATTTATTTTATTTTTTATTTTTACACTGTCCCTTTAAAAAAAAATGTTTTGATCACTTTTATTTCTGTTACAAGAAATGTAAACATCTCTTGTAATAGAAATAAGCAGGGCAGGTCCTCTTTAGTGTGAGATCTGGTGTCAAAAAGACCTCAGATCTCACATCTACCCTAAAAAGCAATAAAAAGAAAAGTAATTTTTTCTAACAAAAAAAAAATAGGCCCTATAAGGCCGTTGGGTGGAAGCAACGTCTGATGTCGCTCCGGTCCTCCAAGGCCATAGCGCAGAGCGGGGGCCATCTTGCCCTCACTTGACTTCCTGCCTAGGACCTGAAAGGACTGTATCATTTTCCCCGCTACCGACGGCTCCGGTAAGCAGGAAAAACTATTGGGAAGCGGCGGGAGGGGAGTGGGCACCTCTCCAGTCGCCCATAAAAGTGATCCCACAGCGAATCCGCTGCTGGGACCACTTTTATGTGAAAGAGGACCGCCGGCCGTGTAGGAAAAAACTGGGGATATTAGCGATGTAAATACACAGTAGGCGGTCCGGAAGTGGTTAAATGTGAAGATATGAAATGGGGCCTTATTAGTAGAGATGTGGATGTAGGCTCGATTACTGACTTTTGAGAACAAATTTGCATATCAATAGCAATGCTATTTAATCTGCTTAGATTACATTTTTTGAGATAGAGGGCATGCATTTGAAACAGTTTATAAAGTAGGTATGGAAAGCTTCACTTCCAAAAAGAGAATGAAATATTGAATACTAAGGTATTGGTGTATCAACCCCAGTTATCAGAATTATATATTTTTTGTCATAGTAGCTTCAGAGACCAAGGGTAAGCTCAATATTAATATCTTGGGATGAGCTTTTGGTTTGGTCCAAACCCAGGTCTTCCATATGGCAAACTTTCAGCCCAAGTGGTGAGATCTTAACGTCATATATGGTAATGGCTTTTCTACTGCTACTATATATGACAGCTTCCTCTATCAATGACGGCCCCCCTACCCCAAAGCACTACCCCATGTTGAGTGCATGTGGCCTGGTATGGTTCAGCTCGCCTCCCCCACCCATTCCTGACCTGCCAGGCTGCATGCTCAGAAAAGGGTCTGGTATGGATTTTCGAGGGAACCCCACGCCATTGTTTAAAAAAATTTGGTGTGGGGGAACCCCACTGACAGCTGATGACTCATCAGTTGGTATGGACGCAGCAGCCGCCCGCACCTTAACAATCAGCTATTTACTAACAGTTGTTAAGGACACACTGGCATTAAATTACTGTAAGCTTACACTACTAAAATACTGCATCACCTATAAAATAGCACATGCTGTATTTTAGTAGCATTTTTTTCTGAACGGCAGAAAAAAATTAGAAAACTGCTGAGTGGTATTTTACCACAGCAAAAAAATGTACCGTGATATATATGCCATTGTCCCCAAATTATATACAAATCAAAAAAGAGAGGAAAGAAAAAGCGGGACTATACCGGCATCAAAAATGAAGGGATGCAAACAAATCTTCACACTTTCATTAAAAAATACAACTTTATTGATAAATAAAAAAGACAAAAACCATGAAACCACGTATTACATAAACATATAGATAAAAATTAGATCCATAGCTTCCACCTCAGGTGGCTAGTACAGAATACCAAATTGTTGCAGGATCTAAATATAAGTGCCGTCTGACGGTCCCCGGTAAGCCAACGCGTTTCGCAATTTGTAGCTTCCTCAGGGCACCAAAAGACCGCAAAGACAATGCACTAAAGGAGTATGAAAAAACAATCATGTATTGCAATTAAATCATATCATATGCTTCACAATACCGGTACTATTTGGCTTCACATAAAGCTGACCTGATAAACGCCCTACAGAGGGCTTGGGGCAGGCTGGAGAACTGTATTCCTGGGCAGGTGTCGGGATCCCTTATATATGGATGGATAAAAGGATGGTTCAGAATATTGTGCAATTGCACTGACCATAATGGCTTGAAAAGCTAGCTTTACTATTTTTGCTGTAGATGGTAATATCTCCCATTCACTGGCTCAAGTTGTCAGTTCCCTTTCATTCATGGGTAGAAGCATAGGGTGTAGGGGAATTCTAAATAATGTAGATCAATGAATGAATAACATCACTCAAAATGCTCTCAAAGAAAGCATATATATAGGCATATTTGCAAATAACAAACTAGATAATAAGTACCTGCCACTCCCAAACTTCTAAGTCAAGACGGAAGGTATAAGGAGGAAGGAAAGGACAAAGATGTTCCTAGTCCAGAAGATCCATAGCTTTATGGCCTAGAAATTCCAATCTGGTCCCACCTATATGCATCCAAGAGAGTAGTACATAATTACCAGGGTTCTTCATATTAGGTGCCATATATCTGAGTTTGCTATTCAAGTAACACATACCTTTCCTTTCACAATCTCCAGTGTGTCCTGCCTGGCTCTCTCCGGTCATGTGACCGGCTTATAAGGGATACCACCTCTGTCCTAATTGGCTCATCCCCCACACCTGAGGCCTAGGTCGCACCCGTCCACGGCCGTCACTGTGGGAGGGGCCTAACCGTCACATCCGCGGAAGTAACAGCGGGACTGTTACCAGAGAATGATCTCTGGGTCGCCGCCCCATTTCCTCCACACAGTGGAGGACTTTTAGCCACCACCGAACGCCTGCCATAGGATACATGTCCATACCCGCAATCAGGCCAGCATGACGCAATGAAAATAAACACACATATATCACAAGTATTTTACCACATTTCTTAAAATGGTAGAAACCGCTTTATGAATAGAGCCTACTGTAATTAGCATTTGGTAGTTGGCTGTGTCAATGTTTTTTTTGGACACACAGGTCGACCAGCGTCATTCATTGTGATTGGCGAGCATCTGCATTGGAGGATGATGTGGTTGACAAAGGGTGTACATTGTGTGACATTTTTGGGTGTTTTTTTTTTTTGTTTTTTTAAATAAAGGACTTGTCAAAAAGTGGGAGTCTTTATTTACTATTTACATTTTTTTGTAAATGAATAGGGGAACATTTCAGGGTTTTAAAATTCCTGTAAGAGCAGATGTGAAGTCTGATTAAATCAACGGTCAGAGACTGCCTACCTGCATAAAATGCTGACAGAGTGAAATCTCCAGCAGAGAGCCATGTACAATATAACTATTAATTAAAATATCTGGCTCATTGTATCGCTTAATGAAATATTAAAAAGGGAATGTGTTTTCACACTGAATTTTCACTGACTGCAAAGTTCTCTCAGAGGGAGACACTCTGTTTCTTAACAACTCATTTAGAACAAAACAATCACAGAGAGATTGTTACAAGCATCGTCAGAGGGAGGTAAAGGAAACATATAAATAAGCAATTCTTTTACTTGTGCTTCTGAATCTCTGGGAGAATCGCCTGCTACCTTACTGCAAGATATCATTTTATCAAATCCAGCATTACTAAACTAATTTTTTCTATCTATCTATCTATCTATCTATCTATCTATCTATCTATCTATCTATCTATCTATCTATCTATCTATCTATCTATCTATCTATCTATCTATCTATCTATCTATCTATCTATCTATCTATCTATCTATCTATCTATCTATCTATCTATCTATCTATCTATCTATCTATCTATCTATCTCTATCTATCTATCTATATCACCCCTGGTATACTGTCTTGAAAATATATCATAACATTGCAATGTACGGTCATTATCATTTCAGGTAGTTTGGAACAAAGAAAAGCAGCACAAAAATGATACCCAAATTTTCAGTAGAGATTGGCCGAACACCCCTCTTTTCGGTTTGCAGAAGAACTCCCGAACAGGGGAAATGTTCTAACCCGAGCAGCAAACCCATTGAAGTCTATGGGAGCCGAACAGGAAAAATCAAAAGTCCCTATTTTAAAGGCCTATATGCAAGCAATTGGCCATAAAAGGGTTATGGGGGTTCGGGTACTGTCCTAGGGGACATGTATCAATAAAAAAAAAAACTATAGTTTTTACAGGAGCAGTAATTTTAATTATGCTTGAAGTTCAACAATAAACATGAACAATTCATTTAAATATAGTGCCCGGGAGGTTCCCTTAATGTTCCTGTAAAGTGGCACATCTGTAGTATGCATAAAACATGCTACAGTAAAAATGTAATTTCTAAAAAAAAAATAATTTTCCATTTAAATAGCTTGCAGCTACAATTGCCGAAACCCAGCTATTATAAGAAAAAGGGAAACAAATTTAAAAAAAAAACGGCATGGAGTCTCCCTCAAAATCCATAACAGACCCTTATCTGGTCATGCAGCCGGGCAGGTCAGCAAGAGTGCCCCCCTCCTGAACCATACCAGGCCACATGCCTTCAACATGGGGGTTAAGTGCTTTAATAGGGACATGGGCCTCTTCCCGACAACCCTGGGCTGTGGTTGTTGGGGTTGTTGGGGTCTGTGGGCAGGGGGCTTATCAGAATCTGGAAGACCCCTCTAACAAGGGGGGCCCCAGATCCCAGCCCCCCCCCCTCCAATGGGAATTGGTATTGGTTACATAGTACCCCTACACATTCACCAAAAAGTGTAAAAAAGTAATAATCACAGACAGTTTTTGACAAATCCTTTACTAAATAAAAAAATAGTGTTCTTCTATGTAAACCCATCATTAATCATGCTGCCCGTCAGACTTGAAAAATAGATAAAATTAAAAATGCTCTCGCCTCCTGGGAGGCCTCCTGCCATATGCTCGCTCCGTGCTTTGACATTTCTTATATGGGCAAGGGGTGGGTCCACCTGGTTACGTCACCCTGGTGTCAATAGCCCCTTTGGACCTCACGTGAGGTTTACACTCTACATACAAAAAATAGCTTACACTGAGTAGGGGGTTTAGTCATACCAAAAAACTTGTGGTGTTCAGGGGTTTGGGTTAATGGCATCTGCCTTTTAAGTATGCTCTGATTTATGTTTTGATGGCAATATAATTGTGATGTAAGTGATTATCTTTATTGATATCTCACATTTGGACTATGAATTACGTGGATCATGAGCTCATTATATATAAATTTTTTCTTAAATGTAGATACCTTTCTTTGTCCATGATAAAAATTTTCTAAGAGACCATTTTGAAACACTTTAGGGATTTCCCAGCAGGATAAACCTTCAGAAGAAATTCTACTTAAAATGCAACCTGCTTTAAGGTTAAAGGGCAAACAATATATCATATGTACCAGAGCACTGATGTATTTTTAGGATGTGTAATTTTTAATTTTTGTATAAATAATACATTGAACATTTTATGTAAATTATTCTCCAAAAAAGTAACCTCTCTAGTGGAAATCAGAATAACAAAACGGTGAGCTGCTATCATGCTAAGAGATGTTTTTTCACAGCAAAGCAATACATTTGTTACATGTATTTTATGTAAATACTTGATCTGGTTTCAATAAAGTCTCAAGGGAGAAATCATTTTTTTATATGACTTTTTGAACCTCAGGTCAACCCTGACAATATTTGTGGCAAATTTATAGCACAGTGCAAACCCTAATAAATACTAACTGAATGTGTATAAAACCATCACTGTGCCTTCAATATCAAAATTATAGAAATAAATATTGTGAAATGTATCTTAAATGCAGATAAGAATATATTTTTCACACTTTATAGGTTACAATATAGTAAGGGCAGCACAATTTTTTTAATTCAAAAATACACTCATCAACCACTTTATTAGGTACACCTGAGACACAGCCAGAAATAAGAGGAAATTTCTTGAGAGCGAGGGGAGGGGGTGAATAACCCTCTTAGATAGTTATCACCAGGTCAGGTGTCACCATTGGAAGATTTTTGATTGACCCCTTGTTCTGTGACAACTTTAACATTTTGGGCTCTACATACATGTTAAGGCTCATGTGGATGGGTTCTAGGTCTTTGTCGATGGCTTTAGATTGAGATGGCTCTGAGATCATTTAGGATTCATAGACATGTGCATGACTGGAGCATTGACCTGCAGTTGACAACCATCTAAACTTGACAACCATCTAAACTATATTCAACCTGCAAGCTGGTTTTACAGTTATATAGACTTATATGTGAATGCAAAACTTAACTGATGCAAACATAATGTTTTAATTGTTAATAAAATAGTCTTTTCAATACAGCCAATGCATTTTGAGGGCAACACCTCTCCTCCTTCATCAGGTCTATATTAGAACCAGTATTGAACTCTCCTCATGGAGGAACCGCTTGACTGCAGCTTCTAAACAGCAGTGGAGTTCTGCTTGTCTCAGTTTAATAGGCATGGTGTATGGGTGAGTAGCCCGGAACACACACTGTCTGCAAAGCAAAAGCCTAATGAAAGCAAAAAAGGGGTTCATTTAATTTGGAGCAATCATATTTTTATTTCTTTTCCCTAATCTCTACTGAGAATACGAGACATATAATTAATTTTGTTTCTATAAACAGCATTTCATCTTTTAAAGCCCATTTTTATGTCTCATCCATTATATTTAACACGCAGATCTATGTCCATGATTTAAATGTATTGTTTCCAGTTAATAGGTCCATTGTAAAACCCCTAAAAGGGAATGCTGCAATATTTTTCCTTACATTGAATCTTAAATGTATTCAGCTTAGCATTCCGAACACAGGAGATGTGATTTGTAACATAAAATCTTTGGAGAAGGAAGAGTGTGACTTTTGTGGCACAAGTGACATATACGAAATGCCACAGGGATTTCCAACTCTGATTTTGTTGGCTGATTATCTAGTGTCTTTGAAAGCATTCAGTCAATCAAGACAAAAATATATATGTGAAAAAAAACAGATACTTCACTGATACAGAGGAAGTCGTTTAACCTTGGCATACAGCAGTTATCTCCAATCTGTATATATGGTCTGGCTACCATTTTTATAAGTAACCCAAATTTTCAGCTTCGTGGAGCTATCACAACAAAGTAGGTATTCATATTGATGAGCAGACCTTTTCAAATCAAAAAGACCTTAATTTCTGAGCAGTCTAGGAAAGGGCAATGTGAGATGGACTGCATCTCTATCTATTAATAATATATATATATATATAAAAAGAAAATAATAGAGTCTGTTACAGTTAAAAGTTATTTTATTATTTTGCCACAAGTGAAAATATTCAGCATAATAAAAAATACTATATCATGGGTGTTAATAGTTAAAAAAGCCTGAAATTACACACCCAGCTGAAATATATACCCTCTGCTTCTCCTAGCAGAGACAGATCATCTGGATTTTCAGTCAGTAATAGCAGTAAACAAATAAGGAACTAGTGCTAGGCTTTCATATTAGAAAGCCCAACATGGTCTACAAACATATTTTAAAGGAATCACTCTTCAATAAATGTTTATCGGTCTAATATACTGTAGATTCTAATAAAATAATGAGAAATGGCTTTTATGTAAGCAGAGAGGGTGACTGACTGCAGTGAAAATATAATATAGCAAGCAGTATAAGTGCCGGCTCACACTTGTGCAATGCGAACAGGTGCAATTGCAGTGCGAGTTTGCATTGCATTTTTCAATAAGAAATAGCGCGCTTGTAATGCAAATTGATTGCGTTTACCATTTTTTTTTTTTTTATTGTTTTTTTATTGAAGTATAAACAAGTACATTGAACAGTCAAGGGGTGGGTTACCCCAAAAACAGAACATTGCAAAGCATGTCATAGCAGTCCCAGTAGGTGTACGCACATAAAAGAGAACAAAATAATACAGAACATGCAACAGGCCATAAAGACAATTAGGTAGTTCAGAGGGTGAAATGAGAAACTAATCAATAGTGAACACAGGTACAATCATATCACATCAAAATCCTGAAGGTCCCAATCCGCCCAGATCACATTGAAGCGAGAAACTTCATCATGTACTGTAGCCGTCAGGAATTCCATTCTCCGTATCTCGATCACCAAGCGTTGAAAAAGTGCAGCGTCAGGAGGCCCCGTCTGGCGCCAACATAGCGGGATTGCTCTCCTGGCCGCAACCAGGAGGTAAGTGATCAAGCGCCTGGTGGGTTTGGAAACTCCGGGGAAGGGAAGGCCCAAAAGGTAATGAAGAGGGTCAAGCGGGAAGGACAGGCCTGTCACCGATTGTATCTTGGACCCCACCATGGCCCAAAAAGATTGTATGAGAGGACATTGCCAAAAAATATGATACAGTGTACCCAAACCAGCATTGCAGCGTCAGCAAGTGGCCGAACATGATGGGTCAATTTTATGCAATTTAGCCGGGGTCCTGTACCAAAACAACAAAACCTTCAACGTCGTCTCTCTCTGCACCACACTTCTGGAGGATTTAAAAGCAGCAGCCCAGATTTTGTCCCATAACTGCAGCGAAATGGGTTTCTGTAATATTTCAGACCATTTACGCATATAGAGGTGAGTATCCTCCGCCAGTGGCTGAGCATCATGTAAAATATTGTATATAGTAGATACCAAGTGTCTCTGGTGGGGCCCCTGAGCCACCAATTGTTCAAAGGCTGCGGGCCTCTCCAGAGTCAAGGATCTCGTCATAGAATAAAAAAGGTGACGAATTTGCAAATAAAAATAAAAAGTGTGTTTAGGGATGCTAAATTTCTCCTTCAAGGTTTCAAAGGAGTATAAGGTGCGCGAGACCGGGTGGACAAGATTGCGGAGCTGGAATAGGGGAGCCCTCGTCCCTGTCCACACCCGTCCCACCTGAAAACTATCAAGTATAGAGGGGTTAAACAAAACGCTAGTAAGTGGTGGGCATGGTGAAGAGAGAGAGTACTTACTATAACACCTAAGCCATACATCTAAAGAGCAGAGCATGGATGCAAGGCACATACCCCGCAAAATTCTATCCGTGTGTAGATTAGCTGACCACAATAAGGAGCAGGGATGGACCGGGAAGATCACACCTCTTTCAATCTCCGACCACCGATTGGGAGCCATCAGTGAAGACCATCAGGCCGCCACCCGGAGGTGGGATGCAAAATAATATTTAAATATATCCGGAGCCCCCAGCCCCCCTCTCCGCCATGGGGAGTAAACTACCGAGCTAGCTATTCTGTTAACCTTATTATTCCAAATAAAATTCAGAAAACTACGCTGCAAAGTTTTTAGGTGTGACATAGGAACCTGAACCGGCAAGGGTGTCAAAGTAGTAAAGTAATGGTATGTATTAGGGGAGCGCTGATAAATAAATCGATGAAAAAGCTGCAACTAAAATCCGATTACCCAGTGAGGATAATTAGGTGTACAAATGATTAAAATGTGTAGTGCGCTAATTCTGTGAAACTTATAAACATAAATATGTGAACAATAGTAACACCAATGTCATTAATAAATAGGGTGACATATAAAACATAAAAGTCCATGAAATTCATAAAAGGTCCATATATGCAATAGTTCACATAAGTCCTTGAATGAAGAGATCCCAATACCAAACAAGTGATTTCAATGAAAACAAATAAGGGAAAGGTGTTTCAAGGTGCTTGTTTAAGGTGCAGGTATTCCCCTTACCAGACGGGTAAAAAATAAGGTGCAATATATCTCCAAACAAAAAGATGCGTGCAGTGATATAGATAGCCCAGCTCTGCCCACCTCGTGGCCGGTTTGAGAGTAGATAAACTCTTACCAGATGACATAAAACTTCAGGTGTATGGATAACTTCTGGATATCTTTCAGCTCAATGGTAATGACCGTCCCCCAAGCTTGCGGCTCCCTGTTGTCCCTTGGAAGTGAAACTTCATCCAGGTGTTCACAGGTGATTTCCCAAAAATAAACAAGGGGGGACTAATAGTGCATTATCCTTATAACTTTTATTGCTGATAATCAAAGATGCACTTACAGTTAAGACGATATAATAAGCTTGCTGGAACCCTGTAGATCCGTGGCCGCCTGCAGTGCAGACCGCGGATGTAGTTAGTGACGGCGCGCCTCCTCTCTGACACGTTTCCTCTGAGAGGACTTCTACTGAGACAGGTCCTGTCTGAGATCCCTCCTGTCTCAGTAGAAGTCCGCTAATGGCCTCCGCCAGGGGCTCCAAGCAGAGTATAAAGAACAGGGGGGACAAAGGGCACCCCTGACGGGTACCATTATGCATAACAAAGGAGGGTGACATAAAAGCAGACGACATCTGTACCTGAGCCGTAGCTGGCGAGTACAGGGCCTCCAATGCCCTGTAGAAGGAGCCCTGAAAGCCAAATCGCTGCAGGGTCGCAAAAAGATATGGCCAACCCAAGCTATAAAATGCCTTCTGGGCGTCCAGACTCAGCACCAAAGCCGGGTGGGGGAATCTATTAAGGAGATCAATCAGGTCTATAGTGCACCTGGTATTGTCACCCGCATGTCGGGACAAAACAAAACCTACCTGATCTCTATCGATCAATTTGGGAATAAGGAGCGATAACCTATTTGCAAGGATTTATGTGAAAATGTTGTAGTCTGAATTTAGCAGAGCTATAGGGTGATAATTGTCGTGGAGGGAAGAGTCTTTCCCGGGTTTCTGGATAACGGAGATGTACGAATGGGTGAATTGGGGATGGGGTTTCCTCCCCTGGAGCAGGGAGGTGTACAATGCTAACAAATGAGGTGCCAAAATGGGTTGGAAGGTTTCATAATAAAGGTACGGCAAGCTGTCCAGGCCAGGGGATTTATGGGAAGGAAGCTCCTTAATTGTGGCGGTGAGTTCCTCCACAGTTATGTCAGCATTCAACTTAGATAAAGCAGAGGCGGACAACCTGGGGAGGGACAGCTCCTTAAAAAACTAATCGAAACGATCCTGGGTGAAAAAAAAGCGGTTCTCAGAAGTGAGGCAATTATAGAATTTGCTATAGAAGGTACCAAACACTTTAGCCATAGTATAGGGACAGTGCGTAGGGGTACCATCAGGCTGAACTAAGAGATCAGGGACCGAATGAAAGGGACGAGGTCTAAGTTTATTAACTAACATACTATGCGGTTTGTTTGAGAAACGCACTCAGCCCCCCCTCACACATGTACGCACTCAGCCCCCCTCACACGTGTATATATTTCACAGACACACACACACAGATATGTACACACACACACAGTCACATGTACACACACACACACAGACATGTACACACACACAGGCATGTACGCACACAGTCACGTGTACACACACACATGTACACTCACAGATATATAAACACACAGACATGTACACACACACACACGTGTAAACAGACATGTACACTCACAGGCATGTACACACACACACACACATGTACACAGACATGTACACTCACAGATATGTACACTCACAGACATGTACACACACACACACATGTACACAGACATGTACACTCACAGACATGAACACACACAGACATGCAAACACACGTACTCACAGACACCCACCCACCCCCATGTACACACACAGACATGTACACACACACACAGATATGTGTACACACACACACAGGTACATACATACACACATGCACACACACATGTACATACAGAGACACACAAACACACATGTACACAACCACCCCCCCCCTTCAGTTGTACAACAGCCCTTACTTGTAAGGTGGTCTTCCCATCCCCCGCTCTTGTTTCCCCCATGTGTCCGTGACACAGAGAGGAGCTGCAGTCCGGGATACAGTACAGGCAGCACAGGCGAGGAGTGCAAATGCAGGAAGTAGCCAGAGGTGGCAGCAAAGAGCCCAATGTGAGCTCAATGACACAGAGACGCAGCAGCTGCCGACTCACACTCAAAAACCCAGAGCAGTCATGGAGCACCGCTGCACCCACACCCGCCTTTTCCCATCCTCGCCGGGCCCGTCCAGATGCTCAGGCCCCTTACAAGTGTATGGGCTGTACCCCCCTGATGATGGCCCTGTGTGTGCCTCCCAAAGTGTGGAAATATCATCCACAGAGCCCTCATTATGAGTGAAAAATTCTGCCAGTCCAGTGGCCAGTCTATCCCGGATGACTGGGGTCTGGAGAAGGCGGTCATTCAGACTCCAATGACAAGCCCTTGCGGAGGAAGGGGCGAGAGTTAGGTCCAAGACCACAGGTGCGTGGTCTGACCAGGTAATCGGGAGTATTTCACAGTTTACCGTGCAGGGGATCAGGGGTGAGGAGATAAAGAAATGATCTAGTCTGGAGTGCATTTTATGTGCTGCCGAGTAAAAGGTAAACTGTTTAGATGTAGGATGTTTAACCCGCCAGGAATCAAAAAGTTTATGTGCCTGCACGCTTTTCCGGGAGGCTCTGGACTGGGCCAGCAAGCGACGAGAGGGGGAGCCTCTAACAAGGAGCTGACTATCACGGTGAGGGGACATCACCAGATTAAAATCTCCTCCAACTATCATGAAGGGCTGAGCGAAGCGGGAAGTATTCACCAGTATTGCTTCTAAAAAGGTTATCTGGCCTGAGTTGGGCGCATACACATTGAGCAGGGTAAAGGAGGTAGACTGATAGTCACAAACCAAAGCAATAGCACGTCCCTGAAGATCCAGGTACGAGTTCCGAATCCTGAGCGGACAAGTTTTCCTAATCAGAATTACCACTCCCCCTTTACTCGAAGGGTCACTAGCAATATAGGAAGTGGGGAAAAACCTGGAGGCAAACTTAAACGAACCTCCAGCACGGAAGTGCGTCTCCTGGATCAGGACGACATCCACGCCCGAGGAGCGAAACTCCTTAAGAGCCAACCAGCGCTTCTGTACCGAGTTCAGGCCCTTTACGTTGTAGGATAGGATTTTCAAAGCCATCTACAAAAGGAACATGAACAGAGGACAGAAGCAGTGAACACATCATACCCAACATATATACACAGAAAGAACAAGGTGTAGATACCCACATTCCCCTCTGCTGTCTGTATCAGGTCTGACGACCAGGCACAGAGGCACCATCTCAACATGGCCAGCGCGCCCAGAAGGGCAAAAAAGAAACCGGCCCATCTAGGACTAGAGAGCAGATAATACATTGCAATATCAAAAACATATAAACAAGAACATAAAAAAGAAAACAAAAAAACCAACAGTCCTCAAAAATCATGGATAAAGAAACTGAGGCGCCGTAACACCTCAGAGTGCCAGTTAGCAAAACCCGGACACAGTAGGGCAACATAGGAGTTCCCAGAGGGGGACCTCAAGGAAACAAAAAGGGGAAGGTGAGCAGGGATACCCGCTGACACTCCAGCTGGTGAAAACAGTAAATACTGATGTAGTAGATGATACCAGGACCCCCCAGGGGGGTGTAAAGAAGGATAGCATCCACTAGTGAAAACTAGGACATCGTAGAGGTCCAGGGGGAGTCCAGGGTACCACTCCAAAAACAAACATCAAAAAGTAAAACAGTTACCCCATGGGGGGGGGGGGGGTCAGGGCTACCTAGAGCATGGTAGCAAGAAACATTCCAGAAGGCCACAAAAGGCACGATTCCTGGAGGGGAGAGAGAAAAAACCGACAGCCATCCATATGATTTGCTTCAGGTGGGGGGTCTGGATGGCCTGGAACGCTGAGGGGTGGAAGACGATCTCCGTTGCTGGCCCTTGGCGGGGGGTCCACATACAATTCGCTGTCACTGGCAAAGGACGAAGAGAAGGCGGTTGTTGTTGTATCTCTTCATCTGGGAGAGGGGGTATGCCCAGACCCTTTATGAAAGCCTTACCCTCATGAAGATCATGCATACTGTGTTGGACCCCATCCTTGGAAACAATGAGGCGGAAAGGGAAGCCCCAATAATAGGGGACAAGATGACGTTGAAGATGAGTAGTCACAGGTCTGAGATTCCTTCGCTTGCCAAGGGTTATCGGGGATAAATCATTAAAAATCTGAATCCTGGCTCCCTGGTAATCCACCTGTGATCTTGTGCATGTGGCTAAGGTCAAAGCCTCTTTGCTATCATAGTAATGGAAACGAACGACCACATCATGTGGCCTGGCCCCAGCCGGAGGTTTAGGGCCTAAGGACCCATGGACCCGATCCAATCGCCAGTCTATGTTCACTATGTTAGGTGCCAGATTATTAAATAAGCCAAGAAGATAAGCACGAAGGTTAATGTCCCCTACCGTCTCAGGGATACCCCTAAATCTGAGATTTTGGCATCTCTCCCTGTTATCCAGGTCTTCTTGTTGTAACTGGAGCTCTGTCACTGAGCGCTTCAGGGCTGCGTTCTTCTCCTCCAAGACTTGTACATACTGCACCACGTCATCCATTTTAGTCTCCAGGGCATCTGTGCGGTCCCTAATTTGAGTAATTTCCCCCCTAAGCTCCTGAGACAGCTTGCCCACCTCTGCAGCATTATTGTGAGTAATCTGGTACAATAGGGCCTGAAGTTTATCATCCATCATGGCCGGGGTGAGCACCGCCTGATCTGACACCCGCGACTGGTGCAGCAGGGCAGGAGTACCCAGGGGGGGATCCGTGACCAACCCATTATCCACCCTGCGGTCTGCGAGGAGAATGGGTCCGGCTGAGAAATTGAGGCCGGGGATTGCGGTCTAGTGAAAAACCGGTCCATAGCGGCCTGTGAGCGCGGCTCCAGCGGTGCAGAATATGCCTGCTTTTGCTGGCCAATCTTCCCCATGGGGTGCCCCAGATGATCAGGGTGTAAATGAGCTTACCCCTGTGGCTTTTGTTGTGGCTGGATGCGTTTACCATTTTTATTAAGCTCAGAAGCAATTTCTGCTCAGGCCAATCAAAAGGCAATGAAAAAATGGGTGTAAAGGGAAGAGAGAGGCCAATTCAGTATCCTCTATAATGATCTCCACCAACATGAAGATAAGTTTTTCAACTATTCTCAGATGTCAGTTAATAGGTTAGTATGTGAGAGGGAGTCTCTCTTTCTCCTCCTCATCCTCCCTATCTGTACCCCTCTTCCTTCTCCTCCTTCCTCTCTTTCTCATCCTCCTTCCCTCTATTTTCTCTTTTCCCCTCTATCTCTCTTATTTCCCCCCCCCCCTCTTGCTCTCTCTTACCTTTTATTACTCATTCCTTGAACACCCTCCCCCTCCTTTGCCTGCCACTTAAGTTTGTGTTGTGTTTTTAATTTCATAGTTTTGGCAAATTACTGGGACTACTCATTACCCTTTTGGAACGTCAGAACACCACCTTCCAGAAAAGTTTGGAGCCAGCTGAAAGATTGCTTGTTACATTTGTAGCAGAATTCCCAGCCATTGTGCTGGATATGGGATTTCCTGGATTACCGCTAACAACAACAACACATTTAAGCATGTTCTCCAAGTGGGAGAACTGAGACAAGAAACAGTCCGGCATCTTTGCTTTTTGTATTTATTTAGGAACTTGGATGGGAGAAGGGAATGAGTGGGATACTCCTCTGGCTCAACTATACACAATAGAATGGGACACTGCAAAATGCCTCTTGACGCTGACTTGACGCTGGCTGAATGCTGGTCAACGACTGTTGGCGCTACTTAGCTCTGACTTGCTGTCTGTGAACTTGAACTGACTTCTGACACTCTCCAGTGATACAAAAGTCCTTTGCACTGCTCCCTTTAGCCCTCCCGGCTGAGGTAGCTTAACCCCGGCCCCCACAGCTCCGCTTGGTCCTCAGCACACTGGATCTCTCTCTGCAGCTCAGCTCAACCCTCTGTCTTCTTAGGCCAGTCGCCTAGGACACCTGTTCCATGCTGACAGGAGGAGAGACAGCCGTCACTTCCCTCCTGAGACTCTGCTTCCCGCCAAAGACACCCTGTCATGCGCTCCCCTCAGACTTATATCCCATCCCAGGATGCATTGCAGCATATTCTGCCCTCTCTGGGATAGATACAAGCCCTGGTGTCCTCACTGGACATAGTGGGGAGACTCCCCAAACTCAATAGTCACACCTGAAAGCACATGACAGCCTAGCTGAACAATTAAGGCCCCCCTGATAAGCAGACAGGGACACCCATATACAGTGCCTTGCGAAAGTATTCGGTCCCCTTGAACTTTGCAACCTTTTGCCACAATTCAGGCTTCAAACATAAAGATATAAAACTGTAATTTTTTGTGAAGAATCAACAACAAGTGGGACACAATCATGAAGTAGAACAAAATTTATTGGATATTTCAAACTTTTTTAACAAATAAAAAACTGAAAAATTGGGCGTGCAAAATTATTCAGCCCCCTTAAGTTAATACTTTGTAGCGCCACCTTTCGCTGCGATTACAGCTGTAAGTCGCTTGGGGTATGTCTCTATCAGTTTTGCACATCGAGAGACTGAAATTTTTGCCCATTCCTCCTTGCAAAACAGCTCGAGCTCAGTGAGGTTGGATGGAGAGCGTTTGTGAACAGCAGTTTTCAGTTCTTTCCACAGACTCTCCATTGGATTCAGGTCTGGACTTTGAATTGGCCAGTCTAACACCTGGATATGTTTATTTGTGAACCATTCCATCAGTAGCGTAGCGTGGGTTGTCAGCACCCGGGGCAGGGCAAGTAATTTGCGCCCCCTAAGACCAGCGTGCCCCCTTTCAATGCAGAGTGACCAGCGTGCCCCCTTTCAATGCAGAGTGACCAGCGTGCCCCCTTTCAATGCAGAGTGACCAGCGTGCCCCCTTTCAATGCAGAATGACCAGCGTGCCCCCTTTCAATGCAGAATGACCAGCGTGCCCCCTTTCAATGCAGAGTGACCAGCGTGCCCCCTTTCAATGCAGAATGACCAGCGTGCCCCCTTTCAATGCAGAGTGACCAGTGTGCCCCCTTTCAATGCAGAGTGACCAGCGTGCCCCCTTTCAATGCAGAGTGACCAGCGTGCCCCCTTTCAATGCAGAATGACCAGCGTGCCCCCTTTCAATGCAGAGTGACCAGCGTGCCCCCTTTCAATGCAGAGTGACCAGCGTGCCCCCTTTCAATGCAGAGTGACCAGCGTGCCCCCTTTCAATGCAGAGTGACCAGCGTGCCCCCTTTCAATGCAGAGTGACCAGCATGCCCCCTTCAATGCAGAGAGATCATCGTGTCCCCTTTCAATGCAGACAGACCAGCGCCAGGCTACTGACTCACTCGCTGCTAAACTGACTGAGCAGTGAGGAGAGGCGGGGCTTGGCCTGCAACGCCACCCCACCCTACACCAATGGACAGGTGAGGCACAGTCCAGCCCCGCCCGACCCGCCATTTTAAGCCACAGGGCGGCCGCGCTGGACATCTCCCAGCCTAAAGATGGAGGCAGCCGCAGACAGTGTGTGAACTGTGTATGTCAAAGTCAGACAGACAGACAGAGTGACATTGCAGATGCGCCCCCCCCAGATGTTGCGCCCGGTGCGGCCGGCCCCCCCTGCACCCCCCACGCTACGCCACTGCATTCCATTGTAGATTTTGCTTTATGTTTTGGATCATTGTCTTGTTGGAAGACAAATCTCTGTCCCAGTCTCAGGTCTTTTGCAGACTCCATCAGGTTTTCTTCCAGAATGGTCCTGTATTTGGCTCCATCCAACTTCCCATCAATTTTAACCATCTTCCCTGTCCCTGCTGAAGAAAAGCAGGCCCAAACCATGATTCTGCCACCACCATGTTTGACAGTGGGGATGGTATGTTCAGGGTGATGAGCTGTGTTGCTTTTACACCAAACATAACGTTTTGCATTGTTGCCAAAAAGTTCGATTTTGGTTTCATCTGACCAGAGCACCTTCTTCCACATGTTTGGTGTGTCTCCCAGGTGGCTTGTGGCAAACTTTAAACGACACTTTTTATGGATATCTTTAAGAAATGGCTTTCTTCTTGCCACTCTTCCATAAAGGCCAGATTTGTGCAGTATACAACTGATTGTTGTCCTATGGACAGAGTCTCCCATCTCAGCTGTAGATCTCTGCAGTTCATCCAGAGTGATCATGGGCCTCTTGGCTGCATCTCTGATCAGTCTTCTCCTTGTATGAGCTGAAAGTTTAGAGGGACGGCCAGGTCTTCGTAGATTTGCAGTGGTCTGATACTCCTTCCATTTCAATATTATGGCTTGCACAGTGCTCCTTGGGATGTTTAAAGCTGGGAAATTTTTGTATCCAAATCCGGCTTTCTCACAATACAAGTCTTTGTGGGATGTTTACTAAAAACTGGTGCACACAGAATCTGGTGCAGCTGTGCATAGTAACCAATCAGCTTGCAGGTTTTTTTTGTCAAAGCTTAACTTAAGAAGCTGAAGTTAGAAGCTAATTGGTTACTATGGACAGCTGCACCAAATTCTGTGTGCACCATTTTTAGTAAATCTCTTTATATGATTCAGCAGAATCACTGAAAACAATGCACTACCCATGTGGCAGTTTTATCTTATCAGTTGTCACTTCAAATCTGTACTTTTTTGTTTAAAATAACAAAATATGAAAAGTTAAAGTATACAGTAACTAAAGGCAAAACTCACATGTGGGTCCCCAAGGGATTCCCTTAATTCACAGGGATTTCCGCTCACTTCTTGTTTGACTATGGAACAAAACAAGAAGGGAAATCTCCTAAATGGGATACAGATGGCAAAAATAAAATATGACAGGGTTTATAACCCTCCCTTGCTCTGTCCAAAATGAAAAAGGTTTTGCCTATAGTTGCACTTTAAGCAGTTAAATGCAAAACACAAAGCAAACTATATTTAAAGTGAACATTGTCCGGTTAAAGTGATTGTAAATGCATTTTTTAAATATAACAAATAGGTTTATACTTACCTGTTCAGTGCAATGGCTCCTGCTGCATCAATAACATCTGTGAAGCCAGGAAGCGAGAGGGGAGAAGAGCAGCAGATGGGCACAGCACTGGATGAAATGAGGGTTCAGGTAAGTAAAAGTGGGGTGAGGGGGCAAAACTGATGCCTAAACATTTTTCTTTTTTTTTTTTTCCAATTTTTTTTTTTTTTTTTCCAAAGCATTTTTCACCTTAATACTAGGAATTCATTAAGGTAAAAAATTCTTAGGTCCTATAACCACTTTCACTCAAAGTAAGCACTCACTAGTTTTAAGATATAACGGCAATAGAAATTCACTAGTGCATTCTTTATAGTGTCTGGTCACAAGTGCAGATTAAATGGCTGTGTCCCTAAAAGACACTGTCGTTTGGACATGAACCTAATATCCAATTTGTTCTGCTGTAGAAACAAGGATTTTTGGTTTATAAAGTCATAATTGCGGTTTTCTTTGTTTTGTCCACTTCCAACCTTTGATGCAATCATATCTTCTTTGTTCTCCCAAGTTCTGTTCAGTATAAAATATACCCCGTTGATTCAGAATTGCAACGGCCTTTCATCAGTTTCTTTCCTACATGGGGATCACTCAACACCCCTTGCAAACTTCAGTCAATTGCTTTCCTTCTCTCAGGTTTCAAACTCTCACCACCATCAGACCTTCTTTTTTGGTCATGCGTAGCCTCCAGAAATTGAATTTCTATTGCCTTATAATCTGAGACTCGTGTTCCCTATTGTTATAGGTCTGGTCCTATCTCTGCTCACAAATTGATCTTGCATTGTTCTGGTGGTGACATGAGCAAAGTTACCGTTTCAGATGCCAAAATGCTTCTTTCTTCTGTTTAGGTGTGGAAAATTCTTTTCTTTTTTGCTTGCTCAACATCAGCAAATGTGCAACTTTTATCTGCCAAAATCAGCCATGGCTGCTTTCAAGGAAACCTGTCACTAAGGTTCTAAGGTTCTAAGCCTATTAAAATGCAGATTGTAACAATATGATATAGGGTAGATTATTTGCATGTTCTGACTCAGTATAAAGTTGTCTTCACACTGATGCGAATTGGATGCAGGTTTCCCCACATCCCACATCCAATTGACATGACAGGAGAGTGTGACCCGGCTCCCAATGGAAAATGGTCCTGTGCGTTTTGGCTCAGTTTCAGGTTTGAATTCAGGCAAAAATTCTGACCTGATTCGCACCTGAAATGGAGCACAGGGACGCACCGGACGCCCTGCTGTAAGCTGTGGCTGCAGCTAGTGTGAACCCAGCCTCAAGCATATATTGCCAATGTACACTATATTGTCAAAAGGATTGGGACACCTGTCTTTACACGCACATGAACTTTAACCTCCCTGGCGGTATGATTATGTCAGGAATTCTGTACCAAAAGCGGTACAATTTTTTTCATGGAAATTTGGCGTTATGTATTATAGGCCTACAATTCTTAGTAATTACTGACTTAAACCTGACCAAAACAAGACTCTGGTAGACATCCCAGATGTGATAAATTTGAAACACATGAATTATAATCTAATCAATAATATAATTTCATTATATATATATATATATATATATATATATATATTATATTTTATAATAAAATTATATTATTGATTAGATTATAATTCATGCGTTATATATTATATATATATATATATGTGTGTATATATATATATATATATATATATATATATATGTGTGTGTGTATATATATATATATATATATATATATATAATATAAATGTTATGTGTTTATGTTTTGTGCAACGTTTGAATTTCCCTCCCTAGTTCCGCTCCCATGCAGCATTGCTGCTGCAGGGAACGGAACCAGGAAGTCCTCATACCGACGGACGAGCAGCGGGAATCTCGGCTGGCGATCACAGCAATGGGAGATCATCGCTGGATCGCCAGGAGAAGGTAAGAGACACCGCTGCTCGCTCTGCACATCCACCCCGAGCGTGACTCGGGGATACCGTTAATAGCATGGAAAATTCACCCCGAGTCACGCTCGGGGATACCGCTAAGCAGGTTAATGGTGTCCCACTCTAAGTCCGTAGGGTTCAATATTAAGTTGGCCCACCCTTTGCAGCTACAGCATCTTCAACTCTTCTGGGAAGGCTGTCCACAAGGTTTAGGAGTGTGTCTATGGGAATGTTTGACCAGAAGCACATTTGTGAGGTCATGCATTGATGTTGGCCCAGAAGGCCTGGCTCGCATTCTCAGTTCTAATTCAACCCAAAGGTGTTCTATCAGGTTGAGGTCAGGACTCTGTGCAGGCCAGTCAAGTTCCTCCACTCCAAACTCTCTCATCCATGTCTTTATGGACCTTGCTATGTGCACTGCTCCAAATCATTTGGTGGAGGGGGGATTAGTATGTGGGTTGTTTTCTAGGGGTTGGGCTTGTCCCCTTAGTTTCAGAGAAGGCAACTTCTAAGGCATCAGCATACCAAGACATTTTGGACAATTTCATGCTCTCAACTTTGTGGCAACAGTTTGGGGATTGCCCCTTTATGTTCCAACATGATTGCGCACCAGTGCACAAAGCAAGGTCTATAAAGACATATATAAACGAGTTTGGGGTGGAGGAACTTGACTGGCCTGCACAGAGTTCTGACCTCAACCCAATAGAACACCTTTGGCATAATTTAGAGCGGAGACTGTGAGAACTCCTAAACCTTGTGGACAGCCTTCCCAGAAGAGTTGAAGCTGTTATAGCTGCAAAGGGTGGGCCAACTCAATATTGAACCCTACGGACTAAGACTGGGATTCCATTAAAGTTCATGTGCGTGTAAAAGCAGGGGTCCCAATACTTTTGACAATATAGTGTACTTTAAAATAGCATCCCAAAGTTTATTCAAGTCACCATATCGCAACATAGAATTAAAAAGTTTCAGAGTTGATAAAAGGGTCCTCCATGGCCCCGAAATGTTGAAATTTATTGCTGTTATGTGATTGCTTGAAAAAACTTTTGGATGATATTTCAAAGATCCACAGGGTGGTAGCAATATATGCCTTAAGCGGTTCCCAGCCAGCGGTTGTTACAACACGCGTCACTTTGGGGGTGGGGGGGGTGACACTCGCCAGATCAGTGGCACCATTAGGGCCAGTGCCAGCATAAGGTCTGCTGATGCCATCGCCTCTGGTGCTATGCAAACACGGCATACGCCGAATCCGGGGCATGTCTGGAGGAATTTCAGGGATGCCACGTTTGGCATAGCATCGGCGGCACCTACAGGTACAAGTAAATGCCGCCCACTGGGAGGCAATGTTGGGTGGGGGAAAATGGCTTACTAGGGGCAGGGCCTGCGGTGGGGGGGACCTGGTACAGGCTGAAGCTGGCTTGCTGGTGCTCAGGATTGAGGGAGGAGAGGGTAGACTCACACACCAGCTGTTTGCAGTAGAGACCATGCTGCCCAAAGTGTTTCCTATCACTCTCAGAACCCAGCCCCTCACTGTACCCCCACCAGCTCCCCTATCCCCAGACAGCCTGTGACACTTCTCCATGGAGTTTATCATGTGGGAGGCTGGTATATGGGGTAACCAAGTAACTACCTACCTCCTGGATCACTTGTGCTTTCCATCCCCACCTCACCTTTGTTTTTTAACCCTGTGCCTGCTGAAATTCCATCATCCCCATCACCCCCACATTTGGGGGTTCCTAGTGGGTTCTGTCCTTTTAGGGTGTCACTCTTGGCAAACTGACTCGGAAGTCTGGCTACCTCCTCCTCCCCCCCCCCCCCCTCCCCCTGGGCCATTCACAGAGTGCAGCGTGATTCGCTTATGCACAGTAGGAAACCAGCTGCCGAGATGGCAGCACCAGCACCCGAGAGCCGATTCAAAAATTTGCTTGGGTGAGGACACTGCTGGATGTCTGGACAGGTTAGTGCCCTAATAGTAAAAGTCAGCAGCTTCTGCATTTGTAGCTGCTGGCTTTTTATTTTTGGAGGAGGGAGCGGAACTCCTCTTTAACCTCTGTTTGATTTGCAGCTGCCGTGGTGTTGCAAATTCGATGGCTTGACAGTTCAAGAGAAAGAGCGAACAATAGTGACAGTTGTCATTCATGGCATGCCTTGAATTAAATTTTTTTAGGTTAAACAGTTAAATTGATGGGTTTAGTTCTGCTTCAAAGGCCTTTTTGTAACATTTATTGGTTAGGAGCATAAAATGCAGCCAACGTGTTTCAGGGGAAAACGCAGCCAGCAAGACAGGAAGTATAGGGAAAAAAAACTCTAAAGATCCAAGATGGAAGGCTTTTTTTGCACATGATAGTCATTAGGTGTTCCTGGCCTGCCTTGATTATATACAATATACTGTATATCCTAGGATCTTCTTATTTTATTATTTATCTGGTGGCTACAGTATTTTTTTTTCAGACATCTGGCCTATTACTTATGATATTATTCACATAGCTCCTGACAAAGCATAGTTGTGCGAAACGCATAATGGTAATGGATAGCATAGTATATTTGTTACATATGGTGAAATCCATGAATACAGAATAGGTAGCACAGTGACAGAGCTGATCTGTAGACCTTTTTCGGCCATGCCCCTTCATTCAGCCGGCTTCTGCCGGACCAGCTGCAGTACACACGGGCCGAACATCAGCTGGTTTCTGTTGAACCGGCTGATGCCGCCCACCATTCGACCAATACATAATAGACTTTAAAGGCACAGGGACGCACGTGATGCCCAGCAAGAGCAGAATGGCGGCGAAGGCATCCCGTGTGTCCATGCACCCAATTTGTCCAACTGTACAAAAAAGTGTCAATCACCCCAATCTATAACTGGCCTTTGCAACAAGGTGGACATGGAAGGGTAATGCACATCACCAACAAACAAAAGATTTTCCAGCACACTTACCGACCAGCCTACAAAACAACCAAATTGGCCCTATCTAACAGTTTATGTTAAAAACAGAGGGTTTTGTTTGCACGCGCCAAGAGACCTCTGTATATACTGTGGTTGTAACTCTACATTTCTAGAGCTTCCATAGTAGGAGCACATATAAGAATGGATAGGTAAAGGTCAGGTATGCCTGAAGGGAGCCCACCTCTCCTTAAAGGCACAGAGATGCATGTGATGCCCAGCAAAAGCACGATGGTGAAGGCATCCCTGCACCCAGTTCATCCAACTGTACAAAAAAGAGGCAACCACTCCAATGTAAAATGTGTGCAAACAAAACTCTCCGCTTTTAACATAAACTGTTGGACAGGGCCAATTCGGTTGTTTTTCAGGCTGGTGAGTAAGTGTGCTAGGAAATTATTTGTTTGTTTGTAATGTGCATTGCCTTTTTTATGTGCACCTTGCTGCAAAGGCCAGTTATAGAATGGGGTGGTTCCTACTTTTTTGTACTGTTATTGTACAGAATCCTATTATCAGTGAGAAATCCAGCATTTTTTATTGCATTAAAAGCCCTCTATCCCCCTCTTATCCCTGTTTACCAGACCAACGGCTGATATGCCCTCTTTCCCCCTGGCCACCAGCCTTGTACATTCCCCACTGTAGTCCTCTATAAAGCAAGCAGTGATGTAAGTACGTTGCCGCACGCTGAAGTGGGCAGACCTGGGAGTCTCAGACCTCCCGATCTGATCCGCACACTGTGATGGATAGTTAGATTGTTAGGTCAGGAGACTCCTGGTCTGCCTCTCCTCCTATAACTTCACACTTTTACTGGCAGACCGGAATTCTCTTGGCCTGTAGGTTGTGCAAATATCATCTCATCGACATGCGGTATTGGGGGGATAATCTATAGTCTAGGGAAAGTAGAAGAAAAGGGCGCAATAATGTGGGTGGGTAATGTCGGAGTCTAATAAGTAGAACATTTGTAATCTGCCGCACACACACCCATGGTCCCACCGACTCAAGACTTTAAATCCCATGGCATGATGGGATTTGTAGTCTCAGTGAGCGCTGATGAACCCCAATAGGAAGTGATGTCGCCGCTTCTGAGATACCTCCTCCCAGGATCTAAGGATTGAACAAGAAGCTGTGTAAGAAATTATGTCACAGATTTTTAAAACAGTGAGTTGTGCACTTTTAATAAAAATCACATTAAAGCCTAACTCCACTTTTGTTGAGAAAAAAACATTCTTCTCTGGGTGATCTCTGTACATTACAAGGATTATAACAAACTTTGTTGCAGATTCCTACCTTTTGGTATTCTGAAGAAATCATTATTTGTTCCTCTGTGCTGTCTTGGTCAAATTGGAGTGGTTTCATAATTATCTATCAGCTGTGGCAGTTGCAGAGCTCTAATGAGGAAATCTGCTGGGCCTGCGTCCCTTTAGACGTGTTCCTATTGGGAGTATCTAAAAAAAATGAAATTTTTATTGCAGGGATGCCAGAAATCTGACCTGTATCTTAGGCAGACTTCTGGGAAAATTGATGAGCCAATCACACAAGCAGGAAATTATGTTTCTGGGGTGTGGTCAGTATACATTCTGGGTATAGAACAGCTCCAGGTAGCCATATTGCATTTTCAGAAAAATACAGCGGCTGCAGATTGAAAAGGAAAAGTAATTTTTAATGACATTCAAATACAATATGATTTGTATTGCATTTGTATACACTATATTGTTTTTTCTTTATTTGCTATTTTTCCCCCCATGAAAATGGAGTTACCCTTTTTTAACTATCCACACATGACTATTGGACAGGTTTTAACACCATCCAAGAATTCTTCTTTAAATGTCCTGTCTACTTGGTTTTGTTTTCATCATAAAATGTTGGGATGTGTTGTTCTAATGTTTAGTCCTAGCCCCTTATGCGTTTTTATCTCTACAATAACAATGTTATTATTGCGATTAAAATAATAATTTACTGATTGCATTTATCTTTGCTTTTATCCCTATTATTTTTTTTAATTAAATTCATATACAGCTTTTCATGGCTCAGTGCTGTTGCACATCATTGATATTTCAATATAGCTGAAAGCTATGTTTTGATATCTTTTTTTTTTTTTTTTTTCCCCTAGCATTCATTATAATATATAAGAAGAGCGCAGAAATGATGGGTGTTAAAGCAATAGCTGGTTTACCATTGTCCGTGTCATGCAGTATATAATAGGACTGCTGTTCTGAGAAATGAAATATCGGATCAATTGCCTCCAAAGCGAATGTTACTCCATTCATTGCTCGACAGCTTTCTCTCATATATGTGTTGTGAAACTGGAACATATAAACAGAGACAGAAATAGCTGCATTATTTCTATACAATTACACAGAAAGAGTGCCAGATGCAGCGGAGGAAAGAGATTGATGCTCTAGTGGATTAGGTTTTAATTTACATAAGACATATTAGCTACGATCGTGCATAATATTTTCCCACTTCTCAGTAAAAACTAGCATTTTTTTTCATAAGCAGCAATGCTATTGTGACTCATATTGTGACTGCAATTACTGTGGTGCAATCTATAGAACTGTACTACGTGTAGTGCAGTATTAAAGGATGATAATGGAGCTTAGCATTTGAAATAATGTAGGATTTTCCAATACATAGAGCAAGGATGTGCATGTAACCTATAACAATCAATACAATTTTATTCAGTATTTATTTATTTATTTATTTATTTATTTATTTATTTTATTTTGCAGACTTTGGCTTACCTGCCTTTACTAAACCTCTTCATTTGTATTATTATTTTTATAAAGTCCCAACCCTTATTTATTTTCCAATTAACAGAGATGGAGACGCACGAATTTCCCATCGTGCGCCTCATTTAAAGTCCCACCTTCTCCCCCCCAATTTCTATTATTTTTATTATCATTATTAATATTATTATTATACAAGATTTATATGGCGCCAGCAGCTTGCACAGCGCTTAATAATTTAAAATATATGCACTTGCTTCTGTGCGTTCTGTATAGGCTTCTTAATGATCACATAAACAAACATGTATTTAAGCACCCCTTGATCAAACGCATTCATTAGTAACATGGTACAGCCTTGCACTGGAGAGTCTGGGGTTGCAGCGCGGCTGTGTTCCGGAATAGAATTGTTTTAAGCCGTGGCTCTATATCTATTTTGCGACTGGAGGGGCCAGTGATGGGTTGCTAAGCAACCAGTTGCATCTCTCCCCGACAGCAGAGGACCTAATATCTCACTTTCTTTGCTTGTCACCTACGTGGAAACACACTACCGTGTATGCAAATTATGCAACGGCAAGTGTCAGACTATATACACAAGCCTGCCTCGTATCCAGTAGTGTTGGGGTGGCAAAATGTTCATTTGTTTTGTTAGAATTTCTGTTTATGGTTATTAGTTTCAAACATAACGCAATTATAAATCCCAGGGCCTGCTGGCGAGATTTGCATGCATTGTCAGCAGGAACCTTTAGCTAATAATAAAGACTAGAAATATATTTATACAATAATTTGCTGGGTAAAATGAATGCACGCAGGCTCTTGCTGCCACAGTAACTCATTGTCCTCTATTGAGCAAGTCGAATTTTAAACAGTGAATTTTCTTCTCGGTGGTCTAAGGACTGGGGTATGCGCACACTTATGCCTCGTACACACGCAATGATTATCGGCCGACCGATCGGCCGTCTTTTGTCCAGTGTTGTTGTGTTGGTTGAAATGTGCTCTAGACTGCACACAAATTTTCTCGGCCAACAAAAACCAACTGCAGAAGTGATGTCATGTGCGGGTTTACTTTCCGTGTGTTTTTTCTTCTCTGAGCATGCCCAGTCTTGCTCATCAGATTTTTGTCTGCCGAAATCTGTACCGACTGACGGAAAATCGGCCGTTCTGTTGATGGCCAACAAAAATTTTATAGCCTGCATACTAGATTTTGTTCAGCCGAAAAGTCGGAGTCGTTGTCGAAAGCATCATACTAACAAGACGAAAATCGGCTGATCGGACGTTGGCCGAAAATTCCCAGCCAATAATCGATGTGTGTGTACGAGGCTTTAGCCTCATTTCATTGCCATATTTGCATTCATTCTCAAATGCTACAAGGCAAGGAGAGCTGGCGCCATGCTGCGTCAAACCCTGAGGGATGAGTACCTGTCGGCATCCAGTGCCCGGTGTAATGAGGATTTGCACATTTAGGCCTCATGCACATTGGGCGTTTTTACAGCGGCTGTTTTTGGCGCCAGATGTTTTTTTTCTGCAGCCAGTAAACTCCCCAGCATGTTATCCTTTGTGCCCATGCACACATAGGCTGGTATCAGCAGTTTTTGGCAGGGGCGTTTTCTGGCTGTAAAAAACTAGTGGGTTTTAGGAGGCGTTTTTCAGCTGTAAAAACGCTCTAACTCTAATAAAAGCTAGAAAACACTTAAAAAACGCAGCTATTCAGTGTTTATCAACGTTTTGAGCCATAAGCTTTTGTGGGAGTATAGTTTTGCTAAAAAAAAAAAAAAGCTAAAAAATGCTACAGCTGAAAACAGCTAAAAAACGCTGAAAAACGCTACGGCCAAAAAGCTAAAAAACCCTTCTAGAGCTACAGCTTTCTACTGACATTTTGATAACGTCCAGTGTGCATGAGGCCAAAAAGAAAAAGACAATGCAAAGATCAGTGCAGTAAGTCATAGAAACCAACTGGAAATCATCCTGTAAAGGGTAACTCCACTTTCGTGGGGAAAAAAATGGCAAACAAAGAAAAAACTATATAACGTATACAATTGTGACATATTGTAATTGAATGTTTATGAAAAATTACCTTTCCTTTTCACTCTGCAGCCATTGTAAAATTCTAAAAATTCAATGCAATATGGCTGCCTGGAGTTGTTCTGTACACAGAATGTGTACTGACCACACCCCAGAAATATAATTTCCTATTAAAAACAATAAGTAAAGGTGTTGGTGCTCAAAATGTGGGGTGATGTTTAAACATATAAAAACCTTGTGCAATTAGGTATGTGATAAACCAGGATTATCTACATAACATAGCGTTTATCAAAAAAAAGTGCGCATATTGCAAAAACGTGAAAAAACAATGTGACAAGAAATGCAATACAGAAAATATAAATCAAACGTAACAACACCCAACATCGGAAAAAAAAAAATAAAAATTGAATAAAAAGTGCTGGACAAATGTGCCTTCCCAATGCTTCACTCATATGCTTCATATGAGTGCTCATATGGCGAATGGCAACTCACCAATGGTGTTTGACCTCCTATTAAAGAAGGCCAAATTACGCTTGTGGAAAAAAACAGATTGATTCCCAGGTTAGCACCCCTATATTCTGATACTCCCTCAGGGAAAGGCTAAAGATGTGGGGAAAAAACTCCACCAGGGACACAAGGAAGGACTGATAGTGTACATACATTTTTAACTGGTGTTAAAGCATAGATGAATACAAAATTGCACTCACATGTAGCTGTGCCCTGTATGGTACTAGGAGTATGCAGCATGTGTAAATATAGTCGGTCAAGCCGGCACTGGTGTGCGATCCACACTTTGCTATCAGTTTGAGACCTGGATGGGTAGTCACAGAGGGACCCGGTAATGATGAATCCCCGCTCCGACCTACCATTCACCGCACTCAGTGTCTTCAGGAAAACATTTCGTGCTTGTGTGATTGGCTCACCGATTTGCCCAGAAAACTGCACTAAGATACAAGTCAGATTTCTGACATCTCCTAGAACAAAAATTTCATTTTTGGTGAGATACTCCAAATAGGAAAACGCCCAAAGGGATGCAGGCCTAGAAGCATTCCAAGTTAGTGCTCTGCAGCTGCCACAGCTGATTGATAATTATAAAACCACTCTCATTAGACCCTCTCGGAACAGAGGAATAAACCGTGATTTCTTCAGAATGACAAAGGGTAGGTATCTAAAACAAAGTTTGTTAAAATCCTTGTAATGTACAGAGATCACCCAGAGGGGAATGTTTTTTTTCTCAACAAAAGTGGAGTTACGCTTATTAAAGAAGAAGTACAAACAAAGCCTGTTTGGCTGTACTTTTCCTGTGGATCACAGGGGTGCAATTCATTCTGCACTCCTGTGACCTGTTTTCAACAGACAGTGGGCTGAAGTCCGCTCTCTGCTGACGTCACAGAGTCAATCTAGATTCGGGCAAGATTGTGACAATGGAGTCGGGGTCCGCCCACATGCCTGGACCGCTACCCGGCCACTGAGAGCCTGAGCTGGCCACTCCCACTCCCACCAGCCCAGCAATCCAGGGAGTGTGAGGAGACAGAGCAAAGTCAGCAGCTCTCTGCCCGTGGAGCTGTAAGAACCGAGCAATCTGCAGTGTTAGATTGCTTGGTTTTCAGCTGGGGGAGAGATGCAGCATCCACCTAGGTAAGTATGATTCAAGAAAAAAAAAAATTTGCAACTCATTGAGCACAATAAAATAAACATTCCCCAGTAAACTATTTGTTACAAATTTTAGCCCATTATTTGCAGTTTATAACTGTCAAAGCTTCTGGCTCCTGCTCTTCCAGTGCTTCTTCCCTGAACAACTGGTATTCACACAAATTAGTTAACAGTGGAAAGTGCAGTCAACAGAAAATTTAACATGATTAACTTGTAAATGCACCACATCCATATCATCTATTTATAGCAACGAAAACACACTTTTGGACTTTTCTGGTACCGGAGAGGGACACCCACAAGAAAATATTGTAAAAATTGTATTTTTTTATAAATGTTAAAAAAACAATGTTAAAAACATTTAACAATAGTCACTAGTGTATAATATAGGCCATCTCAACTATAACTGCATATTTAGTTTTGCTGTACAATCCAAGAGGTTGACACGTTTCACATCTCAAGGCTTCTTCAGGACCTTTTTATCTTGGCAGCAAAAAAGATATGGCACATCACTTAAAGATATAACAATGAGATGGTGGTGAGGTATCAGCTGTCAGCTGCAAGGCTGTGTAGTTTGACAGAGCCACGCTTGGAGAATACCAATACCAATTCTTTGCAGTAAGAGTAATCATCAAGCTTGGTAGTAGATCACAAGGTAAGCCCAAACAATATAAAGGAGACTAATATCACATAATTTTCTGATACATTTGTCTTTTCCTCAGGTCCAATAATGGTGCACACTTGTAATTACAGTAGTCCCACATCCAATCTCAATCAGATAGGTAAATATTCCTTAGGTACTCCTCAATTCATATATCCGATCATATGCCACACTATCAAGACCATCTCTGTGCCTGCATACCACCATCTATCTTTTAAGTTTATGTGCCATTTATTTTTGCTGCCAAGATAAAAATCTCCTGAAGAAGCTTTGAGATGTGAATCATGCCTCTTGAAATGTACACCATAGCTAAATATGCAATTATAGTTGAGATGGCCTATATTACACACTAGCGAAGGTAAACCACTCACATTTCATTGGAAGCAAAAACCTTTGAAAACGTCTTCTAGGACGAAACGACGTTAGGTCACGGCGTGCTGACGTCATCTCCTGAAGCGTCCGAACTGTGCGGATGTGCCTAGCTGTCTGGCCGGCGGCTTTACATGCGGTTTTTGCTTCCAATGAAATGTGAGTAGTTTCCCTTCTTTTTAGAATAAAGTTGTTACGTTTTTACACTATTGGCGCCTTTTCCTTTCATATCTGGGATCTGTTTATGCTGTTCATCTGGTGGGATTGTGATCTGGCTTGATTTCTGGATATCCTGAGAGTGACCCAATATCTATGCTGAGTGTTTGGTGGGAGCTTACCTAGCCTGACTCCTTGACATCCTGAAAGCGACTATATATCCTGGTCCGGTAAGGAGCTCAAGTTGTCGGTGGTGGCTGCTCTGAATTTTTCTGTGGGAATTCATCCTATATTACCCTGCTAACATTAATCTAAGTTCGGTAAGGGGCTCACAAATCGGTGGTGGATCACCTATACAAAACCTATGATATCTTCTCTCTGATAACAAGCACTTAGAAGAGGTCTCTCTGTGTGTTGGCTCATAGTTATATCTGTGTCTATTGATTAGCTCTGGTAAGCAGTTTCACAATCGGTGATGGATACACTTTCTTTTTGATACTCCTAAGCTGGTGCACTTTAGGGTGTTTAACCTATATTTTTGTTGTGGGGTTTTATGCTATGGCGTCCCTCTTTTTTCTTATATGACTCCATGCCATCCAATCCCATGAGTTCAACCAGGGATATCTACAATCAAGTTGTTTCGGATGCAATACCCTGCTTTTATTAACTACAAGTCTGGTAAGCGCATTACCTAAGGGAGCCTGGATTTTTCCACTGTGCTGACCTATTTATTTTCACAATACTTTTGGATCTCCTAAGAGACTATTTTGATCACTTCACTTATTTACTTTAATATCAGGACTTGAGAATCTGACACAATATTTATTTTGGACATTTATTTTTTCTTTATTCACTGAGCGCGACTTATTAATATTCACCACTGCAACCATATAAAAACATGCAGAGGGCGCACCGGCCTAGTTCATTATCCTGAGACAAATAATTTATTGAATAAAAGCATGGTAAGTATTATACTCACAAAGTTGGAATTGTTAAAAGCGCATCACAGATCTCAGCAAGTTCCATCCAGTTGTATCAACATATACATCAGAAACTGAAGACCCCATGTGGCTCTGAAGAAGAGAACATCCTTGAAACGCGTCAGCCCACAGGGTCTTCAGTTTCTGTTGTATATGTTGATACAACTGGATGGAACTTGCTGAGATCTGTGATGCGCTTTTAACAATTCCAACTTTGTGAGTACAATACTTACCATGCTTTTATTCAATAAATTATTGGTCTCAGGATAATGCACTAGGTCAGTGCGCCCTCTGTGTCTTTTTATATGGTTGTAGGGATCAATGACCTCTGGTCATAAAATGGTTAAATCACCTTGTTACAGTAAAGTGGAAACTGACTGGTCACTTTGGGTTATGGCACTTTGCGCATCATCAAAGTCCTTTGCGCTGCACTGTAAAGCATCGTACACACGCACCGATTGTTGGCCGACCGATCGGCCGTCTTTTGTCCAGTGTTGTTGTGTTGGTTGAAATGTGCTCTAGACTGCACACGAATTTTGTTGGCCAGCAACAACCAACTGCAGAAGTGATTTCATGTCCTGCTCTACTTTTCGTGTGTTTTTTCTTCTCTGAGCATGCCCAGTCTTGCTCATCTGACTTTTGTCGGCCGAAATCTGTACCGACTGACGAACAATCGGCCGTTCTGTTGATGGCCAACAAAAATTTTATAGCATGCACACCAGATTTTGTTCGGCCGAAAAGTCGCAGTCGGTTGTCGGAAGCATGATACTAACAAGCCGACAATCGGCCGATCGGACGTTGGCCGAAAATTTACGGCCAACAATCGGTGCGTTTGTACGGGGCTTAAGTCTATTGAAAATGGTGTTCAAAATCTGCTAAGAGGTGGTAACAAAGAGTTAAAAAAAGGAAGTGATTCCAGGAATGAAAATTTGAGGTTAAAGAATGATTTAAGCATGCTGGGCAATTTTTTGTCTTTTGGCACAAAAAAAAAAAACAAATCTTTGCAAATCAACAGCTTATAGAGAGGCATCAATTTCATGTTTGCCATTAAAAGGTAAATACAATTTGAAATGTGTTTGCTTGGAGCGCAGTGCGATGATAGATCCACCTGATTAATGTTTGTTGATTGTAGTAGGGATGAGTAAATATATTTTTTAATCCTTAAAGGCGAAGCATTTGCTATGGTATGGCCACTTTTTCCTGCAAATACAGAAAAAAAAAAAAATGAAAATGAATAATGTTTTTAAAAAAAAGACTTTGGCGTGTTCTAGCTTAAGATATTTTAACTGAGGCATACAGAGGTGTAATTAGCTTGCCTCTCACTTTCGCTGTTATTGGACACTAGAGGAGAACATCAAACGTCTGTATATGGTTTCTTATTCTCTGTGTCGTTTATAATTTTCAATAAGAGCGCTGTTCTCTGGCGGCAGGGAGGGGAGGTCGAAAAAAACCTCCACGCTATGAGGATGTCCATACACGACTCTCTGTTTACCTACTCCCCAAAGTGTATCAAAGCTCAGATCCACAGAAATAAAAGAAAAGTTAAACAAAACAAGCATTTAACTGCGCAAAATAAGGTATGGACAAGGCAAACAGGTGAGGTATTGTTTAGGTGCCTGAGTCAGATCAATATCTGTGCTTTTCAAGCCAGGAATCTTGTCGGCCTCACTCTAACACTGAGCGTATCGGTTTACCACCAGCAGACAGACTGTCGCCTCTAACCAACTGATAGGGAACCTGTTTCACCAAGAAAGAGAGAAGAAGGAGTAAAAAAAAAAAAAAAAATAATAATAAATAAGCAAGGCCCATCTTCATTCTTTGCGGTTCAGTGGTGGATTTTGAAGGAATGTCTAGGCTTTGCCGCTTATTCTTTTAAATCCCCCATTGCAAGGGAGGCATGAACATTGGACAGCAATTTAATCCAAGCCTGCCGCACGCCTACTGAATCTTCCAAATCATTATTGCTGTATGGTTTTTTTAAAGGGGAACTCTTTGCAGGATAAAAATATCAATTTACATTATGCTAAATTTACAAAGATAAGGATCTTTATTTTACCCATGTGACTGTAGTCTTCAAACCTCATTGGTCTCGGCTGAAAATAACTGTCCTTATCCTGGTTTTATCTTTGTAAATTGAGCCTATTGCTTTATATGCACCCATTTGTTTTATTTTTTTTATCAGTACAGTACATTAAACACTAGTTCTAAGCAGGTGGGTGCCTAGTAATTAATATAAAATTAATAATTAATCATTGCTTTTATGAACTAAATGTCCGTTGTTCGTTTAGATAGACTTTTACTTCTGATGAATAGTGTATCTGACAATGAAAAGCAGACACACAGAGCTTTGTGTATGAATGTGTCAGGTCAGTACAGACAACTGTCATTATTACTCCATAGACTCAAATCAGAAAGATCAGAAAAGAAAAGTAAAAAATAAGCTGGGCCTGTAAGGTTATCTTATTGATATTGCTATGTTAAAATATAAAGGATGATGTGGGTGATCTGGTCCTACACCCTAGTGTAGTGTAATGTAACACAAATATAATATAAAGGACCAGGCCACTGCTAAAAGGTCCATATTTAACTTTATTCAAATAAAAAGTCAGGGGGACAATTATAATCAAATCTGATTCAGGGCTTAGATAGCCTTAAAAAAAGGGCAATGCAACAGGTTTGCAAAGAGAAATAGCATTTTGGGTGCCGTTCTTTTATTTATACAGCTATCATCAGGCACAATGTACACAGAGTTTATTTTTTTCATTCCCAAAGGGAAGGTAAAAATAAGCAAGTTGATATTTGAGTGGAGGTCAGGTTCTTGTGTTATACGAATGGTGGAAGTTAGGAAATTAAGAAGGTCTAATACTGACCCCCTTGGTGCTTGAGTGTGTATATATTCTTAGCTTTAGATTTTATATTAGGTAACCTGGAAAAGATAATTCTTTCAAAAACAAATTTGGACTTGGATTGGAAACCCAACTTGCATATGAATATGTTACTAATGTCATGAATTAGTGTATACTCTCTCTTGTGTCTCTAATGGCCTTCACATGGGACCTAGTGTCTGAGGAGTACATAGTCTTCACCAAGGAGGTTTGAGTCCTGCAGCATGACAAGTCCCACTGTAAAGATAGATGAAACAAAGAGGATGCACTGGCCTAGTGCATTAACCCACACATTTTATTAAGATTGAATAAATAAATAGGTATTACTCACAAACATAGGTAGTATAAACGTTCATCGGGCCACCCAATGTGGTTACACTCTCCCAAACTCTCTGATAACTCGAGCATAGGGGGGACATTACCAGGGTCCCTGCTGGCTAACACATTTAGAAGGTATGTCCTTCTTCATCAGAGCCCTTCTTCATCATTACTCTGATGAAGGAGGACATACCTTCTAAATATGTTAGCCAGCAGGGATCCTGGTGATGCCCCCCTATGCTCGCATTATTGGAGAGTTTCAGAGAGTGTAACCACATTGGGTCACCAAATGAGCGTTTTTACTACAGTAACTATCTTTGTGAGTAGTTCCTATTTATTTATTCAATCTTAATAAAATTTGGGGGATAATGCACTAGCCCAGTGCGTCCTCTTTCTTTCATTTATCTTTACAGTGTTCTGAGGACAACCTAGAGGGCAGCAAGGCTTCAAAACAATCATCTGTTCATACTGGTCACTTGAAGTTCAACATGGCACCTCATGGCAAGGAACTCTCAGAGGATCTGAAAAAAAGAAGTATTGCTTTACATAAAGATGGCCTAGGCTATAAGAAGATTGCCAGGGCCCTGAAACTGAGCTACAGCATGGTGGCCATGACCATATAGTGATTTAACAGGACAGGTTCCACTCAGAATAGGCCTCCCCATGGTCCACTAAAGAAGTTGAATGCACGTGCTCGGTATTGTAATCAGAGGTTGTCTTTGAGAAATAGACATATGAGTGCTGCCAGCATTGCTGCAGAGGTTGAAGGGTTGGAAGATCAGCCTGTCAGTGCTCAGACCATACGCCGCACACTGCATCAAATTGGTCTGCATGGTTGTCACCCCAGAAGGAAGCCTCTTCTAAAGATGATACACAAGAAAGCCTGCAAACAGTTTGCTGAAGACAAGAAGACTAAGGACATGGATTACTGGAACCATGTCCTGTGGTCTGATGAGTAGGGATGACCGAACGGTCGGGTCGACCATCGGTTCGACCCGAACATTGACTGTTCGAGGTTCGGCCGAATGTAGAACTTTTTGCTGAAAAAGTTTGGAATTCGGCAACCAGAACTGACCAAAATGCAATGGGCCAGGAAATGGGCTTTAAAAGCCTGTGATTGGACCAGAACCATTAGTAAAAGCCAATTGAGGGGGCAGGAGAATGCTAGGAATGTGATTGGGGTGACTAGGGGGTCCCTAGGCCAATCATTAGTGAATACGCCCCCCAGTATATAAGATAGCCCCCGCCAAATTCCTAGCATTGTAATACAGGGACAAGGAAGAGAGTGGAAGCAGTTCTGTTAATTTTACTTTAAAAGTGTCATTTAGCATTTATTAGTGTGAGGAAAGGGATATCTAGTGTAGTTAGGGTGCTATTTTCCACTTTAGTTAGATGCAAAAATTTAGGGGTATATATATATATACACACACACACACTTATATGTATTTTACACATACACATATATAGGTGTGATAGGAGCGTAACCATATTGGCGTTAATTATTTCATTAGCGCAAGTATAGCGTTCTGTTACTTTCACACCTATATATGTGTATGGGTATATATACATATAAGTGTGTGTGTGTGTGTGTGTGTGTGTGTGTGTGTATATATACCCCTATACAGAAGTTGAGATGTCATGCCTTCCTCCAAAGAACCCAAAAAAATGCCCAAAAAAAAACCCCTGCAATAACACACCTGGGCGTGTTTTTTTTTGGCGCAGTCGTTTTTTTGGGCATTTTTTTGGAGGCAGGCAAAACATCTGAACTTCTGTATAAGGGTATATATACACACACACTTATATGTATAAATACCCATACACATATATAGGTGTGAAAGTAGCAGAACACTATGCTTGCGCTAATGAAATAATTAACACCCATATGGCTTCTCTCCTTTCACACCTATATATCTGTATGTGTAAAATACATATAAGTGTGTGTGTATATATACCCTATACAGAAGTTCAGATGTTTTTCCTGCCTCCAAAGACCCCAAAAAAATGCCCAAAAAAAACGCCTGCTGCAAAAACACACCTGGGCGTTTTTTTTTTTTTGGCGCTGGCGTTTTTTGGGCATTTTTTGGGTTCTTTGGAGGCAGGCAAAACATCTGAACTTCTGTATAGGGGTATATATATATATATATACACACGCTTATATGTATTTTACACATACACATATATAGGTGTGATAGGAGCGTAACCATATTGGTGTTAATTATTTAATTAGCGCAAGTATAGTTTTCTGCTCCTTTCACACCTATATATGTGCAGGTGTATATATACAGACATGTGTGTGTATATATACCCCAATACACAAGTTTAGATCTCATGCCTGCCTCCAATAACCCCCAAAAAATGCCCAAAAAAATGCTTTCTACAAAACCGGCAAGGTGTGAAAATAGCAAAGCCATATCCCTGTTCTATGTGACCTAATACAAACAATCTTTTTTTTTATGGTTCTGGACATGCTACAGAGCTGAAACTTCACAGGTACACTTTTTAGACCCCCCCCCCAGACACTATAGTCCCTGGGGCATGACCCAGAACCCTAGGCACTTTTTAGGGGCATTTATTGGGTTTTAGGGCTTCAAAATGGTGTTTTACTGAAGTTCGGGTCCCATTGATTTCAATGGGGTTCTGAAATCCGGGCCAAACGTTTGGGAAGTTCGGGTGTTCTGGTCGAACCAAACTTTTCAAAAGTTCGATCATCCCTACTGATGAGACCAAGATAAACGTATTTGGTTCAGATGGTGTCAAGCATGTATGGCAGCAACCAGGTGAGGAGTACAAAGATAAGTGTGTCTTGCCTACAGTCAAGCATGGTGGTGGGAGTGTCATGGTCTGGGGCTGCATGAGTGCTACCAGCACAGCACTAGTGAGCACTAGTGAGCTACAGTTCATTGAGGGAAGCTTGAATGGCAACATGTACTGTGACATACTGAAACAGAGCATGATCCCCCTCCCTTCAGAGACTGGGCCACAGGGCAGTATTCCAACATAACGACCTCAAACACACCTCCAAGATGACCACTGTTTTGCTCAAGAAGCTGAGGCTAAAGGTGATGGACTGGCCAAGCATGTCTCCAGACCTAAACCCTATTGAGCATCTGCGGGGCATCCCCAAACAGAAGGGGAAGAAGCGCAAGGTCTCTAACATCCACCAGCTCCGTGATGTCGTCATGGAGGAGTGGAAGAGGACTCCATTTGCAACCGGTGAAGCTCTGGTGAACTCCATGAACAAGAGGGTTAAGGCAGTGCTGGAAAATAATGGTGACCACGCAAAATATTGACACTTTGGGCCCAATTTGGACATTTTCACTTATGAGTCCCTCACTTTTTTCACCAGCGGTTTAGAAATGAATGGCTGTGTGTTAAGTTGTTTTGAGAGGACGGCAAATTTACACTTTTATACAAGCTGTACACTCACTACTTTACATTGTAGAAAAGTGTAATTTCTTCAGTGTTGTCACATGAAAAGATATAATAAAATGTTTACAAAAATGCGAGGGGTGTATTTAGTTTTGTGAGATACTGTATATCCAAGTCGCCAAAAAAAAAAATATATATATCTAAATGTAAAATACTCAAAAAAATATATAAGAAATGTATCCAAATGTACTGTGCAATGGTGATAAATGACCAGCAGAAAAGTCTATTAATCCATGAATAATGTGATCCAAAGAATAGTGACAAAAGTGTTCTTTCCCCACAACCGATATCCAACACTAAGTGCAGTGGCCGCTCACCTTAGGGGAAATGATAATGCCATTTTATGGAAAACAGTCGTTGACTGAAGAGGTTCACTCCATTGCAGGTAAATCTCAGCTCATATAAAATAAAATAGGGATTACCATAGTGTAGTATGTAAAATATAGCTTTAATAAAAGCTGTAATAACTTGTTGACCGGAAGTGACGTCACCTGGCTCCTCTTGACACGTTGCGTCACAATCGCGTGACTTTCTCAAGGACCCTTTTTTTACTTCTTTTTTTAAGGAGTCAAACATTTCCAGTAAGCGTGTGTTGAATCTATTGGTCAAGGTGCTCTCTGGTGGGGCTTTTACCGGGCTCTTCATTCTACACTAATACACACTGAAGATTGCTTATGCCCTTGATAGGGTTTTAGCTACAGTTGAATATTTGGCACTTCATGCATGTGGACTATTCATTTTGAATTATTTCATACTTAGAACCAATATTATATGTTCATTTATGAATAATATTGTTTATTTTCACAGTGGCTTGTGTTCATTTACACATGGTGAAAGTTGTTGTGATTTATTCATTCAGTGCTGCACTTTTTAAATTGCCATATATCAGTCCAATCTTTTGGTTCAACAGTGGCTTAGAGGTCAGTCTCCCATTTACTATGATAAAATGGGGGACCTGGGAAGAGCTTAGAAAGTATTATGAGATACAGAGAGGAGATCGGTCCCAGGACGTGGGGGTCTTTTTCACAAACATGCTCAAGCATGGTAAACTGGTACATAGATGAGTGGAATGGGAAATTGGAGAGAAAAAAGTGCTTATTTTGAAGGTAATGAAAAAGTTATGATGACAGCAATTGAAAGCACTGGCATAGGGTTGGAAAAGGGAGGATCCCGTCAGAGTTCTTTAAGCGATGCAGTCTAGTAAGTTTAAGATTGACCTAGTTACGGAAAGAGGCTGGAGAGGTATAAGCTGTTAGAAGATTCTGTACAAAAGGTAACATAGGGCACTGAGGCGAGAAAAGGCCTGCATTCTGTTTAACAGACATGGGAGTAAGTCACACATGTGCAAGTCCCAAGCAAGTCTCAAGTCTTAACCTTCAAGTCTCAAGCAAGTCCCAAGTTACTGTGGCGAAAAGCAAGCAAGCCAAGTCGAGTCTCTGCTAGAAGTCAAGCAAGTCAAGTCAAGTCATTTATTTTGGTCAAGTCACAAATCAAGTCAAAATACTGATCTACCCCAATTTTCACCTTTAAATCAGTTAAAAGTCAGTGGTCAGGAAAGGTTTTGTTTAATTTTCAACATTAACAAAACTGCTTAGTGCTTTTTTCTTGGCATATTAAAAAAGCACTTTGAATGAAACAGCTCAAAATCCTTCATCTGGTCATGTTTCAACACCATAGTCACTAAAAACATGTTAAAGCGGAGTTCCGGCCTCAAAATGCTCTTTGAGCCATCCGCTTGCTCAGTGTCACCTGTAAAAGAAATTAATAGTCACGATTTTTTCTTTTTTGTTTACTTACCTTGTTATTGAAGAAAACATACTTATCTTTCTTCCTCTTCCTCACTCTGTGGCCGTCACTTCCTCCTTGCATTAATTCCTGGGAGCTGAACGTCATGGCTCCCAGGAATCAATGCACCTGCACCGGCCCTGCTCCTCAGTTCCGGTGCAGGCGCGTCATTCCCTGCTAAACAGCTTCTGGGCATGCCCAGAAGCTGTGCAGGGATGACACTCCTGCCCCGGAAGTGACGGTGGGCCGGTGCAGTGCATTGTGGGACCGAAGAGGACACGGAAGAGGACATAGAAGAGGATGCGCTGGCTTCAGATGCCTACACCTAAGATGGCAGCGCTGGACAAAGACATTTTCAAGGTAAGTATTTCTTCTAAAAGGTAAGTGCAACCTGGGACAGTTCAGAGGCTATCCATTGTGGAATGTACTAGCCCTGACTGTCCCGGGGGGTATTTTTATTGAAAAATACTTTCAGAGGCCGTAACTCCACTTTAAGTATTTCCATTGTTAAACAGCCAGTGTTCTAAAAATTAGAACACACTGAGGTGTTTTAAGTGACTGTGGTGTCAGAAACATAACAGGCACATTAATTTTGCTTAAGCACATCTTGAGAAAATGCAAATATTTAATAACTTAAAAAAGTAAAGTCATTTCGAGTCATATGTCTCAAGTCAAAGTCAAGTCTCAAGTCATGAATACCAAGTCAAAGTCAAGTCGAGTCTTTTATTAATTTTAGTCAAGCAAGTCTCAAGTCCTCAAACTGGTGACTTAAGTCTGACTTAAGTCAAGTCATGTGACTCAAGTCCCCCACCTCTGCTGTTTAATATGATCAAATAGGGTAAGGGAATGTAAAGTGAGTTTGTGCTGAGTTTACATGTTTTTAGGGCCAACCAGAGGAGATTCGTAATTGCAAAAGGATTGCACTTCCCAAAGTTTAGTCAATTGGGCCACTGTGTAGCTACAGTATGTATCCATGTTAATTTTGATATGAGATTTTAATGAATGTGTTTACATCTACTCTAAGCCTGGCCTGGTGACATCACAGGCACACTGAAATATGCTTATAATGGCTACAGTTTCTTATGTAAGATACCAATAAACATAGGACCCCATTTAAACAACTTACCTGGGTCCATGAGAAGAATGATTTCATTGGAGCTATGTGCATACATGGAGGAGCAGCAGCTTCTTGTGCAAGATATCAGTGGAGGTAACAACACACAAATAGTATAATAAAATACAAGTGTTGCGCTGTAAGTAAAAACGTGTACATGACAAAAAACAATTAATTTTAAATCATATGTGTAATAATCAGACAAGATAAATTTCAAAGTCCCATTTAGGCGAATCCACTGCAGAGCAACTGTATTGCTGTAAATAACTTATATCCAAACATTTTTGGTGCCCACCACCTTCTGCCAAAATTCCTGCTCACCTCCAATACATGACCTTACCACAGGGTCAAACCAGCATTTATAGTCCTCCACTAAGGGAAAAGTAATTGTGGGGGTTTGCTATAGGCCACCTAAACAAGGGGAGGAGGTAGAGCTGGAATTTTTAGCACTTTTGGGTAAAGTGGCAAAGCTAGGATCAGTCATCATATTGGGGGACTTCAATTATCCCGACATTGACTGGGGAGAGGGGACTACACACTCACATAAGGGCCGTCAATTCACGGAAACCTTACAGGATAATTACATGTCACAGTTGGTGTATTCCCCTACCAGAGAAAACACAATCCTGGATCTATTGATCACTAATGACCCAGACCTAATCTCGGAGGTAGGAGTCCAGGACAACCTGGGCACTAGCGATCACAGGATGATCACATTTAGCGTAAATAACAATATAGCAAGGCAAGTGGGGAACATAAGAACCCTTAACTTCAGAAGGGCTAACTTTCCAAAATTGTACTTGTTGATGGAAAGGGTAAATTGGGACCAAACCCTGGGATCCCTGACCACAGAGGAAAAATGGGAATGCTTTAGGAACATATTAAGCAAAGGCATCTTGCAGTGCATTCCTATGGGAAATACATTTAGAAGGGACAAAGCCAAACCTGGCTGGCTAAACCGGAGCGTTAAAAAACTTATTAGGGGAAAAAAATTGGCCTTCAGGAAATATAAATCAGAGGGCACAGTATTGGCTTTCGACCAATACAAGGAGGCAAATAGGAAGTGTAAACACAAAATCAAGATGGCTAAAATAGACTTTGAGAGACAAATAGCGGAGGATAGCAAAAAAAACCCAAAGAAATTCTTTAAGTATATCAACAGCAAAAAAACTAGGGCAGAGCATATTGCACACATAATTAACAATGATGGGAGGATGGTCACAGAGGACACTGAAAAAGCAACCGTGCTGAATGCTTTTTTCTCATCAGTCTTTACACAGGAATCGGAGGGGTACACTGACCATGACTGTATGGTTAGTAGTAATACAAAGGACTTGCCACTATGGCTAACAGAGGGTGAAATCAGGGAAAGGCTGGATAAACTCAACACTAACAAATCACCAGGCCCGGATGGCGTACATCCGAGAGTACTCAAGGAACTCAGTAAGGTTATATCCAGACCACTGTTCCTGATCTTTGCGGACAGTATTAGGACAGGAGATGTACCAGGGGAGTGGAGGAAAGCTAATGTGATTCCGATATTCAAAAAGGGTCAGAGGCATATACCGGGAAATTATAGGCCTGTCAGTCTGACATCAGTAGTATGTAAACTTCTGGAGGGGATGATAAGGGACTATATCGTAGAGTTTGCTAAGGACAACAGCATCATCAGTAGTAACCAGCACGGGTTTACAAATGGGCGTTCTTGTCAAACCAATCTCTTAACATTCTACGAGGAGGTGAGCTGTGAGCTAGATAGGGGCAGACCAGTGGATGTGGTGTACCTAGATTTTGCTAAGGCGTTTGATACAGTTCCCCATAAGCGCTTAATTTATAAATTAAGGTCTGCAGGTATCGACAGCAGGGTTTGCTCTTGGATACGGAACTGGCTAAAAGGGCGTGTCCAAAGGGTGGTAATAAACAGCGCGTACTCAGACTGGTCTGAGGTAGTAAGCGGGGTCCCCCAAGGCTCAGTCCTTGGACCAACCTTGTTCAATTTATTCATAAACAGCATTGAGGACGGGATCAGTAGTTCAATATCAGTTTTTGCAGATGACACAAAATTAGGCAGGGCAATAACAGCACAGCATGAAGCAGATATCCTACAGAATGACCTGGACAAAATAACGAGGTGGGCAAAGACATGGCAAATGAGGTTTAACCTGGAGAAATGTAAGGTTTTACACTTGGGGACTAGAAACATAAAAGCACAATACACGTTAGGAGGGGAACCCTTGGGAGAATCAAAAATGGAGAAGGATCTGGGAGTCTTGGTTGATGATAGACTAGGCAACAGCATGCAATGTCAAGCAGCAGCTGCCAAGGCTAGCAGAATATTAGCATGCATAAAGAAAGGGATGTATTCCAGAGATAAGACTATAATCCTTCCACTTTATAAAACTCTGGTCCGACCTCATCTGGAGTATTCGGTCCAGTTCTGGTCACCAGTCCTCAGAAGGGATGTGTTGGAGCTGGAGAGAGTCCAGAGAAGGGCAACTAAACTAATTAGGGGATTGGAGGACCTTCATTATGAGGAGCGTCTGCAATCGCTTGATTTATTCTCCCTGGAGAAGAGACGCCTGAGGGGGGACATGATAGCAATTTTTAAATATCTAAATGGGGATCTAGGCTTAGAAAAAAAGCTGTTCAGTCGAAGGGATTGCATGAGAACTCGGGGGCATACAATGCGATTAGAGGAGAAGCGTTTTAACCTCAGGCAACGTGGGGGGTTCTTTACTGTTAGGGCTACAAGATTGTGGAATTCTCTACCACATGAGGTGGTTTCTGCGGGTAGTATGGTGGCTTTCAAAAGACTCTTAGACGTACATCTCAAGGATCAGAACATTCAGGGGTATGCAAGATGATTACAGCCACACACATCTACACAGGTTGAACTGGATGGACTTTTGTCTTTATTCAACCCCACCAACTATGTAACTATGTAACTATGTAACTAAAGATGGTATTGGATAATACTGGGACGTATCCTCTGGTGGCCCTCCTGAATCCTTAGACCTCCATCTCTTGTTCTCGATTTACGTTGAATATATCATAAAAAAGAAATGGAGAAACCATAGTTCTCTCTATACCGAAATGTATTTCTTGATAAAAATGGGATAAAAACATTCACAAAGGTAAAGGTACAATGCACATATCATCAGCTCACACACTGATACAGATATGACATAATGGCATCAAGGACAATGACTCCTCTTACCTGTACGCGTTACGCTCAGAACATGAGCTTTCTCAGCAGGTACATTGCTGATTATTTTTATAGAGTAGAAAAATTCCAAGTTTGAGACCGTACTCAGGGTATATGATGAAATCAAAAGGTTTCTTTATTCCTCATAAATAAAGTAGACAGACAGTGTACAATCAGACGTGTCGGGTTGACGCGTTTCACGATGCTGGACAGACACTGTCTGTCTACTTTATTTATGAGGAATAAAGAAACCTTTTGATTTCATCATATACCCTGAGTGTGGCCTCAAACTTGGAATTTTTCTACTCTTGGATGATGGATCTGACCTGCACCGGATTTGGAACATACACCTGAGCAGCTTTCTCTCATTGTTTGATTATTTTTATACACATACAACACACAAATGGGTTGCTATATGAGATTGGCACATATACACACTGACAGGAAGACATTCAAAGTAACAGAGCGTGTAGTTCAAAACTCGTAGCTTAATGACGTCATCCTCCTTGGAGAACCTTCTACTTAGTTATTACTTCAACTATATCAGTGGTTCAAGGGAAAAATATGTAGGAAAAGTTTGAAAAAATTATTGTAATATTTGAAGAAAATTTTGACTTTTTAAACAGCTGGAGATTGACCATTAGCGACAATGTACTTGCATTGTAACACATTATGTTGTGGAATAATGTTATGCATAGATAATAGATTGGTGGAAAGGTTTTTGGTTCTCATCACACCTCATCATAACCAATCTGGATCTGTTCTATTGCTGATTTCCAACTCTGCTCCATAAAAACAACTCCATTGATGTTGGCCAAGTAGCCTGAAGTGTGAAATTAATGGCTCTGTAAAATATTTGGCTTTATCTAGGCTACAACCCAGCAGTTCTATATGCAATGTTTGCCAATAGACATAAAGGAATTATTTGCATCACTCTGTTCACTATCTTAAAGTATGGAATAAGCCCATTGTTTTTTGATTTGTGGTGAATTTGATGACATTTTGTAATGAGGTTCTTTTAAGCTTTGCTTGGGATATTGTTAGTTATTGGTTATTATTACTTGTTTGTTAGATCCACACATGGAGAAGACACACATATCACTTCTCATAGCAGTAGCAATAGCATTTGACACTGGAGAACACATGTCTAATGAACAGCACTGGAGAAACAGCACATACTGTATATCTTGTAACCGTCCATTACTGAACCTGGTAAACCCACAGTCAATTTTTGAAACACATTTCTGTTTTTTTTGGAAAGTAATTTTCTTGATTATAGAAAATTGTGTCATTTTTATTGTCATGCAACCTAATAACATTGTATAACACATAAATATGATATACTATATTGAGTAAGCATGAATGTTTGTGAACACATAAGAGGTGTACTTTTTTGATTAGCTGAACTAGAAAGTATATAGTGTTAACTAATAAAGAGAATCTTTCATTTTACCTACTTAGATTTCTTGGAAGCTCGCCACTCAACCTACTTAAACTCCTTTTTCTCAACTCTCTATTTGGAGCCCTGGAAAAATACCATGCTTCCAGATATAGGTAAACATGTGATTTCCTCCCAGGACGCTCTGCCTGGAACTAAGCATCCAATCTACAGTACTGAACACTGTCACCTTAGGTCAACCAATAAGGGAATGCAGAGGTAAACATTTCTGGAACAGGATGCCAAGTGAACAAGAAGTGAACATTTTAGGAAGACAGTGACTTGTGATGTAGAAGTAGGCAGAATTGGAAGACTGTGACAGAGGAAGCAGTGGTGAGCAGTGTTGGAATAGGGTGGCAGGGGTTTCAGGGGTGAGCAGAGTTGGACAACAGTGACAGGGGATGCAGAGGTGAGCATTTTTGAAAGAAGATGGCAGGGGATGCAGATGTAAGCAGTGTTGTACAACGGTGGCAGGAGATGCAGAGGTGAGCAATGTAGTTGGAAGAGGGTGGCAAGGGATGCAGAGGTGAGCATTTCTGTAAAATGGCTGGGGACTCACACATGAGCAGAGTTGGAAAACAGTGACAGGGAATGCATAGGTGAGCATTTCTGGAAGACAATGGCAGGGGATGCAGATGTAAGCAGTGTTGTAGGACAGTGGCAGGAGATGCTGAGTTGAGCAAAGTTGGAAGATTGCGGCAAGGGATGCAGAGGTGAGCATTTCTGTAAAAGAATGGCAGGGGATTTAGAGGTGAGCAGAGTTGAAAGACAGTGATAGGGGATGCAAAGTTGGAATAGGGTTGCAGGGTTAGAAAAGGGGTGCAGAGATGAATCTCGGTGCTAATGGTGTGCACTTTCTGTTTCTTGGAAGCTGAGTTCTAGACTGTTGAGGGACCAGGGGAAACAGCAGCAGCATGGGTGAGTAAAGGAGACTTACACTGAATGACACACACCTAACACTGCATGGGCTGGACAGATGTATCGCCTATCTAGTACCTGCTATATACAATATGTCTATTGATCTACCTTGCTCCATTCTCTTAACCTTGCAGTCAATAGTAATACATACATAGCAGGCACTAGGAAGTTGAAAAAAGTTTACACTTATACAATAAAAGTATATTGTATAAAATATATATATATATATTATTTAGGTATGAGAATGAAAAATATGTAATCCCCTACTTTTATTGTATTTTGAATGGGTTGCCTTAACATGCAGCATGTAAATGGGCCCTTAGTGTTGGGGCATGGAAAGTTTTGGAAGAAAATGACCCCACCAGCCCAGTGCCTGCCCACCACACAAGATTCTTCACTGACTTCTGCACTGTATACAGTACATTACATACTCCTGACGCCTGTGTTCTCTGCATTGTGTAGTCCTGACCCCTGTTCTCTGTGCATTATGCACTCCTGGCTCTTGCACTCTCTGCTTTACATACTTTTAACTCTAGTGTTCTGAGATTTATATACTCCTATCACTTGTATTTTGTGTGTTAGTTACTTTTGACCCCGGTACTTTGTACACTACTTACTCCTGACTCCTGCACTATATGAGCTATATTGTACATTACATACTTCTGACCTTTACACTATGTACATAATGCACACTGCACATACTCCTGAACCCTGCACTCTATTACCTATATTGTAATGACATACTCCTGACCAATTTATTCATTGCCTCACCAGTTGCTGGTTCCTAAGCAGCCGGTGACTATTTTAAAGCAGTTCTTCTCTAAGGTAGGCACCTACAAAGTGCCCACTCTTTCTATATTTTCTCTATGTAGGTAAGCATAAGTAACGGAGGAGTTTCATTTGTTAAAAATTATTGTGCTGAAGTTAGAGTTATATCTGTTGCTTGTGGCACAGTAAGACAAAAGAATATTTTGTGGGTATTGAAGGACCTTTGCTATATGTGTGGCATGTGTACAGTGAGTACACTCAGGTTTATTTAAACATACCTCTATAAGCCCCTCACACTGTTGGCATAATTAGGCCACACCCACAATGCACTGTGGGGTGCTATGCACACAGCCTAATTGCTTTCACAATCCTCGTTACGCCCCCTGCTGTTTCTTACAGTACATGCTGTACAGCCACTTAACAATATTTGTGCTATTGTCTTTTATATAATGCACACCACATTCAGTTCAAGATAAAAAACTGCTTTGTTTCTGTCTTTTATATTGCAGCCTAACCAAGCTGCTTCAGTTGTACCAGCAAAGGGAATGCTGCATACTGAGATGCAAAATATTATTTTCATTTACTAAAATAGCCTGCAAGACCAGGTTTTTATTCTGAAATGTTTCACACTAGGCACAGCACTTTCTATAACTAACCAAGCCACTGAACAATATTTGTGACTTGTGTCTCTTAGTTAAAGTGGTTATAAATGTTTGAATTTAATTTATTTTTTTAAAGAACAAACATGGTATTCTTACCTTCTCTGTCCAAGGGTTTTGCACAGAGCAGCCCCGATCCTCTTCTTCTGGGGTCCCCCGCCTGTGCTCCAGGCCCCTCCTCTTTATCAGGTGCCCCCACAGAAAGCCGCTTTCCATTCCCATGGTGGCACCCGTGTGTGCTCGCTTCCGAGTCCCGCTTCCATGTCACAGCTTTTGATCTGCCTGCAGCTATTAATCTGTCCAATGAGGAGAGCGACAGTGTCTGGAGCCGCTGCACTCATGCACATCACTGGTTTGGATGGGCTCTGGTAAGAAAAAGGAGGGGGGTGATCTGGGGGGCAGAAGATTTTTCTCCTTAACCACTTTACGACCGGAGGATTTTCTTGCTCTACGTCCAGATGACATTTTACAACTCGGCACTGCGTGACTTTAAATGAAAATTGTGCAGTTATGCAATGTGGTACCCAAACGAAATTGACGTCCTTTTTTTCCCACAAATAGAGCTTTCTTTTGGTGGTATTTGATCACCTCTGCGCTTTTTATTTTTTGCGATATTTATAAAAAAACTGAAAAAATTTTGAGAAAAAATGACATTTTCAACTTTGTCTTTTCAAAAATATCCAATATACTCAATTTATGTCATATATTTTGGCCAAAATGTATTTAGCTACATGTCTTTGCAAAAAAAATCTCAATGAGCGTATTTTTATTGGTTTGCGCAAAAGTTATAGCGTCTACAAACTATGGTGTAAATACTGAAATGTACGCAGCTTTAATTTCTGAAGTGCTAAAATGGCAGGGCAGTACAAACCCCCCCCCCCCCCCCCCAAATTACCACTTTTTGGAAAGTAGACATCCTAAGAAATGTCCTGAGAGAAATGTTGAGCTCATTGAATATTTCATTTTTTTGTCACAGGTGTTTGAAAAATGACTAAAAAAAACAATTTTTTTTTTTTTTACACAAAGTTGTCATTGAAATTATATATTACTCACACATGCCATGGGTATATGTGTAATTACACCCCAAAATATATTCTGCTGCTTCTCCTGAGTACAGGGATACCACATATGTGAGACTTTTTGGGAGCCTAGCTGTGTACGGGACCTCGAAAACCAATCCCCACCATCAGAATTTCAAAGGGCGTACATTTTTCATTGCATTTTCTCACTACCTATAACAGTTTAGGAGGCCCTGAAATGTCAAGATACCACAAAACCCCTCCAAATGACCCCATTTTGGAAAGTAGACACCCCAACCTGTTTTCTGAGAGGATTGGTGAGTCTATGGGATATTTTATATTTTGCCACAAGTTTTGGGAAAATTAAAATTTTTTTAAAAATGTTTTTTAACACAAAGTTGTCACTAAAAGATAAATTTCTCACACATGACATGGGTATATGTGGAATGACACCCCAAAATACATTCTGCTGCTTCTCCTGAGTATGAGGATACCCCATGTGTGAGACGTTTTGGGAGCCTAGCTGTGTACGGGACCCTGAAATCAATCACCATTTTCAGGTTTTCTAATGTCGTAAATTTCTGATTTTACTCCTCACTACCCATCACACTTTTGGAGGCCCTGAAATTTCAAGATAGCACACAACCCCCCCAAATGACCCCATTTTGCAAAGTAGACACCCCAAGCTATTTGCTGAGAGGCATGGTGAGTTCATGGAATATTTTTTATTTTGCCACAAGTTCCGGGAAATATATTATTATTTTATTTTTTTACTTTTTTTACACAAAGTTGTCACTAAATGATATATTTCTCACACATGCCATGGGTATATGTGAAATGACACCCCAAAGTACATTCTGCTGCTTCTCCTGAGTACAGGGATACCCCATGTGTGAGACTTTTTTGCAGTCTAGCCGAGTACAGGACCCCGAAAATCAATCACCACTTTCAGGCTTTCCAAGGGCGTAAATTGTTGATTTCACTCCTGACTACCTATCACAGTTTCGGAGGCCATGAAATGCCAAGACAGCACAACCCCCCAATGACCCCTTTTCAGAAAGTAGACACCCTAAGCTATTTAAAGAGAGGCATGTTGAGTGTTTTGCAGATCTCACTTTTTGTCACAAAGTTTTGGAAATTGAAAAAAGAGGAAAAAAAATAAATTTTCCTGTTTTTTCTTCATTTTCCAAAAAAAAATGGAAGCTGCAAAATACTCACATTGCCTCTCAGCAAATAGATTGGAGTGTCTAGTTTGCAAAATGGGGTCATTTGGGGGGGTTTTGTGCCATCTGTGATAGGTAGTAAGGAGAGAGATCAACAATTTACGCCCTTAGAAAGCCTGAAGGTGGGGATTGGATTTCCGGGTCCTGTACGCGGCTAGACTGCCAAAAAGTTTCACACACGGGGTATCCCTGTACTCAGGAGAAGCAATAGAATGTATTTTGGGGGGTCATTTCACATATACCCATGGCATGTGTGAGCATTATATCATTTACTGACAACTTTGTGTAAAAAAACAAAAAAATAATAATTTCCCCGAAACTTGTGGCAAAATATAAACTATTCCATGGACTCATCATGCCTCTCAGTTAATAGCTTGGAGTGTCTACTTTGCAAAATGGGGTAATTTGGGGGGGGGGGGTGTGCTATCTTCTTTTTCAGGGCCTCTGAAACTGTGACAGGTAGTGCAGAGGTAAAATAAGCAATTTACGCCATTAGAAAACTTGAAGATGGGAATTGGTTTTCCGGGTCCTGTACGCAAATAGACTGCCAAAAAGTCTCACACATGGGGTATCCCTGTACTCAGGAGAAGCAGCAGAATGTATTTTGGGGTGTCATTTCACATATACCCATGGCATGCGTGAGCAATATATCATTTAGTGACAACTTTGTGTAAAAAAAAAAACAAATTGTAATTTTCCTGAAACTTAGGGCAAAATGTAAAATACTCCATGGACTTAATATGCCTCTCAGCAAATAGCTTTGGGTGTCTACTTTCCAAAAAGGGGTCATTTGGGGGGTGTTTGAACAGTCCTAGCATTTTATGCTCAATCTTAGCATCACATCACCCACTCTTCTAACCACTTGAAAACCAAGCCTTTTCTGTGACTTTTTGTTTACATGAAAACATATTTTTGTTTTACAAGAAAATTACTTTGAACCCCCAAACATTATATATTTTTTTAAAGCAGAGGCCCTGCAGAACAAAATGGTGGATATTGCAATTTTTTTTGTCACACGGTATTTGCGCACACATTTTCCAAACGCAATTTTTGCGTAAAAAAAACCCACTTTTTTATATTTAATGCAGAAATACACTATATAATTCCTAAATGTTTGTTAAAATTTAAAATATGATCTTATGCCAAGTACATAGACACCAAACATGACATGCTTTAAAAATTGCGCACGCCCGTGCAGCGGCAACAATCTACGTACGGTTTTAAAAGCCTTTAAAAGTATTTACAGGTTACCACTTTGGACTTACAGAGGAGGTCTACTACAAGAATTACTGCACTCGACCTGGCGTTCGCAGCGATACCTCACATGCATGGGGCAATTGCAACAACACTAGACCAACGCGCAAGCACGGGGGGACAGGGGGGGCTTGATTTTTTTTTATTTGCTTTTTTATTTTATTTTAACACCTTTTCTTTCATTTTTTTTTAATCATTTTTATTGTTATCACAGTGAATTTAAATTTCCCCTATGATAGCAATCTGTAGTGACAGGTACTCTTTTTAAAAAAAATTGGGGTCTTTTAGACTCTAGATCTCTCCTCTGACCTTAACGCATCTGACCACACCAAAATTGGTGTGATAAAATGCTTTCCCAATTTCCCAATGGCGCTGTTTATTTCTGGCGAAACAGAAGTCATGAAATGCTCGTAGCTTCCGATATCTTAGGCCATAGAGATGATTGGAGTCATTCTCATCTCCAATCAGCTCTATGGTTAGATAACTGAACCACCGACTGCACTCTCGGGTTAACCGGTGGGACAGGAGAGCCCGAGAAAAAACGTGGAAGGCGGCGAAAGGCGGCAGGAGGGGGGGGGAGTCCCCTCCCACTGCATGTAAAAGCAGTCTAGTGGCCAATTATCTGCTAGGATTGCTTTTACATGTAAGCCGACCGCTGGTTGTAAAAAACGATACCAAGATGATGCCTAAATCTGCAGGCATCATCCTGGTATAACCACTCAAAGTCCAGCAACGTACCAGTACATTGCTGGTCCTTGTTTGGCATATAGTGTAGGTTTTTTTTTTTTTTTTTTCATGCAGCCTGTGGGCTGAACAAAAAAAAGAGAACCTAACAGAAATCAGCACAGGAATATTGTGTAGTATTACTCATTAACCGCCCAAACAACCACCCACTGAATTTAATGATGGGTATACATGACAATATTCCACGTATACCTAAAAGGTATTTTAACTGCAGTGCTGAAATCAGCCTATCACCACAGCTGCTACCAGCAAAGGTATCCATATATGCTGAGCGCAAACGCTGTTTGTGTCAGAATATATAAAATCAATGTGGCAGCCGACGAGTACCTGCAAGAGAAACAGGTTAACAAAAGAATGAAAAAACAAACAAAGTACATTAAAAGTACATAGGAAGTGTAGAAGAACATATAAAATGACTGACACGACAACTGTTTTTGGCTTTTTTATGTTTTTATGTATTTTTTTTTTCTTCAAACGTCGAGTTCCAGGTTCCAGGTTAGGGTCTCTCAAAATTACGATAGCCATCGAACATCTTTTGAGACCCTGTGTAAATGTGCCCTAAACTGTGCCGTGCTGTACCCTACGCTAATAATCCACTAGTGTGTGGTAGCGACGGAAACAGTCACCGTGGCAAAGACCATGTCGGTCAGGACAGTCGGGACAATAATTCCGGGTGTCACGCCTAAATCCACGCTTGCTGCAGACACGGCATCTTTTTTGGGGGTATCCTTGGGTAGGGGTACTCGGGAGGAATTCCGGAAAATGCCTCTCATGCAGCCGGCTCACTGCATCTGGATGGGGAATTTGGGCAGGAGCACCAGCTGGATACAGAAGGGCTCTGATTATCTCTTTTTGGAATTGAAAGAAGGATGATGTTCCGGCAGACGCTTTGTATAAGACAAAAGCGTTGTAAATAGCCAACTGAAATAGGTATACAGACACTTTTTTGTACCAGCGTCTGGCCTTACGGGCAATTAAGTACGGTACCATCATCTGGTCATTGAAGTCCACCCCTCCCATTTTACGGTTATAGTTGTTGACACAGAGGGGCTTCTCAACAACAACACCGGTGACCGTAGTAATTTGGACTGCCGTGTCTGGGTGAATGGAGGACAGAACAAAAATGTTCCGTTTGTCCCTCCACTTCACTGCAAGCAATTCATCGCACCTCAAGCAGGCTCTTTCCCCCGAGCTCAGTGGGGCATTTACTAGCAGTTGGGGGAAGCCCAGGCGATTAGATCGCACGGTGCCACAAGCGCCAATTTGCAATTGAAAGAGGTGTCTAAAAAGTGGCACGCTTGAATAAAAATTGTCCACGTACAAGTGGTACCCCTTTCCGAATAAGGGTGACACCAAGTCCCAAACTATCTTGCCGCTGCTCCCTATGTAGTTTGGGCAGTAGGGGGGCTCCACAGAGATATCTTTTCTCTCGTAGACACGGAAATTAACTGTATAGCCTGTGGCCCTGTCACACAGCTTATACAACTTGACCCCGTATCTGGCACGCTTGCTGGGGAGATACTGTTTGATAGCAAGACGGCCAGTAAACTTAATCAGGGACTCGTCAACGCAGACATCTTGTTGGGGGTAAACAAGGCTGCGAAACGCTGCCTGAAGTGGTCTACGAGGGGCTGAATTTTGTGGAGCTGATCATATTCAGGGTCTCCCCGAGGACGACAGAGTTCATTGTCGTTGAAATGCATGAACCAAAATGTTTGTTCGTATCAAGCCCTGGACATAGCAGCAGAGAACACGTGCATTTGATGAATTGGGTCAGTGGACCAATATAACCGCAATTCATTCCTTTTTGTAATGCCCGCGTTGAGGGAAAGGCCCAGAAAGATTTTAAAATCGGAAATCTTAATAGGATTCCAGGCGAATGGTCTGGCAAGGGGTGAATTTGGGTTGGCGGCGATGAATTGTTGTGTGTATAAATTTGATTGGTCCACAATAGATCTGAAAAGATCTTCAGTGAAAAACAGCTCAAAAAAGTTAATGGGATTAAAACCAGATGTTTCCACTTGGATTCCGGGTTGGGCAGTGAATGGGGGAAGTACTGGCGCTGTGGAATCTGTGGGCTGCCAATTAGGAAATGCCAGCGCTTCAGGGAGGACACTATGGGCTCTACGGGCCTGTCTTCTAATACGCGGTGACTGCGGGCCACTACTCGTGCTAGCCACCGCACCAGCTTCAACTGCACTTATGGGACTCGCCACGTCACCAAGTGATGCTGCAGTGCTGGTTGTACTAGGTCCAGGGTGTACTAGGCCGCTCGTGCTTGCCAGATCACGAGAAGTGTGAGCGGCACTAGTACTGGCACTCTGCTGCATACAAGAAACTCCCGGTTCTTGCATCTCAGCAACTCCAGAATGGGGTCGGGTACGCCTGACCTTAGCAGAGACCCCTCTGTCGCCGGAGCTATCTGTCAGGGAGCTGCTGCTGTCATCGGGTTCGTATACTGACCCTGATTCTGTCAGTGAGGCTTCCCCATCGCTCTCATCTGACATGGTCAGTATACTGTAAACCTCTGCACTACTGTACCAACGTTTGGTCATTTTAGTAACTAAATTTACCGGTACAGTAGTGTGACTACTAGGTAATAAAAGCACCTGTTGTCAAAGACTATTTGGTCGCTACAAAAAAAAACTGCTAGTGCTAGCAGAGATCAGGCCTGACTCTGCTAACGCAGCGGTTTTGTGTGTTGTGTTTTTTGGAAGTGTCAGTTTAACCCCTCTGCTCAGCCCACCCTACCCTAGAACATTTGTTTCATTTTCCAGTGGTAAGTTGGGTCAAATCAATGTTCATTTTTGACCACAGTGATGAGAAAATTTGAAGCAGCAGGATAGAAAATTTTGTAATGTGCATGTTTTAGGCATAAAAGAAAGCCATGTACTATATCTGGGATACCATTCAAGTAGCATGCCTGGGTGAACTTTTCAGAGCTTTTGAACCAAGTTAGTTGACTCAATGATGGCAAGATCAATTACTCTAAGAAACGATTTTTCAGCATTTCTATATGAACGTTCAAATTAAAGTCTACTGGTGTATGGCCCTGCTTTATTTCTTTTGCAGTCTGACAGTCATGAAATAGACAGCAAGCATAAAGGAAATACTCCAAACTCAGACACGGACAGCAATAAAAATGTTATTTCTGACCCTTTTTGACCCTTCCCCACTAAAAAGTTTTGACTGGAGTTATGCTTTAATAATGAGAAATATTATTGAGTACTGATTTGCTTTTTTTTTTTTTTTTTTTTCACAGCTACCAGACGAGCTTCAATACAATTTAGAATATATTCCTTTCTTTTTTGCTTAGGTAAGAAGTTCCTTCATTCCTTTTTCCAATGCATTTCTTTGGCAGACTCCACAGCAAGAAACATGTACTGCTATTTCTAAAGTTACTTTCCTTTTGTCAAGGCTCCTGGAAGGGAAACTTCAATCAGCCCATAAAGATGAATGTGAAACCTGTAATCCTTGAATAAGCCACAATGCTGCCTCTAATATATTGAATAAGAATTTGTCTGGGTGACCATGTTAAAACAGAAATGGTATTTTCTAGTTATAAGATATTTGCAATCTGAAACTACCGTGACAGCCCACTCACTTTGTTTTTGATTGTCACTGTGATTACAGGGAGCGTATCAATAGCAGATAAAGAGAACAAAATTAAAGTAAATACACTCGTCCTGGTACAATAGGTAGGAAAAAACGTATTTCTGTGACACAAAATGAGAAATATGTACATAATTATCACAAACACATGTTAGTACTAGAATCCAGTGTCTTATTGTGAACTTTGGTAATTGAAACTGTGTCCTTTCCACTACTGAAAACAAGAGAGACTGTCACTGATCAATAGTGCATTATTGTGGAGCTTTTTGTTTATTGACAGTTCTATACCGATAACAAATACAATAATTTTCCCAGTACCGATTAATATAATAAAATGTATAGCTGGAGCATCATAAAGAAGATCGATGGAGTGACAATGTGCAAGACTCCTAGAAACATTTTACTTGACATTATCGGGGAAAGTGGTAGTCAAGTTCATCTTCTCAATCAGTAATTATATTCTCTAGCTGGATTAGATCTACAAATTTCACTGGTCATATATATATATACATGTTTCTAAATCTATATGTTTTACATGTACCAGACTAAGGTGTACAAGGACTGAAGAAAGTGATTAGATCTATATGATCAGGGGACCCGATCATAATGTCTTCTGACTTTACTTTAGGAGTTGTGTGCTTACATTTAATAGGGAATAAATTAAAAAAACATTTTCAAGTCTCCTGTCTGCTTAAAAAAAAAAAAAACACAGAAATTCAGAAAGGATCAGAATTGGATAAAAGAGTCCAAGATAATTGTAAACCTTGATAAAAAATAGTCATATAAAAACATCCAACACATTTTAGGGGCAATACCATTCCCCCTTCTTCAGGGCTCAACACTGGGTAAAACTTGAATTGACTCAGAGAAAACATTAACTTCACGGATTTATATTAGAACCAGCGCTGAACTCTCTTCATCAACAATTAAAGTGATCTCTGACTCTTTTATCCGGTTTTGTTCTGGTGCTCCTTTCTGTATTTCTGTGGTTTGAGCTACTGTTGGGTACCCATCAAGGGAGGCCTTGTTGTGTGGGAGCCATCTTTCTAGAGTTATTGAGCTTGTCTGAAGTTTTCCTTCATTTGACTACACATGAAAGTCTAAAAGAGTATGTTGTTCTGGAGTTTGGAAAACAATGAACCTTTCATTTTATGAAACATCTAAAAAGATCTTACTAAACCCCATCTAAAGTTTGACAACTTTATTTTACTATTTTATTGTTTTCTACAACCATACATTAAAATTTGTGACTGATCTATGTTGGAGAACGGCACAACATACCCTTTTCACTGAAAATGTTATTCCCTGTGCCTTGTTGGCATAGCTGAGTAATAGCCTAACCCATATCACAAATGTCCTCTTACACACTTGTGTAGGAAGAGAGAGAAGATGTTTGATTACTAAGACTCCTGGGTCTAACTGTGCTGCTTTCTGGACTGCACAGTTCTATTTAGATAGTGGAGGAAAAACTGTGAAAATGATGGCTGTTAGTAGAATCTCTATATGACTCTGCACATTCAGATTTTCAGGGTCTTACTGTATAGCTGGCAGATCAACACTTATGTGTGGCTCTAGGTGGGATTTCTGTTGTGTGCAGTTGTCAGTAGACTGGCATGCTTTGTCTCTTGGCTTCTAGTCTTCCTTATTCCCATCGTCAAGACGCATGCCACAATTCTGTCTACTTCTATTGATGCCTAAAGAACACATACAAATAAAAGGGATGCAAAAAAGGTTAAAGTGATCTATCATAAAGAAATAATTATTTGCTGATATCAAGCTGTTAATTTATGTATATTACTACAAGCCTAGATGGAATTAAAGTGTATCTAAAAATAATATATTGCAGCTTACCCATCCTTAACAGAGGTGGCTGCATTCATTTTTCTTTTTAGTATTTTTTTCCTTCATTTCTACCTGGCGATCTGGCAAGTAAATGTGTTGTTTTTAATTTTTTTAACAGACAAAGCTTTCCTGCAAAAGTTACATAGTTACATAGTTACATAGTTAGTGAGGTTGAAAAAAGACATAAGTCCATCCAGTTCAACCTATGATGTGTGTGTGTGTTTGCTTTTAACCAAACAGTTGGCAATTGGATATAGAGACAAACTATTTACTACTGTCAAGGGTGCTTAAAATAATAATTATTTATTAAATTATGTAAAACCTTTTTCCCAAAAAAGAAAAACTGTTGCTATAACTGCTTAAAGGGTTAGTTCACGTTTAACAAAAACGATCCTATCCAGCCCCCTAAATACCATTACCTTACACTAAATTAACAAGCTTAAAAAGTATACTTTAATGCTGTTCCAATAGGCTGTAGGCTATTTTTGCAATAAGTAAAGCCTGCCCCAAAACACCCTAACAGTTTTTAAAGCTCTGTCCTGTCTGAAGTCACCAAAACACCAGAACCTACCATGAAACCTATCCAATGGTGACTGAATACGGAGGGTACTTTTAACACTTTTTTCACAACATAGAAGAAAGAACGATAAGGCTCACTCACAGGGATACTTTCTACCAGAGGAACTAACCATTGGGAGGTGAAAGACAGCTCAAAATTGTGATTATTTTTGGGTTGTTCATCACCACCCTAAGTTTTTTTTTTGGCTATGGACTTAGTGGTCAATTGAATTAAGAGGAATTACAGACTGAGCGTTAGACTACATTCACATGGGTGTAAATATTTTACTGAACTTTTTACGCATGTTTTTTTTTAGCACAAAAGTTCTTGTGTAATGATTATTAGATACTTGCGTTTCATTGTCCTGTCTTTTTTCCCCCAATACTTGCATCTAGTATATGTGAATACGTATGTCCTCAGACATAGACTTTTTGGATTTTGTGTTATGCATCTGAACACAGTATATGTTTAGGCACCTGTGCGAATGCCTTCATTATAAACAATGCAGCTGTGTTCAGATCCACAATTTAAAAATGCTTGTAAGTGAGTTCTATTGCAGTGTGAATAAACCTTTGACCACTTAGGCACAAGTACATATTAATTAACTAATAGAAAGATCATAAGTAAAATGTTTTGTAAAGACCTTGCGTAAACATATGTAAAGGTGCATAAAATTGCAATAAAATGGTTTGCCCTCTTCTAATTGCCACTGTTGCAATATATGCATGTACGTGTGTATACATGCATGTACATGTGTAAGCGTGTAAATTGATTTACTCAAATGTAAGATTTGGTCTTTAAGTTGTTTGGATTGTTCCATAGGCAAAAACATATTTGTGTTTTGAAAAACACCCCTGCCCTCATTTACAAGGCTGTAAAACAACTTATGTCCAAGCAATTATTTTTAATGTACAGTATCTGAATGCAGCAGCATTGTTTTAATAGAATCGTTCACACACGTTTGGAAGCATGCATTGTGTTCAGACTGTAACACAAAATCCAAAAATCTGCTTCTGGGGAAAGACAATGGAAAGAAAGAACAGGACAATCTTTAAATGTTGAAAGGTGGATCTCTTTAGTGATCATTTACAGGAACTTTTGTTCCTTGTCTAATCATTAGTAAACATTTTATGGCCATGGTACGTCCATGTGAATGAGACCTTAATCATTGAAGATTTCATTGAGGATTTCTTGGAGGTAGTAAATGAATATCAATGTTTTTTGACAGTACGCAGATATTTTTGACAAAGGAAAAATGACTGTAATAAATCATGAGTTAATTCACTTTTGGGCTGGTTAGAGAGATAGAGCATCCCAATTAGTAGGGAGCATGTGTGGTGCTGATGGCAGAGCTATAGGTCTGACATAGCAAAGTGTGAGTCAGACCTCTGCAAAGAGATTTCTGCTTCCAGATAGCAAGAATCCATCTCTACAGCCAGCTGGCAGGGGATGAGTTTTTCTTTTCAGGTTGTGGCTGCTTTCTAAAAGAAAAAAAAATTGAAGATTTTTGCACACCTTTTGATGCTCCTGGAATATAATTAGCTAATTTAAACTGAACACTCAGTTGGGCTGTAAGCTGAATGCATTTGCATATTTATCTGAAAATTTTAAAAATATTATATGTGCTCTTTAACTGTTTTGAATAAATGCAGCTCTTTCTGTTCTGAGAACATGAATTAGAATAGATGTTAAAAGATTTGCTCATTTATAATATACTTTACTAGTACTTAGAATTTTCTTGAACTAACCTCTTTACAACAGTGATAAATCTGTTTATTCTTTGCTAGTAATCTATTAGTTCTACACGCTTCTCCCCAGTAGCCTCAAGTAACAAACATGCAGTTACATCTGAGTCTCTGTGTTTTCTGAAAATGACTGCATTGTACAGAGCCATTTAGGAACGCTGTTCATTACCCTCAATGCACCAGTGCACAAGGTTAAACTGAGCCAGGCTCCCAAAAACACTCATGTTTCTTACCTGGAAGAAATGGCATTCTGCATTGTATGCCTTACTACATTGTATGCGCTTCAACATATATCCAATGGGCTGCAGAGGGTAAGAGAAAGCTTTTAAAGAAATACAGCTCAAATTATCTTTGTGTGAGTAGAAATTGTGTTTCCTAGTAATTAGTATGTAGTTCTGCCTCTAAACCGGTTTCAATGAGGTTGAATTAAAAGAAATGTGTACAATTGTGTCTAAACACCAATAATATCTGCTATTTTTCCAGTTGGGCCAACAAAACCCTAACTGAAATCTGAATAATTACAGGAATCCCATGCAATTTCCCTTTAAGTACCCCCCTGCATTATTAAAATAGAATAAAATAAACTTCTCTCTCTACAGAAATGCACATTGGGTAGTACAGGGAAACACCTGTAAGGATGAGCCTTAAAATGTAACTGTGGACAGGATATGGACATTCAAGTATTTACATATTCCTAGCAAGCAGCAAATGTACTTAAATACAAGCCTCCATTGACCTTTGTAGTTGCAGGCATTTTAGGGGAACTCATCCTTATATTTCACAGGTTAAGCACTAGACTTATTCACATTATTCCTTTAGCAGCTCACCTCCCCCCTGCTTCTCCTCACCCAGAAAAGCATTGATTGTTGCTAAATAAAATCATTTAAAGGACTATACAAGCTGGAGTGCCATTCCCATTCTTTTAAAGCTTTAGGAAACTCCTCCGGGAGTTCAGCAAGACCCCATAGTTGCTCTTGAGCAGCCACTAGGACCGCAAACTACCCATTCTGTTGTAACTCATCTTCAGATGGTTCAGCACTCCTACATCACAATGATTGCTTTTGAGGTGGCAAGATAGCTGCTTAGAACAAGTTGGCTGCTTAGAACAAAATAGCTTCATTATGAAAATAGTAATCTTAAGCTTGTTTCTTTTCTTACATGTACACTGGCATACGGCATAAATAATTCTGATGACTACTGAAACATATAATTTATATTTGGAGAACCAGTGGCAAAGCAAGTTCCTGGAAACCCAACCAGATGGCTGTCTGTTGAATGATTTTCAAAAGCCACAAGTGATAAACATCCTTCGATGGTGACTTCTCGATGAACCATAATCACTAGACGTTTAACCTTATGATTGCTGTAGGTTCTAATAATCTTTAATTGGTCAATTTATATCTTGACGCAACCTACCTTACACATCAATTTCTGTATATAGTCTGAAAGCGTCAAAAATTAAAAGTAGATCGACTGACTCAAACTTCTTGATTCTGTCTGGTCTCTATGTAGCTACATATTGGCCTTGACTTTGATATCACTGGCTAACTGGTGTCAGGTATCTGAACCTGAACTGAAAGATTGCACTTTTAACACTGGGAATAGAAACCTGCATTCGCAAATGGATTTTCCCAAATGAAAACCATTTTACTTTCGAGGAAAATGTTCCACCCTACTCTTTCACATTTTTTTCTCCTCCTTGCAATCAAAAGCAAACTTTGATTTTACCCTACCAATAATTTGGAAATGAAAATATTTACTATTCCTAAAATTAAAATTTTCAAACACAATTCTACCACTGTATGGCAAGCCTGAGTTTTAAGTTTTAAGGATTTATGGCAAGGGGACAGTGACTTTATTTGTTTCTTCCAGCTGCAATTTATTCCATGGTTCTTGGACAAGCGTTATCTGATAGAAGTCTAATAACATTATATTGACCCTTTGTTGACAACTGCATTAACTGCAAAAATTTACTTTACAATGATGAAAATTGGACAGGTTTCAGCAAAGTGATAATCGTATGTTAAGCACTAAAATGCCATGCCTAGTTTAAACCTATTTACTTATGTAGTGCTTTGTTAGGTTATTATTTAAAACATTCAAATCTTCAGATATGACACATTCTCGCTCTTACACATTTGAAAAGCAAACTTAATAAATGAGGGGATCTTTTTAACAGATGTCTTACCATTTTGAAAATGATTTTGAAAATCCCTTTCTGCTAATTCTGAAACTTGTGTCTATTATTCCATTAAGACCCACATTCTCTGTCGCACTTCAGCAGTTGTTTAATTAAACATGCTGCTTGTTTATGATATAATGTTTCAGGAATACTTGTCTGAGAGAGCAGATCAAGATTGATATCAAAAGTTTCAGTCTGACAGCTTAATTACATTCTTGTAACAGCGAGAGAGATAGAAAGAAACTGGTTACAGAGGAGGCCTAGGCAGTGTGCTTGTCTGGCGGAAATGAGCGCTGGTTTTCATTCGTCACAATGCCGATATACATCGGGACAAGCAGGTGACCTCTTCATAGATTACAGGTAAAACTTGCCCTGTCCTGTAAGACATTTTACTCACTTTTGGAGAACTGGCTGAGGATGAAGTTGGAATAGCCCGAAGTAATAAATGCTTTGTTTGTATATTTTGTGATGTGACCTTGACATTCAGAGTTTATCAGTTTCATCAAACAAAGGCATTAAAGGCATTAAAAACTCATTTGATTTTTAAAAGAAATTAATGTTAAAGGATATCTAAATCCAGGAACAAAAAAATAATAAAACACTGCAGCTTGACAGCCCATTGATGTGATAGCTGAAAACGTTTTTTGGGCTTAAAATATTTTCAACAGCTACAGAAGAAGTCTGTTGATCTTGCCAGAAATTTTGTGCCCTTGTCAATGACCTGAAAGCATAAAACAATGTTATCTTATTTGTGTAAAATACAAATATCATCATCCCTAAGATGAATTGAGATGAACAAAGGCCGACATGGTTGATGTCCATCCTGGGTGGCAACCATGGCGCCCTCCATAAATACATGCCACCCAAGAAGTGTGGTAATCAAAGTATTACCAAGGAAAAAAGGCTAAAACTGCAGCCACTAAATCTATGGACTATTAAAGTGACACTTTTGGTTTTGGGTTGTTATGCCTAAATTGGGCAAAGAGCAATATTATAGTCTGCATTTATATTACAGGTATTTGAATAAATTATGATTTTGAGGTGAGACTGTTCTGAAAGTAGGATAGATATAACCATACCCCCCAACTTTTTGAGATGGGAACGAGAGACATTCTCTCATAGCAAAAGTTGGTAGGCATCATGGGCATCCGCAGGTAGGGGCAAGGGGGGGCATTTGCCCCCCCTGGAATTAACTTCCCCTTTCAAGAGGTTGTTAAGGCACTTTATACCTTCCTGTCTAGCCTGTTTAATAATCCTGTGTGCCTGTGTGTCTGTGTATGTGTTTTAAAAAAATAAGCCATTTTTTACCAGTTTTCAGAAGGCCGAGCGCCACTCATGTGACCCGCTGGCTCTCTCCTCTCCCTGTCTGACAGCTGTCTGCAGAGGGTGGGGCCAAGGATTCCTCACTGATGTCAGTCGGGAGGGGAGGAGGAGGGGAGAGGAGGAGAGAGGTGGCAGGTCACGTGAGCAGTGAGTGGCGCTCTGAAAACTGGTAAAGAATGGCTTATTTTTATAAAGACACAGGGGCACACAGGATTATTAAACAGACTGTAGACAGGATAAGAAACTTTAAATTAAACTACAGCAGCAGGAGGGGAGGGGGGGGTGGGCACTGACATGGGAGCAGACAGGGAGGGAGAGAGGGGGGAGAGAGGACAGAGGAGGACAGAAGGGCTGCAGGTGACCGAGGCACGTAAACTGACCACAGTGTCAGGGCTCAGCAGCCATGGTATATGGTGGTCAGTTTACAGAGGGAGGACATAGCCAGGCAGGATCAGCCAGGTATGTTAGGTGATAAATTGAAAGAAAAAAGTATTCACAATAGTGATACCTCTAACGCTTGCTGTTCCCTAATGGAAATACATATATTTAAATAAGTGCTAAAATTTCATAGTGAAAAATTAAATAATGCAAATATAATAATGGAAATAGATCACTTCAAAATAATTGTCCATCCAGTGTATAGTGATAATCAATCAACAATTAAATAAATCATTAAAAATTAAAATTAATAAAGTCCAAATCCAATAAGTGTAACTAAAGTGCTGGTGCTTCTTCCTTAATAACTTGGTGCTTCCTTTCCCGTGAAAATAAATAAATTGCCCACTCACCAGATGCTGTGGGTCCTATATGTCTTATGACACTAGGACCAATCGTGCTTCAATAAGAAAATCCTTTCCAGGTTCGGATTCCCTCTCCCTGGATATGGACAGGCACTGCGATTAATCTTCCACCATGGGATGAGTCTCCTCCAACCACGGGCCAAAGAATGAGATGTAATCCCTGTAAATCACCTCCAATCACAAGCCGTGATGGGGGAATAAATGGATAGTGTGGTATTGTTTTTCCAAATTTTTATTACACACACTAAAATTAACCGCACACTCAACGGTATAAATCCATAAAAATCCAAAGGTGATTAAAAAACAGGTGTCTTACACTTCCACAGTTCCAATAAAATTGCAGCAAAGTGAGGAAAAATCGTGCTCAATGCAAATAGTGACAAACAAACAGGACAGGATCGTCATACATGTGTGCTTGGAGAGTGGAGAGCGGTAGTTCCGGTTTGCGTTCCACTCAAGCAACGTATGACGTCACGGCGTGCGTTCCATCTAACGCGTTTCGTCATTGGTTAGACGTCTTCAGAGGTGGAGTCACACGTCTAACTCAGTTCTTATATGCCGGAGCTGCCGCTCTACACTCCGCCCATCTCCGCCAATAGATTCTTTGTCGGAAACAGGAAGTGACTCCATGTCCCCACAATACCATTGTGCTATACAAACCATAACAAATATACGGCATAACAAATATGTTTGTGTTACCTAAAAATGTATTTCTTAAAAAACAGTAAACATTCTTCCCTAGATCAATAATGCTTGGCTTTCATACCGTGTGTATGCTATTTTTATTGACAATATATAAACAGTTTATTACTTCTCAATAATACTTTTATTAAATAATAGAATTTTCTAAAATAGTTATGAATTACGTTTTTAACCAATCTTTATACAGTTTTATGGCATCTTAAAAACGTTATAATTTATATACTGTATAAAAATTAATTTAATTAAAAACTATTTTATTATTAAAAATTAATATTTTTACTACTATAATATGTGGATATATTTGGAACATTATTATTTTGTATTAAATATGTAAAATTCGTGAGTATAGAAACAATAATATTAAATAATTAAAAAAATATTATACTGTGTTTAAATTTAAAATATTTATTTAAAAATATTTTTTATTTTTTAAAATTTTCAAAGTTAAGCGGAATAATTAATATTAATATAATTTATGGATTTGATATAAAACAGTTAATATCCATGTCGATGTTCATACCCTTGGGTTGCAGGGTAGAAAGTTCATATATCCACCGAGACTCGTTCTGAGAAACGGCGATTCGCATGTTATTACCTCTCCAGTTTTGCTCAATCCTATCAATGCCCAAGATGGTAAGAAAGGTAGGGTCCCTATTGTGTACCAGTCTAAAATGTAGGGAAAGGCTGTGCTTTTTAAATCCTTTCTTAATGTTGGCGATGTGTTCACCCATACGCACCCTGAGTTCTCTTGTGGTGCGACCAACATATTGAAGCCCACATGGGCAAGTGAGGAGGTAAGTGACATGGGTACTACGGCATGTGATTAATTTCTTTATATTGTATTTCTTTTTAGTCACATTTGATTGGAATTCACTGATTGGATGTCTTCCACTTCCTTATATCTTACGTTGTATTGTGTGATGAAGTTCAAAGAGTAATCCTTATTTTCTTTTTTCTTATCTTTTAAAAGTGTTTCTCTGTTCATACCTTTTACATCTTCTCTAATTTTTTCCAGTATATTTCTCTTGTATCCTTTTTCATGGAACCTATCTAGAATCATATCCGATTGGGTAATGAAGTCCTGTTCATTACTGCAATTCCTCTTTAGGCGCATCAGTTGTCCCTTAGGGATTCCTTTTATCCAGTTGGGATGGTGTCCACTGTGAGTAGGGATATAACGACAAGTACTTGAATTCCAATCAAATGTGACTAAAAAGAAATACAATATAAAGAAATTAATCACATGCCATAGTACCCATGTTACTTACCTCCTCACTTGCCCATGTGGGCTTCAATATGTTGGTCGCACCACAAGAGAATTCAGGGTGCGTATGGGTACACAATACAACGTAAGATATAAGGAAGTGGAAGACATCATAAAAAAGCACTGGCACCTTCTTTTGAGAGATGAAAAGTTGAGGGAGGTTATTCCGAATCGCCCGAAGTTTATATATCGAAGGGGACCCAACCTCAGAGACAAACTGGTGAAAAATGTCCCGGATCCCCCTAAGAAACTTTTAACCTTTTTAGATTACAAAGGTTTTTATTCATGTGGAAGGTGCATATCATGTAGAACTGTGAAAACTAGAAAACGACAAGTACTTGAATTCCAATCAAATGTGACTAAAAAGGAATACAATATAAAGAAATTAATCACATGCCGTAGTACCCATGTTACTTACCTCCTCACTTGCCCATGTGGGCTTCAATATGTTGGTCGCACCACAAGAGAACTCAGGGTGCGTATGGGTGAACACATCGCCAACATTAAGAAAGGATTTAAAAAGCACAGCCTTTCCCTACATTTTAGACTGGTACACAATAGGGACCCTACCTTTCTTACCATCTTGGGCATTGATAGGATTGAGCAAAACTGGAGAGGTAATAACATGCGAATTTCTCAGAACGAGTCTCGGTGGATATATGAACTTTCTACCCTGCAACCCAAGGATATGAACATCGACATGGATATTAACTGTTTTCTATCAAATCCATAAATTATATTAATATTAATTATTCCGCTTAACTTTGAAAATTTTAAAAAATAAAAAATATTTTTAAATAAATATTTTAAATTTAAATACAGTATAATATTTTTTTAATTATTTAATATTATTGTTTCTATACTCACGAATTTTACATATTTAATACAAAATAATAATGTTCCAAATATATCCACATATTATAGTAGTAAAAATATTAATTTTTAATAATAAAATAGTTTTTAATTAAATTAATTTTTATACAGTATATAAATTATAAAGTTTTTAAGATGCCATAAAACTGTATAAAGATTGGTTAAAAACTTAATTCATAACTATTTTAGAAAATTCTATTATTTAATAAAAGTATTATTGAGAAGTAATAAACTGTTTATATATTGTCAATAAAAATAGCATACACACGGTATGAAAGCCAAGCATTATTGCTTGGAAGAATGTTTACTGTTTTTTAAGAAATACATTTTTAGGTAACACAAACATATTTGTTATGCCGTATATTTGTTATGGTTTGTATAGCACAATGATATTGCGGGGACATGGAGTCACTTCCTGTTTCCGACAAAGAATCTATGGGCGGAGATGGGCGGAGTGTAGAGCGGCAGCTCCGGCATATAAGAACTGAGTTAGACGTGTGACTCCACCTCTGAAGACGTCTAACCAATGACGAAACGCGTTAGATGGAACGCACGCCGTGACGTCATACGTTGCTTGAGTGGAACGCAAACCGGAACTACCGCTCTCCACTCTCCAAGCACACATGTACGACGATCCTGTCCTGTTTGTTTGTCACTATTTGGATTGAGCACGATTTTTCCTCACTTTGCTGCAATTTTATTGGAACTGTGGAATTGTAAGACACCTGTTTTTTAATCACCTTTGGATTTTTATGGATTTATACCGTTGAGTGTGCGGTTAATTTTAGTGTGTGTAATAAAAATTTGGAAAAACAATACCACACTATCCATTTATTCCCCCATCACGGCTTGTGATTGGAGGTGATTTACAGGAATTACATCTCATTCTTTGGCCCGTGGTTGGAGGAGACTCATCCCATGGTGGAAGATTAATCGCAGTGCCTGTCCATATCCAGGGAGAGGGAATCCGAACCTGGAAAGGATTTTCTTATTGAAGCACGATTGGTCCTAGTGTCATAAGACATATAGGACCCACAGCATCTGGTGAGTGGGCAATTTATTTATTTTCACGGGAAAGGAAGCACCAAGTTATTAAGGAAGAAGCACCAGCACTTTAGTTACACTTATTGGATTTGGACTTTATTAATTTTAATTTTTAATGATTTATTTAATTGTTGATTGATTATCACTATACACTGGATGGACAATTATTTTGAAGTGATCTATTTCCATTATTATATTTGCATTATTTAATTTTTCACTATGAAATTTTAGCACTTATTTAAATATATGTATTTCCATTAGGGAACAGCAAGCGCTAGAGGTATCACTATTGTGAATACTTTTTTCTTTCAATTTTGCACCCGCACTTTACTAGCAGCTGCATTTAATTTATTATCACGTAATTTATTTATTTATATAAATCTAAACCAGGTTATAGATACCACCTCTCTGGCGCGCTAATATACACAGTATATTTTTTACCATGTTAGGTGATAGAAGGGTCAAAATGACAAAGCAAAGCACTGTTCTGTATAACATGCTTTAAGGGAACAGGATCATTTTTTTTTTTTTTCTTTAGGTTAACAAATGCTTTAAGAATAGGTACTGCTGTTTGCTCTTTAAAAATACATACTTAAAAAAGGTATAATGACTAAGCCCCTCCCCTTCATGACATTTGTTGAAAAGGGGCAGAGCATGGGTGAGCTTAAAATTATGCCCCCCCCCCCTGAAAAAAGTTCTACGGACGCCCATGGTAGGCATAGGACATCTCCCCTTCCACGCCCACTTAAAAGAGGCTAATTCCAAAAAAAATGATTAGTTAAACCCATAAGTGCTTTTTATACCACTACTATTCCTTTATACTGGCTTTTGAAATTTACAAATGCAGCAATTTAGCAACTGGATGAAAGGTTTAGCACTGGGAAACACTTTTTGAAAGATAAATAGTGTATTTTAGATACAACTATATAGATCAGACCAAAATGATGGACAAATAAGGAGGAAAGAGGGACAGAGGGACTTTGTTCCAAATCAGAGACAGTCCCTCCAAATCAGGGACAGTTTGGAGCTATGGATGTAATCCATGATATTCCCCCTCTTGGAAAGTACCAGTATGAATTTTGCTTTACAGCCTCCTGTGCCATGTAGCCATTGTAAACACTGAGGGGTTATTATTGTTGAATTGAGTATAAACATCACCAGATACCTGGTATTAATCGTTCCTTATTGGAGTTCCATCTGCCCTTTTATGCCTCCCAAGGAAGTTTTCTGTTTTTCAGTCCATGGCATGATTTAAACAGATATCTCATAACTGGTATTGGCCTCCATGCATCTCCTGATGAAGCAGATCAATAGAGCAACATGTTGAGATAAGCTACCAAGGCTCTACTTCATAAATCAGCTTCTGCCTACTAAGGAAACTTTTTTCCTATACCTACTATCAATAGGTTCTAACTACCTGTATTACTGTTGAACTGTTTTTGATATAAAAAAACTAGATGAGCAGTAGGTCTATTGAGGGGGTTATGAAAGATTTACAGTATATGGTATGTTTTTTTTTTGTTATGCAAACAGGATAGATTTGTTTCATTGTTTTCTTTCAAATGTATTTTTAAGAAGAAATAAAGTAATACACTGTGTATGTATTTTTATACACATGGTTGTTGATTAACTGGCACATTTAAAATCCCATTTAAAGTGTAAGTTTCTGTATCTAAAAAGAGGTGTGTTTCCTTGATTGCCTGCCAAATCAATGCTTATATGAAAGTAAATAGTGACTAACAAATGATCCAACCTATTCAACAACTTTCAAAAAAAGGAATGAGCAACTGTTTTCCTTGAATAAAGATTTTACCATGCTCTTACCATAAATAACTGAATTGTGTCAGAAATTCAATATTTTTTTTGGCTGCAAATTTGCAAATGTTCGAAGGACTTTCCTGTGGTTCCAGCAGTCCCCAGCAACTTTAATGGTGCCAAGCTTTCCAACACAAGTAAAATTTTGGAAAACTCATTCTCATGAGTCCCATCAAACCTCACATGCTTCCTTCTTAACCATATGGCTCATCACCTCACAGAGCCTGTTCAGGCTTTGGAAATAATGCTACCATATAGTCGAGATTCACTCAGATGCCTGGGCTGGCACCCGGGCAGAGCAGAGAGTCGGTTACCGACAGTCACCAGCGCTCTGCTAACAGAGCACTGAGAACTGAATGATCAATGGTCTTTGATTGCTCACTTCTCAGTCTTAGAGCTGGGACTTAGAGTCTTTTCCCTGTAAATCTGGCACTAACTGTTTTTACATTACTATTACATACTACCATACTACATTACTACTACCATCTATTGTCCTCTCATCTGCTCCTAGCCATTCTGCTTCAATTCTATCTATACCATGCTTCTACCCTAATGGCCATTATCCTCCACTTTCAACCCAATCCCCTTGTGTTTTTTAATTTCCTTTTTAATATCTGGTCTTCTGGCACTATTTGGCCTGGATAATAATAATTCTATAATAATAAGCCATTTATACTTTGCAGAATGTATTCTATGTAAGATGAGCAGCAAGCCATTACCCCACAGCATTTGAAGCGTTGTCCTTTGCTCGTGTCATGGCACAGTCCAACAAGGTTCTATGTACAAAGCATCTGCATTGGAAACTTCAGAGCGAGAGGCAGTGTTAAATATTATTAATTAACACTATTTTAGTTGACTATATTATGATTAAAACGAAAACAATTAGGATGACTAAAATACAACAAAAACTAAAATAGCATTTTAGTCAAAAGACTATGACTAAAACTAAATTGATAAAAAAGGGAAAAAGAATCTGCGCTCGGACAACAAGAAGTTAAAATAATAATGAGGATCCTGAAGATAAATGTGAAGGCAGCCAACTAAATGATAGATTACAAATCATATAGGCATATATAAAAGGTGTAGTAGCGCCAAACACTGTAACTAGATATTAAACAATGTAGAGTGTCCACAATAAGTCCCACCAGTCCAAGAGAGATGAGAAGTAGTGGAGACCAATTCCCAATATCAGAGCCGTGCGGATGAAAAGAAGCCAACACCCAAGCGTGGAAATATGCCAACTGCTTACCAGATATTAGATGGATATGGGCGATGCAATAAACTCAAATTGGGCCATCAATGACAGACAGTGCCAACGGTATAACTCATCAATTCCCAGTGTCTCAACAGATCATGGTTAAGGGCAATGAAGGCTCAAATCGTACCACCAGACAGAGTAATATTCAATTCACCTCAAAAGAAAGGGGCAGGACATAGTGCAGACTGTACAAACTCAGGTTTAATAAATGCATAAAAATATACTCACACAAAGGTGAATGTATACAGGCATAGTAAATAAGTAAAAACCGCAGTATTGGTGGCGTGCTGCTCGTTCCGGATCACCTGACGCGTGTCGTCAAGGAAGTGACATCATCAGAGGTGGACCGGATGTACACGGCAGCACGCATATAAAAGGATAAACCGGAAATGACGTATGCGGATGTAAACCGCAAGTGCGTTCCACTTGGTCATCAGCCGGAACCGGAAGTGACGCACGCGGAAAACATCCGTCAATGCGTTCCATCGGGTTCCACCGGCCGGAAATAGCCTATGACAGCTATAATAAGTTTCTGTAACCATAATTATAAGAGTGATTGTGTGCTCAACCAACCAGACACAATCACTCTAAACAGCCGGTGCTGATAGGACAAAAAAGGAAAAAAAAGAAAGAAAAAAACTACCAGCATGGACAAAAACAGAGATCAAGTGAAAGGCACATAAAACAGTTGCATGCTATGCAATTTTTCTATGCAAGAGAAGATCTATACCTCTCAAATAATAAAAAAATGCCATTAAACACATATAACACTGGATATGAAATTAACCCACTCAAGGTCATATAAATATCCCATAAATGATAAAACATTGTAGAAGAGGACGGAGGATATTAATGCTAACTCAGACGGATATAAAGTAACAGCATCAAATATCCACACCGTCCCAAACTTCATAAAATGACAAATACTGACTCTGAAAAAACTAATAAAATAAAATAAGATAAAATACATCACTAAAAGATCCTCATAAATAATGATGTCCAAAATAATTAACTGTTATTAATGTAACAGTTCACATCCCACTCTACATTCAGCCCCCATGGAGAGTAAGTCCTCATATTGAAAATCCACCGAGTTTCGAGACGGGAAATTTCACGGTGGACATGGCTTCCTCTCCAATGGGGGGTGAATTTGTCGATCCCCCAGATCTTAGTACCCACAGGGTTTTTGTCGTGGCAATTGGCGTAATGCCTTGAAACGCTATGGTTGGGAAAACCCTTTCTGATATTTTTGATATGTTCCCTCACCCTCACTGTCAATGTCCTCTTGGTGCGGCCTATATATTGTAGGCCGCACTTCCGGTTCCGGCTGATGACCAAGTGGAACGCACTTGCGGTTTACATCCGCATACGTCATTTCCGGTTTGTCCTTTTATATGCGTGCTGCCGTGTACATCCGGTCCACCTCTGATGATGTCACTTCCTTGACGACACGCGTCAGGTGATCCGGAACGAGCAGCACGCCACCAATACCGCGGTTTTTACTTATTTACTATGCCTGTATACATTCACCTTTGTGTGAGTATATTTTTATGCATTTATTAAACCTGAGTTTGTACAGTCTGCACTATGTCCTGCCCCTTTCTTTTGAGGTGAATTGAATATTACTCTGTCTGGTGGTACGATTTGAGCCTTCATTGCCCTTAACCATGATCTGTTGAGACACTGGGAATTGATGAGTTATACCGTTGGCACTGTCTGTCATTGATGGCCCAATTTGAGTTTATTGCATCGCCCATATCCATCTAATATCTGGTAAGCAGTTGGCATATTTCCACGCTTGGGTGTTGGCTTCTTTTCATCCGCACGGCTCTGATATTGGGAATTGGTCTCCACTACTTCTCATCTCTCTTGGACTGTTGGGACTTATTGTGGACACTCTACATTGTTTAATATCTAGTTACAGTGTTTGGCGCTACTACACCTTTTATATATGCCTATATGATTTGTAATCTATCATTTAGTTGGCTGCCTTCACATTTATCTTCAGGATCCTCATTATTATTTTAACTTCTTGTTGTCCGAGCGCAGATTCTTTTTCCCTTTTTTATATATTGTTGCTAGATTACTTATTATCTGCTGCTGGACGCTGCTATGGATATTTTTTCCTATAGAAGCAATAATGTTATTAATGTAAATGATGTCTTCAATGATTTGGAAGAACCCTCTGTGACGGACTTAGGAGGGTCCTTCCTTAGATTGAAGAACATCATGATTTCCGAAATACATACTAAATGGGACATTGCCCTTCTGGATAAATATTTGGAATTGGGTATGGTCCCGCGTAGCCTCCGGTGGGAGATTAGCCCCCAGGAGGATGAGAAGGATCTAATAGTCTGGGCTAAATACTTTAATGATGCCGGGCTAAACATGCTAAGGTTTCTGGTTAGCAGGAAAAGGGTTAAACTGACCAGATTAGATGAGGAAATTCTGTCTTTGAAAACATCTATGGCTTCCTCCGCTGAGAGTTTGGAATATACTAATAGATCCAATGCCCTTAAAAAGGTTCTCGAAAAGGAGGAATCGGACCAAAAAATAAAAAAGAAAAAGAAGTACCTTAGGGATTTGGGCGACTACAAGTCCAACCTCATTTTCAAATGGCAGAAAAAGCAGGAATCATTACAAGCTGAGGCAGCAGGTCTATCTACTGCATCAGCTCCTGTTTCCTTCTCACAACCCCTTCTTCCCACGATTTCATCACCCCGCACTCCCCGGACACCTGTTCAACGTGAATGGGTACAGATACCGGGGAGAGGCAGGGGGCGTGGTAAAAACAAAAGGGGCAAGGGCAAAAGACCCCCTAATAATCCCCAATCTGCTGATTATCAACGTAACGGTTATTATCAGGAGCAGAATAATTACCGTCACGGCCATAACAGCTATGGCACACCACGTAGAGACGATTGGTCATCACAAAATCGTTTCGCCCCTTTAGATCGTGATGATGACTATTATGACGATAGATACATCACCAATCACCCACAGTACACCAACCAGTGGAACGGTGGTGGACGAGGGGTGCAGCAACAAGGATCTCAGGGGGATTTTTACAACCCCAGTCTAAACAGGAAACAGGATGGAAAACAAAAAGAGGGACCAGAGGGGGGAGGCGGACCAGACAAAAAAAGAAAAAGGCATTGAGAGATGCTGGTATTTTTAATCTGAGTTCAGCTACCCTTACCGATAACGAGAAATTGGTCCTTGGACATGGTTTGAAATTTGCTCCTACTAAACCCCTTGATAGGTTTGGTCTTTTTATGGATGTACAGAAGTACATCCGTAAGATAAATATCAAAAGATATGTTATGTCCAAACCTATTAGAGATAATAGGCTTGTTAATGGAGGCATTAGGCATTCAGGTCTTGCCAATGCCTCACTCTTCAACCCTCCTGGGTTTGTGGCACCATCTATTAGTGTCTTTAAGGACTTGGTCCTTAAGGATGTTGAGGCCTTACAAGTCAGGAATGACAGAAATGAGTTCCGTTTCAATGAGGGCCTCAAATCCCTCAAAAAAAGGAACGACATAGTTGTCAGGCCCGCTGATAAGGGGGGGGGGGGATAGTTGTCCTTGACAAATCCTCTTATTATGCGGAGATGAACAGATTGCTTTCTGATGCGGATACCTATAGTCCACTTCTTTATGACCCTACGAATAGGTTCAAGAAAGATTTATCTGCCCTAGTTGAACAGGGATTTCAGGACAAAATTCTGAATAAGAAGGAGAGGTCTTTTTTGGTCCCGGTTGCCCCGAGAGTGCCCGTTCTATATTACCTCCCTAAGGTGCATAAGAACTCCCTCAATCCACCTGGGCGCCCCATAGTGAGCGGAATAGATTCCGTCACTAGTAGGATAGGGAGGTATTTAGACGGGTACTTACAACCGATTGTTACCAACACCCCCTCTTATTTAAGAGATTCTACACAAGTTCTGAATTTATTAGAGCATATAGAGTGGAAGGAGGGATATCTGCTGGCCACAGCAGATGTCACCTCCTTGTATACTATTATTTCCCATGAACATGGGCAACAAGCCGTCCAGACTTTTTTGGAGAGGGACGACTCTTTGGTTTCAGTACAGAGAGAGTTTATTTTGTCCTTACTCACATTTGCCATGCAACATAATTACTTTTGGTTTGGCGGCTCCTTCTTTCTACAAAAGAGAGGGGTCGCCATGGGTGCCAAATATGCACCGAGCATGGCTAATCTGTTTATGGCCAAGTGGGAGGAGGACGTCATCTATGGTCGGCCTAGACCCGAATTGGTCTTTTGGAGGCGTTACATTGATGACGTCCTCCTCCTATGGGATGGCGACAGATTATCTTTGGACGATTTTATTAATGACCTCAATTCCAACGCTCTGGGGATTGTCCTTCAGCATGAGGTTAGTGATAGCAAGATTAATTTCCTTGACTTATCAATAGAGATTAAGGATAGCACAATTGTGACAAGCACTTTCTTCAAACCGACCGACCGTAACGGTTACATCGAACAGGGAAGTTGTCACCATCCCTCATGGTTGCGATCGGTACCTCGGAGTCAGTTTTTACGACTTCGTCGCAATTGTACTAGCAAAGAAAGTTATCACAGTCAAGCTCTAATGCTGAGGGATAAGTTTCTCGATAAGGGATATGATGAGAGCAATTTGGATAAGGTGTTGTATGATGTTGAGAACGTTGACAGGTCTACTTTATTACATAAGCAGCCTAAACAACAAGCAGATTCCAATCGCTTTGCCTTTTCCTTCATCACCACCTATTCAAAGCAGTTTGGAGACGTGAAACGTATTTTTAAAAAACATTGGAGGGTTCTCCAAAACGACAAGGTACTGGGCCCTCAACTACCTGAAGTTCCACCAGTTGTGTTCAGGGGTGTTGAGCCTTTGCGTCTCCAGATTGCTCCGAACGTTCTCGACAAGCCTGAACGGTAACCTTTCTTTCATACCTTGACTGGCTACTATCCATGTAGGAAGTGCTCGGTATGTAAAGTAAATTCTCTTACCGGTAGAAAATTCTGCGAGGTTACATCTACGGCTACCTCCAAGACACACCCCATCAAACCCTTCATTGGTTGTTCCTCCAATAATGTGGTCTACCTCCTGCAATGTCCGTGCGGCCTACAATATATAGGCCGCACCAAGAGGACATTGACAGTGAGGGTGAGGGAACATATCAAAAATATCAGAAAGGGTTTTCCCAACCATAGCGTTTCAAGGCATTACACCAATTGCCACGACAAAAACCCTGTGGGTACTAAGATCTGGGGGATCGACAAATTCACCCCCCATTGGAGAGGAAGCCATGTCCACCGTGAAATTTCCCGTCTCGAAACTCGGTGGATTTTCAATATGAGGACTTACTCTCCATGGGGGCTGAATGTAGAGTGGGATGTGAACTGTTACAATTATAACAGTTAATTATTTTGGACATCATTATTTATGAGGATCTTTTAGTGATGTATTTTATCTTATTTTATTTTATTAGTTTTTTCAGAGTCAGTATTTGTCATTTTATGGAGTTTGGGACGGTGTGGATATTTGATGCTGTTACTTTATATCCGTCTGAGTTAGCATTAATATCCTCCGTCCTCTTCTACAATGTTTTATCATTTATGGGATATTTATATGACCTTGAGTGGGTTAATTTCATATCCAGTGTTATATGTGTTTAATGGCATTTTTTTATTATTTGAGAGGTATAGAAAAATTGCATAGCATGCAACTGTTTTATGTGCCTTCCACTTGATCTCTGTTTTTGTCCATGCTGGTAGTTTTTTTCTTTCTTTTTTTTCCTTTTTTGTCCTATCAGCACCGGCTGTTTAGAGTGATTGTGTCTGGTTGGTTGAGCACACAATCACTCTTATAATTATGGTTACAGAAACTTATTATAGCTGTCATAGGCTATTTCCGGCCGGTGGAACCCGATGGAACGCATTGACGGATGTTTTCCGCGTGCGTCACTTCCGGTTCCGGCTGATGACCAAGTGGAACGCACTTGCGGTTTACATCCGCATACGTCATTTCCGGTTTGTCCTTTTATATGCGTGCTGCCGTGTACATCCGGTCCACCTCTGATGATGTCACTTCCTTGACGACACGCGTCAGGTGATCCGGAACGAGCAGCACGCCACCAATACCGCGGTTTTCACTTATTTACTATGCCTGTATACATTCACCTTTGTGTGAGTATATTTTTATGCATTTATTAAACCTGAGTTTGTACAGTCTGCACTATGTCCTGCCCCTTTCTTTTGAGGTGAATTGAATATTACTCTGTCTGGTGGTACGATTTGAGCCTTCATTGCCCTTAACCATGATCTGTTGAGACACTGGGAATTGATGAGTTATACCGTTGGCACTGTCTGTCATTGATGGCCCAATTTGAGTTTATTGCATCGCCCATATCCATCTAATATCTGGTAAGCAGTTGGCATATTTCCACGCTTGGGTGTTGGCTTCTTTTCATCCGCACGGCTCTGATATTGGGAATTGGTCTCCACTACTTCTCATCTCTCTTGGACTGTTGGGACTTATTGTGGACACTCTACATTGTTTAATATCTAGTTACAGTGTTTGGCGCTACTACACCTTTTATATAAAACTAAATTGAACCTTGACGTCAAAATGAACACTGGTCATATATCACAGCGGCTAAATCTGTGTCTGTAGTGCATGTTCAAACCTTAATACCATAAATAATATCATGATATTAGATTTTTACTCCAGGTGTATACAATAAGTTAAGAAATTCCAGAGAAATGCTTAAATAATGCATTATAATTTAACTAAACCCATTCAATTTTAGTTCACTAAAATGTACTGGAGAGTTTAGTTGACTAAAATGTACTGGAGACTTTAATGAAACAAAAAAAAGCCACTCCAGGTGAGTTAGTCTCTAGTTAATCCCCACACACACTAGTCAGGTGCTAGCCCAGCTCGCATGCTGTATATCATAAGGAAATAATTCTGGACGGCTGCATTTCCAAAAATCCTTTTATTGAAGCTTCATATGACCAGTGGTTGACAGATGAAGCAGGGGACAAAGAGGTAGACACTAGTGTTGAGCGAACACGGACTGTATTATTCGTGTTCGTACCGAATAATTGGATTTTTGTTACCCGAACACGAACACGGACACTTTACTGTATATTCGGGTAAAAATCCGTGTTCGGTCGTTTTATTTCCGGGTTTTGCATGCTTTGGCGTTCTTTTCATGGCGGGCTTTCAACAGCCAATCAACAATCGTTTAACTGGTGTGCCTTAAGCCATCCCAGCCATGCCTGCAAATGTCTCAGTAGCTGTGATTGGCCGTCTGAAGCATGTGACCAAGTCTTTATAAGTTTGAGGCAGCCGCAGCGGCGTCATTATGCTGCTTAGATCAGGGACAGAGCACACGTCAACGTGCTGGCTGCTGATTAGGGAAAGATAGGCAGGAAAAAACCATTTGTGTCCGGATAGAATTGAGGGACAGGTCGGAGTGTTTAGGCAGGGCGCGTTGTAGGCATTTTAGGGATAGAGTCTGCTGAATTATAGGTTCAGTGTCTTCTGCAAACTACAATCGATATTGCTGTGTGGGGGGTGGGGTCTGCACTCAATCCTGATCTACGATCTCTTCTCAATCCTGTTAGGGAGAGGCTGCTGCTGAATTTTAGGGTCAGAGTGTTCTACAAACTACAATCGATATTGCTGTGTGGGGTGGGGTCTGCACTTAGTTCTCCTGATCTACGATCTCTTCTCAATCCTGTTAGGGACAGAGTCTGCTGAATTTTAGGGAAACTGTGTTCTACAAACTACAATCGATATTGCTGTGTGGTGTGGGATAGGAGATAGGCAGGTGTCAGTGATCCACATCCATTTTTCTGTGTGTGGGCTGCAGTGAACACAATCTTTTTGGGGTGCAGTGAACACAATCCTTTTGGAGTGCAGTGAACAAAATCTTTGTGGGGTGCAGTGAACAAAACCTTTGTGGGGGTACAGTGAACACAATCTTTGTGGGGTGCAGTGAAGACAATCCTTGTGGGGTGCAGTGAAGACAATCCTTGTGGGGTGCAGTGAACAAAATCTTTGGGGGGTACAGTGAACACAATCTTTGTGGGGTGCAGAGAAGACAATCCTTGTGGGGTGCAGTGAACAAAATCTTTGGGGGGGGGGTACAGTGAACACAATCTTTGTGGGGTGCAGTGAACAAAACCTTTGTGGGGTGCAGTGAACACAATCTTTGTGGGGTGCAGTGAAGACAATCCTTGTGGGGTGCAGTGAAGACAATCCTTGTGGGGTGCAGTGAACAAAATCTTTGTGGGGTACAGTGAACACAATCTTTGTGGGGTGCAGTGAACAAAACCTTTGTGGGGTACAGTGAACACAATCTTTGTGGGGTGCAGTGAAGACAATCCTTTTGGAGTGCAGTGAACACAATCTTTGTGGGGTACAGTGAACACAATCTTTGTGGGGTGCAGTGAACAAAACCTTTGTGGGGTACAGTGAACACAATCTTTGTGGGGTACAGTGAACACAATCTTTGTGGGGTGCAGTGAACAAAACCTTTGTGGGGTACAGTGAACACAATCTTTGTGGGGTGCAGTGAACAAAACCTTTGTGGGGTACAGTGAACACAATCTTTGTGGGGTGCAGTGAAGACAATCCTTTTGGAGTGCAGTGAACACAATCTTTGTGGGGTACAGTGAACACAATCTTTGTGGGGTGCAGTGAACAAAACCTTTGTGGGGTACAGTGAACACAATCTTTGTGGGGTGCAGTGAACACAATCTTTGTGGGGTGCAGTGAACAAAACCTTTGTGGGGTGCAGTGAACACAACCTTTGTGGGGTACAGTGAACACAATCTTTGTGGGGTGCAGTGAACAAAACCTTTGTGGGGTACAGTGAACACAATCTTTGTGGGGTACAGTGAACACAATCTTTGTGGGGTGCAGTGAACAAAACCTTTGTGGGGTACAGTGAACACAATCTTTGTGGGGTGCAGTGAACACAATCTTTGTGGGGTGCAGTGAACAAAACCTTTGTGGGGTGCAGTGAACACAACCTTTGTGGGGTACAGTGAACACAATCTTTGTGGGATGCAGTGAACAAAACCTTTGTGGGGTACAGTGAACACAATCTTTGTGGGTTACAGTGAACACAATCTTTGTGGGGTGCAGTGAACAAAACCTTTGTGGGGTACAGTGAACACAATCTTTGTGGGGTGCAGTGAACAAAACCTTTGTGGGGTACAGTGAACACAATCTTTGTGGGGTGCAGTGAAGACAATCCTTTTGGAGTGCAGTGAACAAAATCTTTGTGGGGTACAGTGAACACAATCTTTGTGGGGTGCAGTGAACAAAATCTTTGTGGGGTACAGTGAACACAATCTTTGTGGGGTGCAGTGAAGACAATCCTTGTGGGGTGCAGTGAAGACAATCCTTGTGGGGTGCAGTGAACAAAACCTTTGTGGGGTACAGTGAACACAATCTTTGTGGGGTACAGTGAACACAATCTTTGTGGGGTGCAGTGAACAAAACCTTTGTGGGGTACAGTGAACACAATCTTTGTGGGGTGCAGTGAACAAAACCTTTATGGGGTACAGTGAAGACAATCTTTGTGGGGTGAAGTGAAGACAATCCTTTTGGAGTGCAGTGAACAAAATCTTTGTGGGGTACAGTGAACACAATCTTTGTGGGGTGCAGTGAACAAAATCTTTGTGGGGTACAGTGAACACAATCTTTGTGGGGTGCAGTGAAAACAATCCTTGTGGGGTGCAGTGAAGACAATCCTTGTGGGGTGCAGTGAACAAAATCTTTGGGGGGTACAGTGAACACAATCTTTGTGGGGTGCAGTGAACAAAACCTTTGTGGGGTACAGTGAACACAATCTTTGTGGGGTGCAGTGAACAAAACCTTTGTGGGGTACAGTGAACAAAACCTTTGTGGGGTGCAGTGAACAAAACCTTTGTGGGGTGCAGTGAACACAACCTTTGTGGGGTACAGTGAACACAATCTTTGTGGGGTGCAGTGAACAAAACCTTTGTGGGGTACAGTGAACACAATCTTTGTGGGGTACAGTGAACACAATCTTTGTGGGGTGCAGTGAACAAAACCTTTGTGGGGTACAGTGAACACAATCTTTGTGGGGTGCAGTGAACAAAACCTTTGTGGGGTACAGTGAACACAATCTTTGTGGGGTGCAGTGAAGACAATCCTTTTGGAGTGCAGTGAACAAAATCTTTGTGGGGTACAGTGAACACAATCTTTGTGGGTTGCAGTGAACAAAATCTTTGTGGGGTACAGTGAACACAATCTTTGTGGGGTGCAGTGAAGACAATCCTTTTGGAGTGCAGTGAACACAATCTTTGTGGGGTACAGTGAACACAATCTTTGTGGGGTGCAGTGAACAAAACCTTTGTGGGGTACAGTGAACACAATCTTTGTGGGGTGCAGTGAACACAATCTTTGTGGGGTGCAGTGAACAAAACCTTTGTGGGGTGCAGTGAACACAACCTTTGTGGGGTACAGTGAACACAATCTTTGTGGGGTGCAGTGAACAAAACCTTTGTGGGGTACAGTGAACACAATCTTTGTGGGGTACAGTGAACACAATCTTTGTGGGGTGCAGTGAACAAAACCTTTGTGGGGTACAGTGAACACAATCTTTGTGGGGTGCAGTGAACAAAACCTTTGTGGGGTACAGTGAACACAATCTTTGTGGGGTGCAGTGAAGACAATCCTTTTGGAGTGCAGTGAACAAAATATTTGTGGGGTACAGTGAACACAATCTTTGTGGGGTGCAGTGAAGACAATCCTTGTGGGGTGCAGTGAAGACAATCCTTGTGGGGTGCAGTGAACAAAACCTTTGGGGGGTACAGTGAACACAATCTTTGTGGGGTGCAGTGAAGACAATCCTTTTGGAGTGCAGTGAACAAAATCTTTGTGGGGTACAGTGAACACAATCTTTGTGGGTTGCAGTGAACAAAATCTTTGTGGGGTACAGTGAACACAATCTTTGTGGGGTGCAGTGAAGACAATCCTTTTGGAGTGCAGTGAACACAATCTTTGTGGGGTACAGTGAACACAATCTTTGTGGGGTGCAGTGAACAAAACCTTTGTGGGGTACAGTGAACACAATCTTTGTGGGGTGCGGTGAACACAATCTTTGTGGGGTGCAGTGAACAAAACCTTTGTGGGGTGCAGTGAACACAACCTTTGTGGGGTACAGTGAACACAATCTTTGTGGGGTGCAGTGAACAAAACCTTTGTGGGGTACAGTGAACACAATCTTTGTGGGGTACAGTGAACACAATCGTTGTGGGGTGCAGTGAACAAAACCTTTGTGGGGTGCAGTGAACACAATCTTTGTGGGGTGCAGTGAACAAAACCTTTGTGGGGTGCAGTGAACACAACCTTTGTGGGGTACAGTGAACACAATCTTTGTGAGGTGCAGTGAAGACAATCCTTGTGGGGTGCAGTGAAGACAATCCTTGTGGGGTGCAGTGAAGACAATCCTTGTGGGGTGCAGTGAACAAAATCTTTGGGGGTACAGTGAACACAATTTTTGTGGGGTGCAGTGAACAAAACCTTTGTGGGGTACAGTGAACACAATCTTTGTGGGGTGCAGTGAAGACAATCCTTTTGGAGTGCAGTGAACAAAATATTTGTGGGGTACAGTGAAGACAATCCTTGTGGGGTGCAGTGAAGACAATCCTTGTGGGGTGCAGTGAAGACAATCCTTGTGGGGTGCAGTGAACAAAATCTTTGGGGGGTACAGTGAACACAATCTTTGTGGGGTGCAGTGAACAAAACCTTTGTGGGGTACAGTGAACACAATCTTTGTGGGGTGCAGTGAACAAAACCTTTGTGGGGTACAGTGAACACAATCTTTGTGGGGTGCAGTGAAGACAATCCTTTTGGAGTGCAGTGAACACAATCTTTGTGGGGTGCAGTGAACAAAACCTTTGTGGGGTACAGTGAACACAATCTTTGTGGGGTACAGTGAACACAATCTTTGTGGGGTACAGTGAATACAATCTCATACTTCTGAAGCTTTGAGGGTGCTGCCTGTTCTATACTCCTCCTCCTCCTCCTCCTCCTCATCCATCCTTTTAGGTGTACAAACAATAGTAATTGGGGCCTAGTGTGCTTCTGTACGTGTGAAAAACATACACTTTTTTTTGATCATATTTCCTATTCCGCTATTCTATAAAAACCTTTGGGGCTCAATTAAATTGCGGAATAGTCTGTGTCGGTACGTGTGAGATCCACCTTTCCAAGTTTTTGGGGTTCATCTCATACTTCTGAAGCTTTGAGGGTGCTGCCTGTTCTATACTCCTCCTCCTCCTCCTCCTCATCCATCCTTTTAGGTGTACAAACAATAGTAATTGGGGCCTAGTGTGCTTCTGTACGTGTGAAAAACATACACTTTTTTTTGATCATATTTCCTATTCCGCTATTCTATAAAAACCTTTGGGGCTCAATTAAATTGCGGAATAGTCTGTGTCGGTACGTGTGAGATCCACCTTTCCAAGTTTTTGGGGTTCATCTCATACTTCTGAAGCTTTGAGGGTGCTGCCTGTTCTATACTCCTCCTCCTCCTCATCCATCCTTTTAGGTGTACAAACAATAGTAATTGGGGCCTAGTGTGCTTCTGTACGTGTGAAAAACATACTTTTTTTTGATCATATTTCCTATTCCGCTATTCAATAAAAACCTTTGGGGCTCAATTAAATTGCGGAATAGTCTGTGTCGGTACGTGTGAGATCCACCTTTCCAAGTTTTTGGGGTTCATCTCATACTTCTGAAGTTTTGAGGGTGCTGCCTGTTCTATACTCCTCCTCCTCCTCTTCCTCATCCATCCTTTTAGGTGTACAAACAATAGTAATTGGGGCCTAGTGTGCTTCTGTACGTGTGAAAAACATACACTTTTTTTTGATCATATTTCCTATCCTGCTATTCTATAAAAACCTTTGGGGCTCAATTAAATTGCGGAATAGTCTGTGTCGGTACGTGTGAGATCCACCTTTCCAAGTTTTTGGGGTTCATCTCATACTTCTGAAGCTTTGAGGGTGCTGCCTGTTCTATACTCCTCCTCCTCCTCCTCCTCATCCATCCTTTTAGGTGTACAAACAATAGTAATTGGGGCCTAGTGTGCTTCTGTACGTGTGAAAAACATACACTTTTTTTTGATCATATTTCCTATTCCGCTATTCAATAAAAACCTTTGGGGCTCAATTAAATTGCGGAATAGTCTGTGTCGGTACGTGTGAGATCCACCTTTCCAAGTTTTTGGGGTTCATCTCATACTTCTGAAGCTTTGAGGGTGCTGCCTGTTCTATACTCCTCCTCCTCCTCTTCCTCATCCATCCTTTTAGGTGTACAAACAATAGTAATTGGGGCCTAGTGTGCTTCTGTACGTGTGAAAAACATACACTTTTTTTGATCATATTTCCTATTCCGCTATTCAATAAAAACCTTTGGGGCTCAATTAAATTGCGGAATAGTCTGTGTCGGTACGTGTGAGATCCACCTTTCCAAGTTTTTGGGGTTCATCTCATACTTCTGAAGCTTTGAGGGTGCTGCCTGTTCTATACTCCTCCTCCTCCTCTTCCTCATCCATCCTTTTAGGTGTACAAACAATAGTAATTGGGGCCTAGTGTGCTTCTGTACGTGTGAAAAACATACACTTTTTTTTGATCATATTTCCTATTCCGCTATTCAATAAAAACCTTTGAGGCTCAATTAAATTGCGGAATAGTCTGTGTCGGTACGTGTGAGATCCACCTTTCCAAGTTTTTGGGGTTCATCTCATACTTCTGAAGATTGGAGGGTGCTGCCTGTTCCATACTCCTCTTCCTCATCCTCCCTTTAGGGTAGGAAAAAATTTAATCGGGCCTAGTCTGTGTTTGTACGTGTGAGATACACAGTTTTTTATTCTATTCCGCTATTCAATACACACCCTTTTGGTGTAAAAAACATTAAATTGCGGCATAGTTTGCATATTTGACTGTGAGATACACCCGTGCGATACTGTTGTTCTTTTGTTCCGCTATTCAATAAAGACCTTTCTAGGGCAAGATCTTAAATTTCAGAAATATGAGGAGAGCGTCAAATAGGGGCCGTGGCCTGGGTCGTGGTGGTGCTGCTGCTAGAGCTCCTGTTGCAAGGAGAGGACGTGGTCGATCTGTGCCAGCTACACGCACAAGTGAAACACCTTCCTCAAGTGTGAGTAGGCGACAGAACCTGCATCAGTATTTGGTAGGGCATCATACGCCCCTAGAAGTGATGAGGCCAGAACAAGTGGAGGCGATAGTAGATTGGTTTGCTGCTGACAGTGCCTCCAGTTCCTTCACATTGTCTCCCACCCAGTCTACTGCAGAAAGGTCACAGTTGGCACCTGCAGCCGATGTCCAACCGTCTTTCACCTCACCCCCTTGCAAATCAGGCAAGCAGTCTGAGCCCCAAGCCATACAGCAGTCTCTTCTTCTTTTTGATGACTCTATCAGCAGGGTTTCCCAGGGCCATCCACCTAGCCCTGCCCCAGAAGTGGAAGAGATTGAGTGCAGCGATGGCCAACCACTTATTTCTCAAGATGAGTACATGCAAGGATCATCGCAGCACGTCTCCGATGATGACGAAACGCAGGTGCCAACTGCTGCGGCGTTCAGCATTGTGGAGACCGACAAGGAGGGCAGGGGTGAAGACTGGGTGGAAGATGATGTGGAGGACGATGAGGTCCTCAACCCCACATGGAATGAACGTCATGCAGGTGACCTGAGTAGTTTGGAGGAAGAGGCGGTGGTCGCACAGAGCCACCAGCACAGCAGAAGAGGGAGCAGGGTGCAGAAGCGGAGCGGCCGTGCCCTAGACACTACGCCCGCTACTGCCCAACGCAGCAAGGGAACGAGCGCACCAAAGTCAGCTCAAAGGAGTTCTCTAGCGTGGAAGTTCTTTAGAAAATGTGCTGATGACAGGACACGAGTGGTTTGCACCCTGTGCAATCAGAGCTTGAAGCGAGGCATAAACCTTCTCAACCTGAGCACAACCTGCATGATCAGGCATCTAAGTGCAAAGCACGAGCTGCAGTGGAGTACACACCTTCAAAACCAAGAAACGTCTCTGGCTCATCCTGCTTCCTCTTCTGCTGCAGTCTCGGCCGCTCCAGCCACATCTGTAGTGATACCGGCACCTGCCACCCCGCAAACAGACGATCTGTCAGCAACACCACCACCTGGGTCACCAACAACCATCTCCACAATGTCCCGTGGAAGCGTTCAGATTTCCATCTCCCAAACACTTGAGAGGAAGAGGAAGTACCCCCCTACCCACCCGTGATCCCTGGCCCTGAATGCCAGCATTTCAAAATTATTGGCCTTTGAAATGCTGTCATTCCGTCTGGTGGAGACGCACAGTTTTAAAAACCTTATGTCGGTGGCTGTCCCACAGTACGTCGTGCCCAGCCGCCACTACTTTTCCAGGCAAGCCATCCCTTCCCTACACAACCAAGTGGGGGAAAAAATCAGGTGTGCACTGCGCAACGCCATCTGTGCCAAGGTCCACCTAACTACCGATACGTGGACCAGTAAGCACGGTCAGGGGCGTTATATCTCCCTAACGGCACACTGGGTAAATGCAGTGGCGGATGGGCCTGAGGCGGATAGCAATTTGGCGCATGTCCTTCCACCACCGAGGATTGCAGGGCGCTTCAGTTTGCCTCCTGTTCCTAACTCCTCCTACTCCGCTTCCTCATCCTCTACCGCCTCCTCATCCGGACAGCGTAACACCTTCACCACCAACTTCAGCACGGCCAGGGGTAAACGACAGCAGGCAGTTTTACAACTTGCCTGTTTGGGGGACAAACCACACACCGCGCAGGAGTTGTGGAGGAGCATGGAACAGCAAACAAATGAGTGGTTGCTGCCAGCGAGCCTCAAGCCCGGCCTGGTGGTGTGCGATAACGGGAGAAATCTCATAGCAGCTCTGGGCCTAGCCGGTTTGACGCACATCCCTTGCCTGGCACATGTGCTGAATTTGGTGGTGCAGAGGTTCCTTAAAAACTACCCCGATATGTCAGAGCTGCTGCAGAAAGTGCGGGCCGTTTGTGCGCACTTTCGGCGTTCTCACCCTGCTGCTGCTCGCCTGGCAGCGCTGCAGCGTAACTTCGGCCTTCCCGCTCACCGCCTCATATGTGACGTGCCCACAAGGTGGAACTCCACCTTGCACATGCTGGAAAGACTGTGCGAGCAGCAGCAGGCCATAGTGGAGTTTCAGCTGCAGCACGCACGCGTGAGTCGCTCTGCGGAACAGCACCACTTCACCACCAATAACTGGGCCTCCATGCGAGACCTGTGTGCCTTGTTGCGCTGTTTTGAGTACTCCACCAACATGGCCAGTGGCAATGACGCCGTTCTCAGCTTAACTATCCCACTTCTATGCCTCCTTGAAAAAACAATTCGGGCGATGATGGAAGAGGATGTGGCACAGGATGAGGAGGAGGAGGAGGAGGATGAAGAGGTAACATTTCAAAGGCTTTCAGGGCAGTCATTCGCAAGGGGCTCCGAGGGTGGGTTCCTGCACACACAAACGCCAGGGACACAATTGTCCAGCAGGGGCACAGTTCTGGAGGATGAGGAGGATGAGGAGGAGGAGGAGCTGGAGGAGGAGATGGAACCATGTTCACAGCAGGGTGGCACCCAGGCCAGCTCATGGCCATCACTGGTGCGTGGCTGGGGGGATACAGAGGACACGGACGATACACCTCCCACAGAGGACAGCCTTTCGTCGCCTCTGGGCAGCCTGGCACACATGAGCGATTACATGCTGCAGTGTCTCCACAACGACCGCCGAGTTGCCCACATTCTAACTTGTGCTGATTACTGGGTGGCCACGCTGCTGGATCCCCGTTACAAGGACAACGTACCGTCCTTAATTCACTCACTGGAGCGCGATCGCAAGATGCGCGAGTACAAGCGCACGCTGGTAGACGCGATGCTGCTGGCATTCCCATCTGACAGCGGGGCCACAGTGGTAGCACAAGGCAGAGGAGGAGGAGGAGGAGGTCGCCAACTCAACCAGGGCACCGCCAGCACCTCAGAAGGCAGGGTTAGCATGGCCGAAATGTGGAAAAGCTTTGTCAGCACGCCACAACAAACAGCAGCACCAGCAGCTCAGATGGAACGTCTTAGCAGGAGGCAGCATTTTACCAACATGGTGGAGCAGTATGTATGCACACGCCTACATGTAGTGAATGAGGGGTCTGCCCCCTTCAACTTCTGGGTCTCCAAATTGGGCACATGGCCTGAGCTTGCCCTTTACGCCTTGGAGGTGCTGGCGTGCCCTGCAGCTAGTGTATTATCTGAACGGGTATTTAGCACGGCTGGGGGTGTTATAACAGACAAGCGCAGCCGCCTGTCCAGAGACAATGTGGACAAGCTCACGTTCATTAAAATGAACCAGGCATGGATCCCACGGGACTTTTCCGTACCTTGTGCAGAATAGCAATGGATACCGACCTTACCCAGCCATTGTTCCATTTTTGCTCTTTCTCACTCTTTTGGGGTGTACCCTCATTTAAAATTTGTGAAAAGAAGCAGTGTTGGCTACCTCGTCCTCCTCCTCAGGGCCAGATTAACGTAGGGGCTATTGGAGCTGCAGCTCCATGCAGGTCCCTACCTTTTATATAGGCCCCGGGTTGGCCATATTCACTGTGACCGCTCTTCTGTCACTTGTAAACACAGAAGTCTGGCTTCTATGCTCGCTTCCCCAGGCAGCACCCTCAGAACCTCCCCACACAGCGCGAAGGCCGGACAAGGAGGGACAGTTGCCGATGCATGGATGTGTTTATGGGCTTCAGAGACAGCATCCCATGTTGAATTAGGCATGCATGGCTGCACCCTTCCTCCTCTGGGTTCATGCCAAGGCACGGCCCTTAAGGCCCTTCAAAATCCTCAGCACCAAGACCATGATGCTCTTAATCCGGCCCTGGTCCTCCTCCACCGCCGCTTCCACCTACACCGCCCATAGGTGTGCGCAGCCTATTGCATTAGGGTGTGCACCCCAAAGTTGAAATACACATGCATGTGTTTGCCTACATGTACATGGCCCCGATACATTACTCTCCCTGCTGGCAAAGAGAAATAGAGCAGAGCAGGTGCGAGGGAGATCTTTCCCATCTCCTCACTGGCAAACAGAGCGATAATGCTATGTGCCCTAGGTGATTAGGGTGTGCCCAGGTACACCAGGCACACCCTGTGCGCACGCCTATGACACCGCCACATCCACCACCACCACCTCAACCTCCCTCCTACTCCTTATGGGCCTCGTCCTTCAGAGATGAAGAACATTGTTTTATTTTTCTGTTTTTTTTTTGTTGTTTTAAGTTATTTCCCTATCCACATTTGTTTGCAGAGCACTTGCCATGCTCTTAACTACGTTTTGCTGCCATTTGCAGCACTCTAGCCCTTTCCATTGGTGTTTTAGAGCCTTTTTACTGCCTTAAAGTTCGGGTCCCCATTGACTTCAATGGGGTTCGGTGTCCGGGAAAAGTTCGGTAAAAGTCCGGGACACGGACCCGGACTTTTTTTTAAAGTTCGGCCGAACCCGTCGAACACGGACATCTAGGTGTCCGCTCAACCCTAGTAGACACGTTTCGCGCAAATGTTAGCGCTTAGTCATTACCAAGCAAGGCAAGGTATCGACTAAGTGCTAACATTTGCATGAAACACATCTACCTCTTTGTCCCCGGCTTTATCTGTCAACCACATGTCATATGAAGCTTCAATAAAAGGGTTTTTGGAAGTGCAGCCGTCCGGAATTATTTCCTTATGATACTGGAGATTTTAGTCGACTAAAATGCGACTAAAACTAAAACAATTCAGATGACATTATGACGACTAAAACTAAAATGGTGTTTTAGTCAAAAGATAGTCTAAAAAAATCGAAAGTTGATGTCAAAATTAACACTGGCGAGAAGACATTTTTTCTCAATTCTACACCAAATTGAAAACCAAGACTGTGTTGGAAAGAAGGATCTATAATGTATGCACCTGACCATTCTACTATCTTCATTCTCCAATGAAGAAATACAAGCATGTTTCACAGATATCCACCATAATGTTTGGTCACCTACTAAACAACCATCTGAGATTTTATGTAGAATACTAGGTATCGAAATAGCACAAGTGAATTTGTTTTGGGTAAACATCTTGAAAGTTGCAATATTGCTAAAAGAGAATATCCCCTTTTGCATTCATTGACACAGAGGAAAAAAATGTTTTCAGATGAATCTGTCCAGTGTGACAGTTTCACTCTTTACTTCAAGTGAGCTACAGTCAATAAAATGGCACTAATTTATAGCAATTACATATAATTTACATAAACTGCATAGTCTAAATTAACCAAATACATAATTATGTGTATGGGTAGGAAAACTTTCAATGCTGGAAATCAGTCTTGCAGGTCTTTTTAATTAAATGAACAGCATAGAGTTTATAAAGATGTTGAATTTAGATGTGTGGTCATGAACTACAGTAGTTTTAGGCTAAACCACGATGCTGATTTCTTTAGATTGCTAAAAAAAACTGAATACATTTTCATGAATCTCCCTATAACTTACAGGTAAGAAAGGATAATGTATGTAGATTTACAAATGCAAGAGCACAGGAGCTTTTCATTCATCCCCTGGGTCCTAGTGCAAGTACCTAGACTTGTTCCTTTAGCCCCAAGCTTTTCTCCCACAAACCCTACTTGTGTTATGTTAATCTTGTACTTCTGAAAATGACTCTTCAGTGTCACAAATGTTGATCTTGCAGCATCTTCATCATAACTTTTAAGCTCCTTCCCATGGTTCCTATAACAGTTGCAATGATTAATGCTATCAGGTTTGAAGAAGTTATATTAAAATTTCACAAAGACCACGTGTGCATGAATAATATACAATATGCTATATTTATGCTGCAAAAAGTCATTCTGGACACTTAGGTAACCACAAGGGCACAAAGAAAGGATATCTATATTTCTATATGTTATCCAAAGAGAGAACAACCTACCAGTTGGCACTTGTAACCATCTTAATCAAAATTTTTAAATTGTTATATGTAGCTTTACCTTTTTTTACAGTTTTTTATTGTTATATACTGTGACAGGAAGTCAGGTAAATCTGTGGGTGTTGTCACAGACGGGAGATACATTTCTGCCTTGTTTAGACAATTCACCATTTACTATCAGGCGTCGGCTGCGGAGGTAGCCAGAAAGGTTTAAGGACATTGGAAAGCTTCAGCTATTCAGAATGAGGCAATTAAGGCCTCTATAAGTTATCCAGAGGATAACTACTGATTGCTGCCTCCTGAGGCTTTTTGCGTTAAGGAGAGCAGTGAGCTGAGAAAGACTTCTGAAGGTGAGGTGGTGTTGACTTTTTCTGTGTGAAAGAAAAACAAATGGACTATTGGTTTTCTGCTGTATGACCAGCAGTGTCTGCCCAGCAGTAGGTTGGGACAGACTTCATAGGTAGGTTCCTGTGTTGTGAAGGTAAACGCCCCAAGTGGCCAGGGTTTATTTTATGTTTGTTTGATTTATGCTGTCCAGCAAATTGGAAGAATAAACCATAGACCGTTGTTTTCAGCCACTCCTCGGCTGTCTCTCTGTGTAGCGAACCCACCCAAGGGGTCACCCACACCCGCTACCGAGCTAACCCCTTACAATACTTATAATATTTCCCTCTCAGAGCAGATTGTAATCTCCCCCCTTCCATCTGACAGATGCTCATACAACTGTAGATACAAAAAGGAAAAAGGCCTTTGCTAATTGACAGTTTTATCCTTATGCACAGCATTAAAAAAGTGTTCTTACAGTTGAAGCAGTAGATAAGATATCCTCTATGGGGTCTTAAATGCTTGAGGTGATTGTAGCCATATTAGTGGAGTTGCGACAGAAACAATTGAGTACTGTCCGTGATACTTTTTTTATTTGCACTAACATACAATTTTTTAGGACAAGCTTTCGGGGTATGTCCCCTTCATCATGGTCCAAGCAGTATTGATTCACAAAAGTTTTAGCAGAATGTAAAAAAAAAACACAATCTCTGAGGGAAAAGAAAAAAAGAGAAAAACACACACAAGCAAATGTACATGGCAATGGTAATAGTTAGCGAGATAAGAAAGAGGGGGAGCTATAGACTTGGGGGGATGATAGTCACAGAGGGGGGTCGTAAAACTGCGGGATAATGAGTAAGGAAACCCATATCTAAATATAGGCTGATATTTTTTTGTGTCAAATCATTCTTAGTTCAACAGTTTTCCTTCCTGGATAGTTCTGAAATTCCCTTTAAGGCCTAAAACATTGAGGTCTTCTATAATGTGGTCCAGTTGTGAGAAATGATGTCCCACAGGTGTGCAGAAACTATCTTGATGGTCTGTCTGTGCAAATTCACCCTTGCTTGTAACTTCTGTCCTGTTTCACCCACATAAGATCCTTTGCTACATCTTTTGCATCGGATGGTTTCGTTCACCTTTCAGAAAATAGGTGAACTAACACCGTACACCCTCTCCACCCCCCAGTCCTCAATGTACTTACTTCTGTGGTCGATAAGACATCAGTATCCAAGCTGCTGGTGCAGCAACCCATGGATTTGAAATCCCTGCTCTTTTCCCTCTTCTCTCTACAGTGTTTCCAGGATGGATCAGAGCAATGCTCTGTGCCAGCACTGACCAATCAGAATCACTCTGATTCATCCCAGAAATGCTGCAAAGAAAAGAGGAGTGAGTATTTCAAATCCCCAGACCACTGCACAGGTCTAATTGATTCTCTTTAAGCAACGTATGCACTTCATATTTTGAACTTTTGGGGGGAATTCACAATAAGGGAGATTTATTAAAACTGGAGTCTGCAAAACCAGGGGCAGTTCTGCATAGAAACCAATCAGATGTCAGGTTTTTTGTCAACGCTTAATCGAGCAAGTTGAAGTTAGAATCTGATTGGCGATCATGCACAACGGCACCAGATTCTGAGTGCTCTGGCTTTAGTAAATCAATCCCAATGTCTGTGCTTTATAGGAGTTCTCCTTTCAATAATGGGTCTCCTGTCATAATATGCAAGATTCTTAAATTAGAGGTACTTTCACTAAGCTTTGATTGATCAAAGGGCTCTGAGAAGTTCATGGTACCAAGTAGGAGCCACAGGTATCATAAGGCATAGCCAAATGCACCCCTGTGGAAATGTACTAGGGCACCATAGCATTAAACTGAGGGATAATATAAAATAAAGGAGGGTATGGATAATCTAATCTTTCTTGGTATGGCTGAGAAAAAAAAAAACAGAGAGGTCCACTCTGCATCATAGCTTTGATGCATACTCTCGTGTAAGTTAGAAAACTTGTTTTTTTTCCATAGTGCTCGTACAGAACTAAGTTGTGTGTTTGGTGGGGCAGTGCATGTTCTAGAGCAAGATAACATCAGAAAAAAAAACTAAAAAATAAAAAAAATACTTTATTAAATTGCTAACAGGTTTATGAGAGTCTGAGGGATGCTGCAGAATCTTAGGAAATGGCCAGTGGTAATTATTTGTAATTTTAGCCAATCAGTCACATTTTTTTCGTGCCATTCCATACTTGTAAGTTATGATTTTTTTCTCCTTGAATGGACACCATGGGTCTGGTTACATGCCATGGTTAGACTCTGTTAACAGAATACTGAAGAAGGTTCATGCCATATGGAAGCTTTTGTACTGAAAACTAATGGAGAAATATTTTTTGTCCAAAATACAGATTCATGTAAATATCTATTCACAAAAATGTATTTGTTACAATACATCAAACGCAGTGTTTAGTGGTGAGATCTCATAGCTGGTAAAGACTGTTGGGCACAAATGGCAAGGATAACACCATGAAGGTTAATGAAGTCTTAAGAATCTTATTAAAGAAAACCTGAAAAAAATAAAACATAAAAGCAAACCCACAGTCTTCTGTACAGTGGCCACCATACTTCTGTTCCCCACGTCGGTCTGCCAGTGCAATTAATGAAGGGCCACTGTAAAATAACTTTACAAAAATCGAATTTATCTGATGATGAGACACAGGATCAGCAGAAGATCCGGCTGCAGCGGATAACCAAAACTGTACATTTGAAGACATTTTTTGGTCTCTGCTGTTCCATTATTATGGAAAGGTGCAATAAGAGATACTTTTAATTTTAGAAGTTGCTTGCTATTAACTCCTTATTTCTGCTCTGAAAGAGGGCAATGATGTGTGCTTCCAGCAGCCAATGGCACACATAATTGCACAGAAAGTTTTTCAACTTTTTTCAGAGTCTCCCTGTGTGTAACACACACACACACACAACAAATTTAGGACTGGGCAAGTATCAGCAGGTGTTCCCACACCTATTGATATCAGGACATTGTCTGCCTGTCTATAGACAGCTGGAAAGTAACCCCACATACCCGCAGGAGCTTTCAGCATACTCAAATGCTGGGCTGCTCTCATTGGGGAAGTCTCTGACACTCCTGAATAGTATTTAAGCTTGCCTGATTCCTCCTATTCCCCAAACATTTCTATTGGCCTGCCATTATGAAGGGTCACCTCACTGGCTAATAGCAGTGGTTGGGAGGCAGACCAACCTTGACACCACCAGAAAATCTTGGTCATTTGCAAGACCAGAATGGCTCAGCATTTGAGAAGAGCAAGAAGACAAAAAGCTAGTAAAGGTTTATATAGGCACCCCAAGATGCCTTCACTTTATAGCTGCTTCCCTTTTTTTTTTTCTAAAGTGACCAAATTATTTTATTACTAATGGAGTATCAATTGAATGCCACAACACACCTAAGTATAGTTGTTGACCATGTGCGCTCTATAGGGCAGTGGTCTTCAACTCCGGTCCTCAGGGCCCACTAACAGGCCAGATTTTAAGTATTACCTTGGGGAGATGCAGACTAGAATACTGCAATCACTGATCAGCAAATTATATCACCTGGGATGGATTTCAGTTATCTTGCAAACCTGGCCTGTTAGTGGGCTCTGTAGGCCAGGGTTGAGGACCACTGCTATAGGGGAACTAAAAAGGAGTGTCTGATAACATATAATTGGAGCAATGTCCACATTGCCCATCCTATCAAGCAAACAGCTACTTCCTTTCCTATAGCTTTGGCAGGTGAAAAGATGAAAGATAGAATGTTATTGTGAAGGAATCGATTCCTTGGAAAAGAGACCCTCCAATTTACAAAAAGGGGTCTCTAGGCTTCCCTATACATTAGGGACCATGAAGCAAAGACATAAGATCCCTTCCAGCCTTATGTATTAAGGTTCTATTGGTTTCTGTCTGTCGTTGCATTGAACCCCTGTTTGGCCCTTTGTTAATATGGCCTGATTTAAATTTGTGAAATGGTAAATAAAATGCTTCTTGTGTATGTGTGAAGTACATTTCAATAAAAAAACAAAGTTCATACATCCAAGTTGCTGTTTTTTTTTTTTGAACTTCAAAGTCTCAAATCTTTTCAATTTGTACAAACTGTTTATTAATGCAAGTACAAGGACACATCTTCTGCCCTCTCTCCTGAGTACATTCGTATTTATAAATGTAACATCGGCTACTGAGCCATCCTCTGAACACAGCGCACGTCTCTAGATATCACCCTGTGAAACACGTTTTTGCGAGCACATGAGTAAATAGCAGGAGAAGCAGCACAGATGAACCCATTAAAGAGATGCAGTAAGCTGTGATCTGAACGAGCTTTCTGTTATGTACCTAATTATCTGTGTTTAGATTTGTTTATAAAGCTATGGAGATGAAACTATTTTTTTTCTGCATCTTTTTTTTTTTTTTCCATCCAGATGTGACATTTCATTTCTGTCACTTACTTATCTGGCAGAACTCAGCTCCATTTTTCAGGTCCCTTTTTTCTGCTTTTATCACACCGCTTCCCCCAAAATACCTCATGTTTTCATGAGATGTCGCTCGTTGAGAAAACATGTCAAACTCAAAAGCACAAATCTTACCACGGAGTGGGGAACAAAACCTGCTAACAACTGTTACCAGAGACGATCCCTAGAAACCAACCTACAGATAAATTGAAATGTCATGTAGATGAATAATAATTAGCATCAACATCTTCGTGTGGCTTACGTATAACGATTGCTCTGGTCACATTGTATGTACTCACAAATATTTGATCGAAATGATATTGTTTTTCATCTTATAATAATTAAAGGAGACATGTCATGAGAGAAACATCTAGAATTCCATTAATAACGTAAATTCTTTAAATGCTAGTTGTCATGCCAACCCTCTGACTTCAATGCTTTGAGTCACTTTGAGTCACTAACCTGAAACAGGTATACACAAAAGGACTTTTGGCAGCCCCATATTTCTCTTAGAATGGAACTAAACCCTCCTATTCTTTACAGCCAAGAAAGCTGCCCTCTTAGCCTGTCTTTGATCTGTAGTTGTCATGGTGCTGCACACGTAAACCAGTTATGACACCAGCCATTTGATGGCTCGACACTTCAGTTGAGAGCACAAGCAAATTTGACAGTTATCATTCACAACATGCCTTGAATGTAACTGGTTTAGATTTTATCTCTGATTCAAGAAAAGTTTGTTTTAGGGCTCGTTCACACCATACGTGCATGAAAACTGATGGGGATGGAAGGGAAAACCGCACAGATTTCACTTGCAGAGACATCATTATCACGTCAGTTTTCATGCATGTTGACATCAGTTTTCATGCACATCAGTTAAGTGCCCTATTCACACCAATGTTGATGTCATGTCAGTTTTTTCACGTGCAGAAAACTGCATACACGTTGCAGATTCCTCTGCACGTTGTGGTGTGAACAGGGCACATAGAGAACAATTGTTTTTTTGTGTGCCCTTGCAGAATGCGTGCAAAAAAACTGACGTCTCTGCACCATGGTGTCAGCAAGGCCCTAAACCAGATGTTCTTTTATATATTTTATGCACCCAGCACTGTTCAGCCTTCACAAAAGCTACATCTGGTCATTTGTTCTTTATACTGCTCTTGCATTTTGTGGCACCCATCATTCCTATGGGACAGGCATACTACATAGGAATGCTGAAGGCCAGTATGAGTATGGCTGTGGGCAGGAGCGGTGGCTGTCCTGGGTGCAGTGGTATATTGTAGGGATGGGGGCATCCTTATCCTAACCCTAAGGGAAGGAAGGGGGAGCAGTTTGGTATCTTTCCCCTGGGCGCTGGATGACCTTGTCCCGGCACTGGGCTGTCCCATTAGGATAGAAGGAGCTACAGTGCACATGTGAAGTATAAAGACGAGGCAGCAGGAGATTTCCTTTCTAATGGCTGTGGGGCACCAGGCAGGCCTGTACCAAAAACATTGTTAGAATAGGGAGGGAGGTACGTTTGTTACATAATACTACTGTACCAGGTAGGGGGAAATAAGAAAAAGGACAACTCATATTGAAACACGTTTTGAAAATTGGGGCAGAGGGATTTTTTCAGTACCGTCATGAGACATTACAAACAACTTGTATAAAATCAATTAAATTTATTTCACATATACAGTAACAAAATTACAATATAATAATCATATAATAATAATTCAAACAAATTATTCAAAATACATTAATGGGTCCCTCTAGACAGTCCCCTACCCCTTTCTGGGAGGAGACTTATCCAAGGATACCCCTGAGAGTAATGTAGGTATGGACAGGCTCTCAACATGTTTCGCGGTTGCCCGCTTCTGCAGGAGAAAATACAGCATAGGGAGACCAAACACTGCAAATGATAACAAAAAAACATAAATACATAATATGGTATTCAATTAGTGACAGGTAACTTGCATATTCTGCAACTATTCCAAAAAAAGATATAAAGGATCTTTACCTCAAAGCCTAAACCAAGCCAGTCAGCAAACCAACAGAGGCACAGAGGTCAATGTCCCCAGGGGAGCATGGGAGCAGATCCACTCGGCCCCTGCAGGTACTATATGTAATACAATATATTATAATATGGAATCATTTTTATAGATCCCAATACACTATTGTCAGGAATGTTACAGCATGTAGGAAGTGAAATACATACCATCATGGCATATCAAAAAGGTCATAAACTATATAGTATATAACTCCCCTTTTCCCCTACCCTCCCCCCCTTCCCCCTTCTTTTTGCCTCCCTCCTTCCTTTCCTCCCTTCTTCCTTCCCCTCTCTTTCCCCATTTGGGAATTCTATGACATTTACTGTGCTCTACCCCTATTTGCTTGGTTTGGGAATTGGCATTGTTTCCCGCTTTTTATTCTAGATACAACACCGCTATTAATATGTCATTATAACTGGTGAAAGCAGAATTTGGATATATTCAATTGTGACATAAAAACCTTCCTTTATGACTTTAAGATCCATCTGTGTTCCATCTATCCCACCGCCTATATAGTTTGTGACCTTTTCGATATGCCATGATGGTATATATTTCACGCCCTACATGTTGAAAACATGCCTGACAATAGTGTATTGGGATCTATAACTATAATTCCATATTATAATATATTGTATTGCATATAGTACCTGCAGGGGCCGAGTGGATCTGCTCCCATGCTCCCCTGGGGACATTGACCTAGCTGCCTCTATTGGTTTGCTGACTGGGTTGACTCAGGCTTTGAGGTATTTCTTTTTTGGAATAGTTGCAGAATATGCAAGGTAACTGTCACTAATTGAATATCATATTATGTATTTATGTTTTTTTATTATCATTTGTAGTGCTTGGTCTCCCTTTCGCTGTCTTTTCTCCTAAAGAAGCAGGCAATACCAAAACATGTTGAGAGCCTGACTGTCCATACCTACATTACTGTTGGAGGTATCCTTGGATAAGTATCCCCCCTCAGAAAGGTGTGGAAGACTGTCTAGAGCAGGGGTGTCAAACTCAATTTCATTGCAGGCCGCATCAGCCTTATGGTTGCCATCAAAGGGCTGGTTATACCTGTTAGATTAGATGTCCAGAGCACTCCACACCCCCTTACACCCTTACATGAGATGTCACTATCATAAGTCAAGATTTACCCACCCTTCCTTACATCACAATGCACCCCCTTTCCTTGTGCTACTGCCAGGAAGAAGATGTGGGTAGATCAGGGTGCAAGGTCTGGAAGAGGACCAGAGGAAGGCTGGAGTCAGCTTACAGAGTCTGCTGAATGCTGAGACCAGGGGAGGAAGAGACAAGGTGGTGTTGTGGCTGCATAGAGAGGTGCAGGAGGAATTCTACCCTCCTCTCTGCTGCAGACTGCTGAGAAGGGGGTGTGCAAAGACGAACCTTTCTGCAGCAGTACAGAGAAGCACAGGATCTAGCAAAGGAATTCTGTCCTATCAGCTGCCAACTACTGAGACAATGTGGGGGCAGAGACAAGGGGGGTGCTGCAGCTGCAGGAGAGGTACGAGGGCCACATCAAATGGCCTGGGAGGCCGCATTCAGCTCGCGGGCCTTGTGTTTGACACCTGTAGTCTAGAGGGACCCATTCATCTATTTTTAATGATTTGTTCTGCATATATATTGTAATTTTGTTATTGTATATGTGAAATAAATTTAATTGATTTTATACAAATTGTTTGTAATGTTTCACAATGGTACTGAAAAAATCCCTTTGCCAAAAATTTTCCGAACCCGTTCTAATATAAATTCTGGAATTTGGGTACCTGTTTTTTAAATAATGTTTCCTGAGCAGCCACTTTAAATTACTAAAAGGAAAACTCAGCCAAATACAATCTAGGTGCATCAAAAATGAGAGGTAAGCAAAGTGTTAGTTATATTTCTTTATGGAGCAGAAAAAAACTGCCCCATCTGCATGCTGTAGCAGGGCAGAAGATATTTTTTCCTAGGGAGGGGCAGCCTTGGGACCCAGATGAGAATAAGGAGGTAGTGTGGGCAGCAACTTGTGGGTGTGGCAAAATTGCACCGTAGGTAACATATGGTCAGAGATGTATAGTTACTAAGTAGAACTACTTCACTACTGTACTTAAGTACTGAAAGGCGGTATCTGTACTTTCCTAGAGTAGAATTTTTTTCTCCTACTTCCACTTTTACTTCACTACATTTTTTCGATGATTTCAATACTTCTACTCCGATATTTTTTTTTGTGCTGCATAGTTACTCGTTACTATTATAAAAATGACCACTGCCAGAACAGTAGATGGCAGGTTTCATGAACCTCAAAAAAATGTGTATAATGTCATGTGTAAATCAGCGCATACAAAAATAAATGCTACTGTATGTATAAATAAAATGGTCTACATATCTGCTGTTAAGGGGAAAGAGAACCTCCCCCAACCAAGGAGAGTCACAAGCGTACATAGACCTTTTTTCTGGTAAGAGGCTGATTTTGCTTTTTTCACTGGAAGTTGAGAGCACAGGTTTTGCAGTTTTGTTTCACTGGAAGAGTCTATTTGGATATTATTTTGCAGTTACCTTCATTCGCCGGGTAAGGGGGAAATCCACAAGGTGGTGGGAGTCTGCACCTATTATTTGGAATAGCACCTGTTTGATTCCTGCACCTTTGAAAATATATTCATCTTGTTTTGTCACATATATATAGTATTATGGCATTATGGCATTATATATATGGACTTTTTATTGACTTTGATTTCATACACTCTTCCTTTATTTCATTATTGGAATATATTGTTGTATATCACATTGGTTTATGTATGATTTTGCATACCAATAAGGTGTGGAGAAAAAAAAACATGCAGGGAAGAGAACGAGGAATGCTTTAAAGGGGGAAGAAAGGGAGGGACATACTTTATCTGTTTTTGTTTACAAAAAGTTACAGCCAAAGGAATTGTGATTGTCCTTTAGGCTAATCATTTGAAATGATAAAAAACAATATGATGTTCAAACTTTTGACTTCTTTCTTTAATAACTACATAACACAGTACTTGTACTTTTACTTTCAGTACTTGAGTAGCAATTTTTTTTTTAAAAAACTACTGGTACTTTTACTTTCAGTACTTGAGTATCAAAATTTAAAAAAAACTACTTGCAATACTCAAGTACAAAAAATGTTGAATACTTTAGTACTTCTACTCAAGTCACTTTTTGATAGAGCACTTCCACTTCTACTCAAGTCACTTTTTGATCGAGTACTTTTACTCAAGTATGGGTTTCGAGTACTTTATACAAGTGTGCATATGGTACAGTTCTTCTCCCCAAAAAACATGCTTCATTTACTATACCAGAAGAAAGACTCTAGCAGACACATACAAATCTTTGGAGGGTATACAGTAGTTCTAAAGTGTCCTGGTCAGAGCTTTGCTGGCAACAGAAAGGATTAATAAACAACAGGCAAGTTTTATTACACCCCCCCCCCTCCCAGTGTCTCTGATGATCAACATAGGGCAGGGGAAACAGTATGAAGCTTCCTTGATGGATATACCTGTCCCCCCTCCCCACCCCCCACACACATACAGCCTGCTCATGGCTCACCTTAGGCACTTCATCTCTGACCCCAAATTTGGTGGATAGTACTCTTCCGGCCGCTGATACAGCCAATTTTGTTGGCCTATCAAGTCCTTGGCTGGGGAGGGAACGTAACTGCAGCACAATCAAGATGAAGCTTGAGGAGTGTGGGCCTTCTGGCCAAGTTACACTAACCTAGCTGTTGCGTCTGTGCTGTAAATGGATGCTTTGAGGGATTGGACACCCATATCCCCCCTTTTCTCTTTACTTTCCAGACCATATATGGCAATCTACAATACACCAACAACACTGCCCTCAAGAGCTCCAGCACAATAACTTAAAAAAGTTTGGGTCATATACACTACATGTGTCTAAATCATTATCTGCTTTATCTATAGAATAAGAGAATAATTGCTTTATTTAAAAGTAGATGGGTATTGAATATATAATATGTATATATAGATGCATATGCAGACATGTTTTTGGAAAACTGTAATGTCCAAGGCTTAGTTTAATGGAGTGACGGGAGGGGAAGTAGATAACTGAGGTGACCCATGCATGTTTTTAATGGGGTAATTGAATATATTACAGAGCCATTTATCTCATTTAATTCCTGTTCACAGCAGCTGGAAATTTTGTTTTGTATTATATTAAGCTGTCCCTGGAGACTTCCTTTATAAACCTAAAATGTAGATGGCTAATCCTATAGAGAATATGATCTCTTTTTAAATGAGGACTGGGGTCCTTACAGATTTAGATACTACAGCTGGATTCTTATGTTAACCTAAAACATGAGTAAATGGTAGTGAGCAGCACATTGATGTGTTTAAGTAATCCACTGCTCATTACTGAGGCATGCAGATGGGAAACAGTAATTCCTCACTAATACCAAAATGTGTTAATTTAGGTGTATTACCACCCAACCACACTAAAGTGTTAATAACAAGGACTGGTTGATATTTCATATTGACTTCTAGCTTTTAGTAAAAGTTTAATGAAGGCAGATTTTAACAGTGGCTCAAAAAAAATTAGGTATATTTTTCAATGAGATATTTTCATCTTTAGTTTAGAGGCTATAGATGATCTGCTATGAAATTATACAACAAAACCAAAAAAAAAAAAAAATTGGGACTTTAAATGAGGTCAACTGGACTGTATAATGGGTAAATGAATTTATTAAAAAATCACATATACAACCGATAAGGACACATACAGAGAAGTGGCATACAGTAGTTTGTAAAATTCACATCAAATAAGTATTAATAAAATTTTACATGGATCAGACTAGGATCTCTAAGAGGTATAACAAATATAATATGATATCATGCTCCTTGTAGGCTCACAGTCTCTAATTGTGTCAAATTTGGAAATACATATGAGTTATTGTAGGCTCGACGCATTTCTTGGACCTCTGTCCATTCATCAGGAGCATTAAATACAGGTTGTATATCTGAAATTGATAATCTGAGTTATAACAAGATATAAGTTAAAATAATTGAATTTATTCAAGTGGGGATGGTGTGTTCAGGGTGATGAGCTGTGTTGCAATTTTTTATGAAATACAATATTTGAGCAGAATTTTTAAAATGTAAATTTTAGGGAAAAAATACACTTTTAGTGTAAACAAATACAATATAATACCTACATTTTGGTAAAATGTAATAGATGATGTTACACTGAGTAAATAGATACCTAATGTCACACTTTAAACCTGTTTATGCCCTTGGATCAGCTGCAAACTGGTACCTGAAAATCTCCATAGGTGACCCTTTAAAAGTCTTTACAGGTTGCCAGTGAAGAGATACACAGGAGGTCTGGGAATAGAATTATTGCTCTCACTCTGACGTTTGCAACAATACCTTATGTGTGGTGCAATGACTATTTACATATGCATGCGGGACTTACATTTGCATCCGCATTTGTGTGTGAGCACAGGGAGCTTTGCATTTTTTTTTACATTTTAATTTTTTCTTTAAAACCTTTTTTTTTTTTTAAACTATCCCTTTTTGAATTAACTTTACTGCTTTGTTGTTATTACAAGGGATGACCAACACCCCTGGGTGCATGTCAGTCACGTACCTGAGGAAGAGATGGCACCAGTCCTATGGTAAGTCTGATCCATTGATTACCCACCTCACAAAAAGGGGATCTACCCAATATTAGGTGGGTGGTCATAATGTTATGATGGGTATGGATGTACATTCCTCCCCTCTCAGAGCACACGGACACCAAGTGCTGACAGTACCAGTACCAGGCTCTCTGATCACTCAATAGAGTCTTGTAAAAGTGGTGGGTGGGGGCCGGAGGAAGGACTCTTCCATGCTCTGTAAAAGTGATCAAGAGGCTGTTTAGCTGCTCGGATCGCTTCTACATAAAAGCCCATTGCCAGCTGAAAAATGTTGATACCAGGATGATGCCTGCATGTATAAGCAACATACTGGTAATAACCACTTAATCCCAAGGATGTGTGGGTACATCCTAAGGGGTTTAAGTGGATAAACTGCATTTAGAAGAAAAATAAACTTTTAAATTGCTCAAGACCATGTAAATGTAATCTGGTTGTATCCATACTATAGCTATTTCAAGCAGGGCTGGTGCCAACATAAGCCTGCTTAGGCAGCTGCCTTAGGGTGACAGGATAGGAGGGGCAGAAAAATACAATTCAGGGATTCCAATTTTCAAAAGACCTGTCTTCCATTCCCTAATGCTGCACCCTCTCTCCTACTGGATGCAGAGTGGAAGTTTTAGTTTGCCTCACCTACCAGCTGCCCATAGCCAGTGAGAAGAAGCCGGGAATACATAACCCTACCCCCTCACTGTACACTGTACAGTGGCAGTTCAGCATAGCACAAATTTTCAATGCTGTGTGACATCCTTCCACTTTACATTACGTGAACACAATAACAGCGTGGCTGTAGACAATGAGGGGATGTGGGGAGTGAATAAACCCACCCCCCTCATTACACACGCCATTTAGAGGCATTTCGATTAAAATTTTAAACACAATTTTCAATCACCTGTGTAGGCAAAAATCCTTGAACCGACCCTGATTTCAATACTCCAGTTGTTTCTATATTTATATCTGTGGAACGCATGTTTATTTAACCACTTAAGCCCCGGAGGATTTGGCTGCTCAAAGACCAGGCCCTATTTTGCGAATTCGGCACTGCGTGAATTTAATGGACAATTGCGCGGTCACGCGCTGCTGTACCCAAATGAAATCGATGTCCTTTTTTTCCCACAAACAGAGCTTTCTTTTGGTGGTATTTGATCACCTGTGCGATTTTTATTTTTTGCGCTATAAACAAAAAAAGAGTGACAATTTCAAAAAAATAACAATATTTTTCACATTTTTTATATGAAATTCTCAAAAAAAAAAAGTAAAAATCAAAATGTTTTAACATTTTAGGCCAATTTGTTTTTTGCTACATATTTTTGGTAAAAAAAATCGCAATAAGCGTTTTTGGATTGGTTTGCGCAAAAGTTATTGCGTTTACTAACTACGGGAAAGATTTATATAATTTTTATTGTTTGTTTTTTTAACTAGTAATGGCGGCGATCTGCGATTTTTTTTGTGGGACTGCGACATTGCGGCTGACATCGGACCCCTGGCTGACATTTTTGACACTTTTGGGAGTACCAATGACATTACTACAGTAATCAGTGCTATAAATATGCACTGTTACTGTAAAAATGACACTGGCAGGGAAGGGGTTAACTTTATTGGTGATCAGTGGGTTAAATGTATCCCTAGGGGCGTGATTCTAACTGTGGGGGGCGTGGCTTGTGATGTAACCACAGAGACACACGATCCTACATAGCAGGATCGTATAGTCTCTGCACTTACATCAGGGAGAATGACAGACGGCTGTACTTACATCAGCCGTCTGCTTTTCGCCCTCTCCTGCGGGAGATTGCGAGTGACCGGCGGACTTCGGAGCCGCCAGTCACCCGCGCGGGGATCACTGTGAACGAGCGGGAGCGCGGCTCCGGCGGCACGCGCTCGCCCCCTACAGGCTCCTGGGCGAGCGACGTAGCCCTACGTCGGTTTGCCCAGGAGCGGCTGACCGCCGCAGTAAATAGTCGTGCGGCGGTCGGCAAGTGGTTAATAGGTTGTTACATTTTACATACTATTACTACAGAGAAACCTACTAATGGATGGGAAATGTAGATAAGCAGTCAGTGGCAAAAAACTTTTGTTGCTCCTTTGCCAACTTACATCAATCAGCTATAACATTATGGCTACTGACAGGTAAAGTGAATAACATTGAATACCTCATGACAATGACACCTGAAAGTGGGTGTTATATATTAGGCAGCAAGTAAACATGTTGTCCATGAAGCTAATGCTAGCTAGTGTTGAAAGCAAAAAGCGTAACTTTGACAATGCCCAAATTGTAAAGGCTAGTCGACTGGATCAGAGCAACTTTAAAACTGCAGCTCTTGTGGGATGTTCCCAGTCTGAAGTAGTCAGGATTTACTAAAAGTGGTCCAAGGTAGGAAAACTACCATATCGGCAATAGAGTCACGGACCGCCAAGGCTCATTGATGCATATCGGGAGCTAAGTCCAATTAATAGAAGAACTACTAAGCTAGTTAAAATGGCAGAAAAAGTTAATGCTGGTTCAGATAGAAGGTGTCAGAATACACAGTTGACCCGTGACACAGCCAAAAGCACAGACAATGGACACATGAGCATCAGAACTGGACCATATAGCAATAAAAGAAAGTGGCCTGGTCTGATTAATCATGCATTCTTCTACATCATGTACATGGCATGTCAGTCACTTACCTGGGGAAGGGATGGAACCAGGATGTACTATGGGAGGTCTGGTTCAGGAAGACCCCACATTAAAGTACATAAAGGATCTGCTACTGACGGCTTGGTGCCATATACAACAAAATACCTTCAGAGGTCAAGTGGACAGGTCAAAGCTGTTTTGGCAGTAAAAGGGTACCTACACAATATTAGGTGGATGATCCAAATGTTATGGTGGGTGATCATAATGTTATGGCTGATCAGTATAAAACTATGCCCTACAGTGCAGTCAATAATTGAAAATAGCAAGATAGTATGTGTAGCACCCTAGTTACATAGTTACATAGTTACATAGTTACATAGTTTGTGAGGTTGAAAAAAGACATCAGTCCATCCAGTTAAACCTATGATGTGTGTGTGTGTTTGCTTTTAACCGTACATTGTATACCCCTGTATGTTGTGGTCTTTAAGGTGTCCATCTAATAGTTTTTTGAAACTATCAATGCTCCCTGCTGATACGACTGCTTGTGGAAGAGAATTCCACATCCTTACCGCTCTTACAGTGAAGAACCCCTTACGCACTTTAAGGTTAAACCGCCTTTCCTCAAGTTTTAGTGAGTGGCCACGTGTCTTATTGTATCTCCTTTCTCTGAATAGTTTGTTCCTTATGCTTGGGTCACCAGTACAGTATTTGTACATTGATATCATATCCCCCCTCAATCGTCTCTTCTCCAGAGAGAATAGGTTCAGTGCTTGTAGTCTTTCCTCATAGCTGATGTCCTCCATTCCCCTAATTATTTTTGTTGCCCTTCTCTGGACTTTCTCCAGTTCCAGCACATCCTTCCTGAGGACCGGTGCCCAGAACTGGACAGCATACTCCAGATGTGGCCGGACCAGAGTCTTGTAGAGTGGGAGAATAATCTCTTTATTTCTGGAGTGAATCCCCTTTTTTATACAACCCAGTATTCTGTTGGCTTTGCTTGCGGCGGCTTGGCATTGCATGCCACTGCCAAGCCTGTTGTCTACCAGTACCCCCAAGTCCTTTTCCATCCTAGACTCACCCAGAGGTTCCCCCCCCCTAGTGAGTAGCTTGCTTTCTGGTTTCTGGCCCCCAAGTGCATTACTTTACATTTTTCAACATTAAATCTCATCTGCCATGTAGTTGCCCACCCCGTTATTTTGTTCAGGTCCGCTTGCAAGGTTTCCACATCCTGCATAGAAGATATTGGCATGCCTAATTTAGTATCATCTGCAAATACTGAGATTGTACTCGATATCCCCTCCTCTAGATCATTTATGAATAAATTAAACAGGATTGGTCCCAGGACAGAACCCTGGGGGACCCCACTTTCCACACCCGCCCAATCCGAGTACTCCCCATTAATCACCACCCTCTGTACTCTCCCCTGGAGCCAGTTCTCTATCCAGGTACTCACCTTATGGTCCATACCTACCTTCCTTAGTTTGTACAGTAAGCGTTTGTGGGGAACGTTGTCAAAGGCCTTTGCAAAGTCCAGATACACCACATCCACAGGCTTACCTTTATCTAGGTGGCAGCTCACTTCATCGTAGAAGGTTAATAGATTGGTTTGGCACGAACGATTTTTCATGAATCCATGCTGATTACTACTTATAATACTGTCTTGTATGTGGTCCCTTAACATCCCCTCCAAAATTTTGCAGACTACTGATGTTAGGCTGACTGGCCTATAGTTACCCGGGATATATCTCGGCGACAAGGTAGGTGCTAAGTAAAAGCATAATGGGCCCTGGCTGCCTAACAGCAGGGCCATGATTTTCAGCTGGGCTGTCATGTCTCCCAGGTGTGACTGCTGAGAGGGGAGTCTCCCCACTGGTTCTATGAGAGGATTCTCATTGGGCAGTGGAGGAAACCCAATCAGTGGCTCATTCAGGCCTGTATCTACCCCAGAAGGCAGATTCTGCTGCAGAGGATTCTGGGAGTGGGTATAAGTTTGAGGGGAACACATGACGCAGCGTCTTTGGTGGGAAGCAGAGTCCCGGGAGGGAGGGTATGGCTGTCTCTCCTCCTATCAGAAGGATTGGGTGTCTCGGGTGGCTGTCTGAGAGTCCAGAGAGAGAGCTGAGCTGCAGAGAGGATCCGGTGTGCCGAGGACCAGTGGAGATAGAGGGGTTCATTTCCAGGAAAGTATGCCAAGTTTGTGAGTACTGTGAATTGCCCCTGAGGGTCTGCCTGAAGTGTAGAGGGAACCACTCCGGTGAAGGTCCCAGGGATCCGGGAGCCAGCTAGTGTCAAGGGGGTGCCTATTGAGAGGACCCTGAAGTGTTAGAGACGGTGCTTAGAAAGAGGACACTGAAGTGTAGAGGGGGTGCCAGCGGTTGGGCCCTGAAGAGTTAAGTGTACAGCGTGAAGTGTACAGTGTTAAGAGTTGCAGCAACACAAGCAGTTACAAGTAGCTACCTCAGTTAGTGAAAGGCTGGGGGGAGCTGTTCACCGGACTTTTGAGCTAAACGGAGTGTCAGGAGTCAAATGGATCTGGAGTTAATCTGAGTATTAAAGTCGAAGTTTCAGCACAGTTCAGCAGAACAGTATCTTCAAGCGCCAGGGAGCGTTGGCCAGCATTCAGCTGTCGTCAAGAGACAGCGCTAACAGGCATTTTTCTGTACAATGTCCCAGTTGAACCTAGTTGAGCTAGAGGAGTATCCCACTCATTCCCTTCTCCCATTCCCATTACAAAATAAACATAACAAACCAAAGATGCCGGAATGGTCATTGTCTCAGTTCTCACACTTGGGTTTTCAACTTAAATGTGTTGGAAGTGTTACCAGTAACAATGGCAGAACCATATCAGGCCCAATGCCTGGAAATATACACATGTATTTGTGTGGTTGTTTATATACAGGATGGGACATATTGTATACTCCCCAATCTTGCAGCCAGATTCAAAAACTTTGGAGCAAACAATAATGGAGGTTTGATCTGACTTTTGCCGTTCCCACAGTAGCCATACATACATATGTTTCCCTCTAGCAGGGAAACAGCCATTAACAGTATATACAGTAGTTCTCCCACTCTAAAAATGGCCAAACATACATACAGTACATGCTTCTGGCATGAAGAATGTAGCAGCACAGAAGCAATCATTAATCTAAAATCTTACATTTTTGTGCAAAAAAATCATACCTAATTTTTTTCTTTTAGCAGCTTTGATCACATTGACTAAAATACTGTAGGTCACTTTCTACCAGTTTGTTTTTTTGTTTTTTTTTTTAAAGTGAAAGAAAACTTTTTTGTTCTGTTTGCAAATAATGAGGAATAGAGAAGAGCTATTTGGTCGTTTCATTGGGAGGACAGGAAGTGGTAAGGTAGTTGGTCTGTTATAGAAAATCAGAATGGTAGGGTCACCACATTTCTGGCATCATGCACTCCCTTCATCAGGGCTGTTTTATATAAAAATACCTGGATGCTACCACAAGGAGGTTGTTTCTTTCAGACAGTTGTACTGGATGCTCCAATTACACTAACACAACTATTATAGTTTTTAAATCGACTGCCAATCCGCCCTTATGCTCATCTAAAGCTGACCGGGCACTCTAATGTTATAGGGTTCAGAGTTTGTGTTTTTTTTTTTTTTCATTTTTTTCATCTTTATATTATCTTTTTGAGAGACTTTGAGTTTTCATTTTTGCCATGAGCCATCACATGACCCATATAGGTGTACATAGTCTTTTGTTTATCACTCCCTCAGTTATACTTAAAAGGACTAGTACCGATAGATGATATCTCAGTGTGCATGGACCTGGGTCCAAAATTGCTTACCATAAAGTTTCTAGAAAAGAGATGCCAAATGGGCACTCCAGATTATCGGTAGAGTAAGAGGGAGTAAAGGATTGGGCACCTTTAAACTTTGCGGCATTCCTTGCACTGAGAGTAGTTACGTAATTTGGCAGAATTGTAGCCTCAGTTATTTTAAGAATTCTATTTAGTTCAAGAATGCACAGAAGATCTCAGGATCTCATCTCTAATAATGGACTTTCTCGCTTGATAATGTATAAAAATCCCATGCCAGGAATATCATTTCCCCTTATAAATGAACCGGCTATGTTTAGTATGCAGAGCAGATTAATATACTCACAACTTTGAAGACATGACATTTATTTCTTGTTCTCTTCTATTCATGTGTTTGGGGTTGAACTGAATGTGCAGACATTTTGTTGTGTCATACATAGCTGTGAGTTAATATTTTTAGTAAAACTGTCACTTTGAGAAGGAAATGGTGCTTTGATTTTCCTGTTCATTTGTCATGACAATATGAGAGAGAGAGAAAGAAACATCCTGTTTATACAATGTTTTATTTTCTGGGTCTCCAGGGTGTGTTTGCACGAAGAATACGCGTATTAATTTTAGATTAATGCTAATCGTGTTCTGCTCACTGAAGATCTGGCTATAATATTGTCTGATTACAATCAGTTGTTTTCTACCATGGGTAATTTTCTCCCAATTCAAGCGATGTGAGTGGCCATTCTGTCTTTTCTCAGAACTATTATCCAAAGCCTCTACATGACTTTTCCTTCTCTCAGAAACTAATGTGAATGTTAAGTATATGTTTTTGAATCTTTAAGGATGGGTAATGAATAGGAAAACTAAAAATAATTTCTTACGTATTCCTTTTATAAGCACAAAGGATCTCTATTTAGGGTTGAATTAATACTTTCTGATCTCTCAAGCCCTTAGCTCTTGTGCTATCCAATGTTGCAGTAATGCACTGGCTAGCTTTGTAATCCTTATAACAAGATCAGATGGTATATCCGTACAAGGTACACCCAGGCTAGGGATGGGAGGCTAAAAAAGGCAACTCTTCTGCTTTGTTTCAGTAAACCTAGATTAGATACCTCAAAGAATGGAGAAAATTGTCTGTTAAAGCCCCTTTTACATGGGGTGGACTCCGCCAGGTGTATACATGCTCAGTGGGGAATGTGCCCGCTAATCCCCACTGAGTAGGCAGATGGCTTGTCCATGTCTGCTCCACATATGCAGAGCAGACACAGCAAGCTGTCCTCTATGGGTGGACGGATGCAAATGGACTGCCTATCTCTTTTCACCCGATGGCCATCTGATACGATCTACTAGATGGATGGGGAATGGATCCCCATCTGTCTGTTTTAGCAGGTAGGATCTAATGTTGGCAGATGCCAATGGAGACATGTCTATTGACACCCTCTGCACCGTTCCATAGAGGACAATGTATGGTCTAATCGGGTACACCTAAAAAACTGACTGGCAGACTCGATCGGTCCACACGTGTGAAAAGGGCATTACTGTACAGATTAATTCTAAAGCCAGCCATAGATGGTGCAATTTTCTTTCCTGCAACCATGGGTTGTAGGAAAGAAAGTCACTCTGTTTCCTCATCAACACAGTCAGTATTGATGGGGACATGAGAAGCTTAAAAGATAAGTATGGGAAATATTTTTTTTAAAGAATCATACTTACCTAGGTGGATGCAGCTGCCCTATGATGCTGCATCTGTCTCCTGCCAGCTCTAAGGCTGAGAGCCAAGCCATCAAACATTGCTGTCACTCAGTTCTCAGAGCTCTGTGAGCAGGGAGCTGGTGACTTTCAGTCACCTCTGTCTGCTCTGCCCCCCCCCCATGCACTCGCTGGAGCGCTGGACTGTGGAGGGGGTGGGAGTGGCTCGCTGAGAGGCTAAGCCAGGTGCTGGTCCAAGCATGTGGCTGAATCCCAACCATATGGTCACGATCTTTCCCCAGCCTGGATGGGATCTGTGACATCAGCTGACAGCTTCAGCCCGCTGTCTGCTAAAAACAGGTCACAGGATTGCAGAATGGGCTTCACTCCTTTAATTCACAGAAGTACAGCCAAACAAGCTTTGGCTGTACTCCTCCTTTAAAGCTTAATTGAACAAGCTGAAGTTAGAAGCTGATTGGCTACCATGCACAGCTGCACCAGATTTTACACTTTCTATTTTAAGTATGTGGAGACTGGCACGGAATAGGCTTGGAAAGCCTGTTAATTAGTATTGATAATGTATAGCACTGTTGAAAGTTTTAGTTATTTCCCTCTAAAACACAAGAGAGCACCTGCAAATAGCACACATAAAGCCAACAGTGTTTATCAAGGCATTACTGCACTAGTAACTGCCTATGTTATGTGCTCCCCTCATCATGATTGTCATTAAATATATTTTTCCTCTTAAAAAAAAAAACCCATGCTGAGAAAAATAGCAGCTGTCATTGCTGACCTTCTTCTGAGAATGCTAGCTGTCTAGCTGTCATATTGATTAAATGGCTTCAGTTTTGTCTAAAGCCTCGTACACACGCAACGATTGTTGGCCGACCGATCGGCCGTCTTTTGTCCAGTGTTGTTGTGTTGGTTGAAATGTGCTCTAGACTGCACACGAATTTTATCGGCCAACAAAAACCAACTTCAGAAGTGATGTCATATTCTGGTTTACTTTTCGTGTGTTTTTTCTTCTCTGAGCATGCCCAGTCTTGCTCATCTGAATTTTGTCTGCCGAAATCTGTACTGACTGACGGAAAATCGGCCGTTCTGTTGACGGCCAACAAAAATTTTATAGCATGCACACCAGATTTTGTTCGGCCGAAAAGTCGCAGTCGGTTGTCGGAAGCATCATACTAACAAGCCGACAATCGGCTGATCGGACGTTGGCCGAAAATTCACGGCCAACAATCATTGCGTGTGTACAAGGCTTTACTTAATGAACGGGAGCAAGTATGCAAATACTAAGTTCTTGGAATGTTCAGAAAGTCACTCAAAATTTTGGAAGACAGGGAGGGCCAGGAAATTGGCAATTTTTCAAAGGAGACCAGTAATGACAGTTTACATTTTATTCTCAGTACAGGTTTCCCTTATATGGTAACTTCACTTTTGTGGGAAAAAAAATTGGAAATAAAAAAAAAACAAAAAAAACAATATAGCATATACAATTGTGACACCAGTCATATTGTAATTGAAAATTATTAAAAATTACCTTTCCCCCTTTTCTCCCCGCTTCCCATATGCGATTCTAAGTCAACTCAAAGCTTACAACCATCCCCCCTGCACAGAGACGACTTAAGCACCCGGCACGAAACACTTTTACTCTTCAGTAACGTGGTCCTCACGAGATTCTGGAACTTTCCTAAATACACCTAACTAACCGATTCCTACTCCCTATAGTTTAACCTTCTTCTGCGCTTACTATCATGAATAACAACCGGGATATAGACCAGAGGGATAGCTAAGACCCGAAGGCTATAAGTTCCCCATCATACCCCTACCGTAGGCTTGAATAGCCCTGTATAACAACACTCAAGCCTCTGTCCCAAGCCCACCTGGAACCCATCACCACCGGTTTGAGACCATGCCAAATTGAAAGACTTTTCCCCCCTTAGCTCCCAGGTGATATAATTTATACAGTGTATATCTCTGCCACCCAGTTCCAGAGACTAGCATATGTTACTCATAGTTGCTTTGTTGATATTGCTTGCCAAAGTGCCTTTGTGTCCCCAGTTTACTGTTGTTCTCTGTACTTTTTATATTTTGAAATGTTCAATAAAAAGTTTGAAACAAAAAAAAAAAAAAAAAAAAAAATGACCTTTACTTTTCAATCTGCAGTGCTGTAATGTTCTGTAAAGTGCCATGCAATATGGCTACCTGGAGGCGCTCTGTACACCGATAGTGTACTAACAACTCCCAGAAATGTAATTTCCTGCTTGTATGATTGGCTTACTGATTTTCCCAGAAGTCTACACTAAGATACAAATCAGATTTTGAGCATCTACTGCAACAAAATTTCATTTTTGGTGTGATACTCTCAAAAAAAGAAATCATGTCAAAGGGATGCAGACCCTGCAATTTTTCTCAGTAGAGCCCTGCAGGTGCAGCAGCTGATTGATAATTATAAAACCTGTACAGATTCACACAGAACATGGACACAGACAACAAAAAGCAATTTTTTCAAAATAACAAAAGATAGGAATCTGCAAAGAAGATTGATAAAATCCATGCAATGTAAATATATTAACTAGAGGGGAATATCTTTTTCTCTACAAAAGTGGAGTTACACTTTAAATGATTCCTAGAGAAAGTGGTTAACCAGATTAAACTCAATACTAAACAAATGTTATACATGGGGCCTCAGTTGTCAGTGGACCATTGCTCTAGCACCCTAGAAGGGAAGGTATCCACTATAAAGAGTCACTTAATTCAGGTAAGTCTCTCAGGGTTTTGACCTTTAAATACCTCAATACTGTACCTTCTAAATATAACACAAGGTTCAAGAAGAATAAATAGAATTACAGATTTCTTCTTCTAAAACCATGATAGTTTTAGCTAACCTTTTCAGATATAGGTAAAAATTTGGTTCGCTTAATACCTACACCTATATACATATATATCCATATACGTTGTGTATATATACACCTATATACATATATAGGTTGATGCTACAAAACCATATCATGCAGATAATGCATTGAAACGACACCTTCCCACCCCACCGCAAACATAACACCATTTGTATACAGAGTCAGCAATATAGAGTACTGAACATTAACATTTATGTAAACATAAACAGTAAGTACAGCATAATGCCAAACCGACAAAGCTTAGCAAGAATGCAAAGATGCTAAGATATCATTTAACACTGTTTAACAAACCAAGGGAGAATGTAAAAAAGATACAAGAGGAATCTGACTGCCCAACATTTCTGTATCTTAACCACTTAAAGCCCCGGAGGATTTGGCTGCTCAATGACCAGGTCCTATTTTGCGATTCCGCACTGCGTTACTTTAACGGACAATTGCGCGGCCGTGCAACGCTAAACCCAAACGAAATTGACGTCCTTTTTTTCCCACAAATAGAGATTTCTTTTGGTGGCATTTGATCACCTGTGCGATTTTTATTTTGTGCGCTTTAAACAAAAAAAGAGCGACAATTTTGAAAAAATAACAATATTTTTCACAATCTTTTATATAAAATTCTCCAAAAAAAATGTAAACATCTAAATTTTTTAACATTTTAGGCCAATTTGGTTTTTGCTACATATCTTTGGTAAAAAAAATCGCAATAAGCGTATTGTGATTGGTTTGCGCAAAAGTTATTGCGTTTACTAACTACGGGAAAGATTTATGTGATTTTGTATTGTTTTGTTTTTTTTTTACTAGCAATGGCGGCGATCTGCAATTTTTTTGCGAGACTGCGACATTGCGATGGACAGATCGGACCCCTAACTGACATTTTTGACACTTTTGGGGGTACCAGTGACATTACTACAGTAATCAGTGCTAAAAATATGCACTGTTACTGTAAAAATGACACTGGCAGGTAAGGGGTTAACTGTACTGGTGATGAAGGGGTCAAATGTGACCCTAGGGGCGTGATTCTAACTCTAGAGGGGCGTGGCTTGTGAGATCATCACAGAGACATGCAATCCTATATAGCAGGATCACATAGCCTATGTGATCATCTAAGGGAGAATGACAGACAGCTGTGTTTACATGAGCCGTTTGTCCTTCTCTGTCAGCGGCGGGAGATTGCGAGTGGCCGGCGGCCATCGGAGCCGCCGGTCACACGCACTGGTTCCCCAGCTGACGAGTGGGGGTGGGAGGGTGCCGCCGGCGGCACACGCTCGCCCCCTAGAGTCTTCTCAGCGAGCAACGTAGTACTACGTCGCTTTGCCCAGGAGCGGTCCCTAAGTGGTTTAAGGTGAGTTGCTCAAACTCAGCAAGACACAAAAAAATAATATAAGTAGCCATATAAGAGGCACATGTCACTTTGTCACTTTTAGATATCATTTAACACTGTTTAATAAAGTTGAATTGGCATGGTTGGCAAGTCACTTGTCTAGTTTAGTACTTTGTTCTTAAAATATCCCCAGGTTTTTGTGTTCTAACGTCTGTATAGGGACTCCAAATGACCACGGGGAAGGGAAAATTTAAGAAGCACACAAGAGGAGGTTGACTGCCCAACAATTCTAAAGGGTAAAAATAGAAAGTATGGATGACTCAAAGTCTGCACAAGTTTGGTCATCCACTTTCATGGCCAAGACTAAAAAAATGTGGATTATTGGACCAGGTGCATAGAAATAATGTAGAGTCACATGCCACTAGAACTACTATAAACCTGCATCTCCCCCCCAGGCATTAAATATATCAAAAGATATCTGAAATTATTAGCAGTCCATACATAAGCCTATCATTACCAGAAAAGGTCTTAAAGGTATGTTTTTTTTTTTCTATAGTCTGTGTATAAACCCTTCCTGTAATTTAGTGCTTAGTATTTTTTTCCAATTTAAGTAATGTATGTCTATGTTAGATCAACATTTACAAGTATGTTTTGTACAAAGCTAGAGAAAAAATAATTACATAAAAAGTAGAACTTGCAAGAGTTCTGGATGAAGTCGTAGAGGAGACACGGAGGTGTAAATATAAGTAATTATGGGGAGCATTTGCAGGAATTACATACAAGTATGTGGCATTTTTCTTTTCCTCTAAGATGCTAAATAGTTTGGCAGTTGATGCACAGCAAGACACTCATATAATCGATGTAACGCAATGCCTTCTGATATATGCTGAACTCAGAAGTTTTAGATATGTGTTAATGACATATATACATAAACTATAATAAAATTCACACTGTGTCATTATGAACTTCTGCAGGATTTACTTTTTCCTAACTCTGTAATGGTGTCGCTAGTCTTTAGAATTTAATGCACTCTTTACACATACATCTACAATTATCCGCATCCTAAAAGAGTGCAATTTCTCTGCATAAGGATTGGTGAATTGGAAAGCACGGAGATTTAGCTCAGAAGAAGGCACTGATCAAGTTCTTCCAGAGTGTCATTGCAAACTGCCTGCGGAGGAACTGATGTTGACATCAGTTATTGACTATCAATGGGATTAAACCGAGCTGAAGTATGTACAAATGACTCCAAAAGTTCACTATTACTATCAGTATGCAGAGGGGTTTTCCCTTAGACCAGGGGTGTCCAAACTATGGCCCTCCAGTTGTTCAGGAACTACAATTCCCATCATGCCTAGTTATGTCTGTGAATGTCAGAGAGTTACAATGCCTCATGGGAATTGCCGTTCCTGAACAGCTGGAGGGCCATAGTTTGGACACCCCTGCCTTAGACTGTGTGCTATATGCCCTTATGCCTATTATCAACATATACAAACAACTATATAAAAAGCCATAGACTTTTTTGAGGGACATATAGAAGTGAGAAAAGCACTGCATATATAAAATCATAACAATTATTTGTACATCAAGTAAATTACAAGACGCACATTTCAAGAAGCAGACTATAAAATGTCTATTTTGGGGTTCACAAAAATATTTGGATCCAATGTGATCCACATGTAGACTCAATATGTTTTGTATGTTCTTCCTCAGGAGTACATGTGAATAATCTCAGTATGGAACCCACAATTTTTTGGTAAAAACATAGATTGGCTGGAATCCACAAGTGTAAGACATATTTCTCCCATGGGGGATGGGGCAGGTAGACAGTTTTTTCATAGTACAAGCGGCATGCATAGGAAAACTTTAGGGTGTATTAAAGGAACCATCATTGGGCATTCTTTACCCTCTATTGGGCACAGATCAGCCACATTAGATGTCCTCACAATATATTTATTAAATGATCAAATCACAACATTACCTATGCATCAAGAAGCCAAGGAGGGCCCTGGGGTTTCCCATATCATTTCATCAAGGCGACATATACCTACATTGCAATATCCTTTCCTTAATACTCAGACTCAAGCAGTAGTATATATATATATATATATATATATGTACTGTATGTATTGTATATATACACATACAGTCTACCTAAGCACATTTTCTGTACACTGAACAAATATCTTAACAAAATGTTAAAATGTCATGAGCTGTCCCAGCCATCTCTATAGCCTATAACTGTTTGCCTGATTCATGAGCATTATTTGATAAAGATAAGTGTTCGTTGCTAAAATTGTTTTGTTAAAATACTGTATATTCGTACCACCATTAAGGCCAATTTGATTTGGAAAAATACTTCTTGAAAATGAAATCATTTACATCCATATCCCAAAAGAAAAGGTTGAACACAAACTGATCCGCTCTTCATACATAGGCTCATAATTTCTACATCCAGTAATCCGTGCCTTTCAAGTCAAGCAACTTAGAATTCTGAATGCTTTTAAAGAGGATTAGTTGATCCAAGTTCAGGCCAATAATGGCTTTTTCTGATATCAAAGGGTTAAGAATGTTCAAGGTAGAGAGAGACCAATTTGCTGTTGTACGACTCTCGTCTGCAAAACACTAGAATATTGACAATATTTCCGTTACTGATTTTACATAGGTACAAGTTTAATAAAACTGTTAATGAGGTCTGGCAAGTCGAAAAAGCATAGGATTATGTGGATGTAATAAGATCTGATTAAAGGGTGTACAAGCACTGAAGGGTGTTAGGGGAAAATTCTTTCCACAAAGAGTGTAATTAGTGGCTGATAAAAAGCACTTGATATGTTCAGTTTAAGGAAAGTACTTTGACTGCAGTCTGTAAGACAACTTTACTTAACCCTTCCTGAACAAAACATTTCGGGATAAGGCATTTCAGTTAGGTGTCATATTGTCATATATGTTGTAGGTTGCATGTTACAGAAATGTTTTCTGTAATGCCATGGATTGTAATGGATTGTAAGTCAGCTAAAACCATATTTCTTCTAGAAAGGACCTTTTTGTAGAGAGGAAAAGGCGGTATTTGACTTGAGCCCACATGGAAAATGCTACTGGACTTACCAATTATAGAGAGTATTTGATAAGGACTATTAAAGAGCTCAAACTTCATACCATTACCAATTTCAAACAGACATTTGACAACGTGGCACATACTAGATCCTGGTGCCCAACCTGCAAATCAAAGGCTGCATGCGGCTCCAGGAACCCCTTCAGATAATTGTCTGTGTTTTCCTTACCTAGATGCTAAAGCTGGCCACACACCAGTAGAATTTTGGAATCTTTGTTTGTTTTTCTAATGGTTAGTGGTGTCCAATCAACACTTTTTTCTACTGCACGATGAGAAAATTTGAAGAAACAGGATGGAAATTGTTCTCTTGTGAACAATATTCTAAGTGTGAATGTGGTTATCATTCAAGGAAAATCATACATATTATAATGTAACTTGTTTACTACGTCTGGCATTACAAGTAGCAGGTCTAGATTAAATTTTAAGGCAATAAAATTAGTTGACTCAATGATGCCAAAGAAGAATGTTCTAATAAACAAATTTTCCATGAAGGTTTGAACAAAAACCTTTTTTAATTTGCTTAAAGCGGAGTTCCGGGCACAAAAACTAGATTTTTTTTTTTGTGCCCCTCCGCTAGGTATGCCTCACCTGAAAAGGAATTGGGTAGTTATTTTTTTTTTTTTTGTTTACTTACCTTGCAATTGAAGATCGAAGATACTCACCTCAGAGTGCTTCCTCCCTCGGAGCCGCGGCTCACCCCGTCACTTCCTGCCTCGCTATGATTCCTGGGTGCTGAAAGTCACAGCTCCCAGGAATCAATGCGACGGCACCGGCCCCGCTCGTCATTTCCGGGAGACGCCGCATTCCCCTGCTAAACAGCTTCTGGGCATGCCCAGAAGCTGTGGAGGAATGCGGCGTCGCGCCGGAAGTGAAGAGAGGGGCCGGTGCGGCGCATTCTGGGACAAGAAGACGCGGAAGAAGACACAGAAGAGGACCGCGCCGGCTTCAGCTGCCCACAACAGAGATGGAAACGCTGTGGAAGAAATTTTATAAGTAAGTATTTCTTCTAAAAGGTAAGTGCGAACCGGGACAGATCAGAGGCTAGCCATTGTGGAATGTGCTAGCCCTGACTGTCCCGGGGGTATGTTCATTAAAAAATGACATCTGTGCCCGGAACTCCGCTTTAACTTACTTACTTTAAATACTTAAAATTTACTCAGGTTTGTGTGACATATTTTTAACCACTTTACCCCCACTCACATTGCTGCTACTGCGGCAATGTGGCTCATTATCGTCCAGCCACGTAGACCTACGTCGCTGGACTCCTCCCCTTGTGGGCGGCACGCGCGCGCCGCCGGAGGCTCGCTCCCGCTGTTTTCAGTCACAGCGGGAGTCGGGCCAGGGGAGGAGTGGCGGTGATCACCGCCGCTCTTCCTCGATCATCGGGGAATCGAGTGTGGAGATCCGCCCGCTTGTGTAAACAAAGTAGGGGGATCTCCTAAGTGACAGGCAGGGTCAGATTGCAGGGTTCAGCATAGCTGAACCTGCGATCTGTCCTTGTGTCACTTAGTCACCTCCCCCCACACATGTCAGTAAGCACCAGGCATTCATTAACCCCTCCCTCTCCAATAAAATTAACCCCTTCCCTGCCAGTGTCATTTTTACAGTAACAGTGCATATTTATAGCACGGATTACTGTAGTAATGTCACTGGTACCCCCAAAAGTGTCAAAAATGTCAGTCAAGGGTCCGATCTGTCCGCCGCAATGTCGCAGTCCCGCAAAAAAAATCGCAGATCGCCACCATTACTCGTTAAAAAAAAAACACCAAAAATGACAGAAATCTTTCCCTTAGTTAGTAAACGCAATAACTTTTGCGCAAACCAATCAAAATACGCTTATTGCGATTTTTTTTATAAAAATATGTAGCAGAAAACAAATTGGCCAAAAATGATAAAAAAAATTAGATTTTTACATTTTTTGGAGGGAATTTCATATAAAAAAATGTGAAAAATATTGTTATTATTTCAAAATTGTCGCTCTTTTTTTGTTTATAGCGCAAAAAGTAAAAATTGCACAGGTGATCAAATACCACCAAAAGAAAGCTCTGTTTGTGGGAAAAAAAGCACGTAAATTTTGTTTGGGTACAGCATTGCATGACCGCGCAATTGTCAGTTAAAGTTGCACAGTGCGGAATCGCAAAAAGTGGCCTGGACGTAAGACAGCAAAATCCTCCGCTGGTAAAGTGGTTAAACTTTGTTCCAGTAGTTAAATGGTTTGGTTTATTTTTTCCACACTATCTTTCTGTTTATGTTCTGTCCACCCATTTTCTCTATTTATACTTTTTCATCTGTTTTTTAATTTAATCTGCTTTTTTTTAAACTATACATAGTGAAAAGGTGACAACAAATAGGTACTATACTGTCAATAAGTAATTTAAATAGTCATATTGAACTGTACGACTCACAGAGACAAAAATGACTGTATATTTATATGACCATTAATAAGAGATATCCTTTTTATAGTGCAAGAGTACTGTTAGTAGTAGAGTGACAAGTATGAACAGGCAGCTTACTGTAAGATTTTCTTAAACATCACAGTTCTGATACCAGGTTAAAACTGTAGGTGGGTTGTTATATTAAATGAGGCATGGTGTAGTGTACATATAAGTCACTGAGAGACTAAGAAAAGTATGAATAAGATTTTCAGAAACTGGTCAATTCAATAGTGAAAAGGATAAAGAAAAGAAAAAGAATAAGAAAAAGAGGGAAGAGCAGTCAGGGTAATTTCCCCCAGGCTTCATTTGTCTACTAACAAATACTGTATCCATGGTTGCCATGTCTTATTGAACCTAGCCTGGTTGTTGTGGAGGGTGCAGGTCAATTTAATCATGATCCAATTGAATTTTTGTTTGACGTAGTCATACTGTATGTTGCTATCAATTGGTTTCAACAGTGTCCAATGGCTATCCCAGCATCTAGAATCATATTAGTAATGAAGCATTAAGTGTATTTAGGAAGACCTTTATCCAATTTTTGAACGAGAGCAATCTCCGGTGTTCTGATAAGGTTCACACCTGTAACTGAATGATAATCCTGTAACTGAATGATAATTAGAATAAACGCTTTCATCCAAGAAACTACTTGCCTTGGGCCACCACCACCAAATATGCACCATAGGGAGGTCTGCAGGTTCATCTAAGCAATCCTTGTTGGGACCATATACCATTTCAATGGTGTCTTGCAATTGAATATTACCAGGACTGTGATAATAGAAATTTTAGAAAAATTATCAATTTCTTTCATACTACTCTGGTAGTTTGGGGATGGCCCCTTCCTGTTCCAACATGACTGCGCACCAGTGCACAAGGCAAGGTCCATAAAGACATGGATGAGTGAGTTTGGGGTGGAGGACCTTGACTGGCCTTCACAGAGTCCTGACTTCAACCCAACAAAACACCTTTAGAATGAATTAGAGCAAAGACTAAGAGCCAGGTTTTCTTGTCCAACATCAGTTTACAAATGCGCTTATGGAAGAATGGTCAAACATTCCCACAGACAGACATACTCCTGAACATTGTGGACAGCCTTCCCAGAAGCGTTGAAGCTGTTATAGCTGCAAAGGGTGGGCCAACTCAATATTGAACCCTACTGACTAAGACTGGGATGCCCCTAAAGTTCATGTGAGTGTAAAGGCAGGTGTCCCAATACTTTTGACAATATAGTGTATGTTGCGGTCTCTTTCCCAATGTTCCATGTAAGAGAGCTTATGATCCCAATCAGTTAAATACCTACATACTATTGAGATACGCCCCTTTACTGGGTTTATAGTTTTACAAGAGCTTTCAAAAGGTAAAAGCCAAATAATCTTTTTAAGTTTGTCCCCCCAGATAAGAAGTGATATGGTTATATTAAAACAATTGTGAGGGAGTTAGTTGCAGCATAGATTTATAATATTCCAAAGACTGCAATTTATCTCCAGATAAGACATCTCCTATTAGAAAAGCTGTGGGGATAAAACTCTGGGTTATTTAGCAGGGAAGATACAGGCATGTATGACAAACAGCCTTGTCCAATATCTGTCCTATACAGCAAGCTAATAGGAAAGAATAGGACATAAAACAAGGGGATGCAAGCTACCAGGGATCCACACCGTGGCTGCATTTGAGCCCTCAAAGTTGCATCACAACTGCATGCTAAACACAGCTGTGGCAATGTTAAAAATGCAATTTTGCAATTAAAAAATAAAAGCTAAAAAAATAAAAAATGGCATTTAGAAGGCAGCAGTAGCACCTGTCAGGCACTGCTATACCTCCCTCCCTCTGAAAACCAATTCACCTTGGATCGCTTTTTAGAAGGCAAAAAACTTGCTGCAAATGTGAACGAAGCCTTAAGCCTAGTACACACGCAACGATTATCGGCCGACCGATCGTCCGTCTTTTGTCCAGAGTGGTGTTGTGTTGGTTGGAATGTGCCTAGACTGCACACAAATTTTCTCGCCCTACAAAATTCTACTTCAGAAGTGATGTCATGTGTTGGTTTGCTTTCTTTGTGTTCTTTCTTCTCTGAGCATGCCCAGTCTTGCTCATAAGATTTTTCCCTGTCGAAATCTGTACTGACTGCATGAAAATCGGACGTGTTTTGACGGCGGACAAAAATTTTATAGCCTGCACACCAGGATTTTTTTCGGCTGAAAAGTCGGAGTCGGTTGTCGGAAGCATCATACTAACAAGCCGAAAATTGGCAGATCAGTCGTCGGACGAAAATTCCCTGCCGATTTTCGACGCATGTGTACGAGGCTTTAGACAGTTTTCTATATCATTACATTCACTGAATGTTATGCGCTGCACTTTAGTGTTGTCAGGGGCTCGTACCATACCCTGTGTATCTAGAAAGTAGGACACTAAGATTCTAGAGGGTGTTTGGTAAACAACATTTTTTATAAAGGTGTACATGCTTACAGTACAGAAACACAAAGTCAAATGCCTTACTGTAAAGAAGGCTAGTATCTTAAAGCAGATCTGTCATTGCAGGTGATTTAGTCCTTGACATCCACCAATATATAGTAATCAGTATCATTTTGCACTGAAAACTGAACATTGATTCTTTTATAATTACAACACCATCCATTATCCTACCCACTCATTGTCCTCCTGTTTTCAAAGCAATGACAAGTTAAATGTATTTTATAATTAATATTTGCATTCACTAAGAGGTATATTTACTAAAGCTAGAGAGTGCAAAATCAGTGACACTTCTGCAAAGAAACCAATCAGCTTTCAGGTTTTATTACCAAAGCTTAATTAAACAAACTGAGGATAGAAGCTGATTGGTTTCTCTGCAGAAGTGTGGCTGATTTTGCACTCTCTAGCTTTAGTAAATAAACCCCTAAGTGTCTACAACTTTAGTGTTTATATACTGTATTTGTCCACTCTGCATAGCAAAACAAGGACCTTATTTTCCATGACTAAAAGAGTCGTTCTTCACTACCCAGGAGGGAAAAACCCCCTTATGGAGGAAAGCTCCCATCCCTCAGGCCATTAACAGACAGAAATTAATTATTAAATGAAAACTAAATAATTTAATTAAGCCACTTACCATGTGGTGTTTCTTCACATTTAAATTCCCTGAAATGCTGTACATATTGAAGAGGCACAATGGTCACCTCTGAGAAGTGTTGGTCTGATAGAAACTTACAATATAATTCAAAATAGGCTCAAGGTTTTTTTTTCTAGCGTAGTCAAGCATCACGTCTGCAGGCACATCCAAATAAATGGATGTTGAGCACCAAATAGTAATTTCACACAAGCTAACTCAAGATCATAGGGGTGCAAAATTAATAACGTTGTGGCTAAAAAGGCAGTAGAAGACTTTTAGTTTACAATTTTTTTTTTTTTTTTTGGTAAACATGTTTCTTTAAAGCCCTGGTGCCCAACCTGTGGCCCTTTGGTATATGAGGTGTGGCCCTTGGACCTCAGCAGTCTGTATTGGAAACATGATTAGGGCAATAGCATTGATCTCTACTAGTCCTATGTACTGTAACATGTTCCCAGTTATGTATTTTCTTCTGCAGCATATCCCCGGGCCAAAAATGTAATGTGCCCACACTCTCTGACCCTAATTTCCTTTATTTGATCTGTGGTTTCTGACAGTTCTTTGGTGATGTCAGTGCCTGCATTTGAGCCCCCCTTAGCTCATAAGTTGCTTTTGAGCATGCCCCATAGAATCATTCTGTGACTTGGTTAAAGTGAACAGGTGTTTTGCACCTACAGGGCAATGAAATAGTTTCACTTTAACATAGTCCTCCCCAGCAGTGTATGCTAACCATCCCTGTACTCCCCTGCTGCTCTGTTCAACCAACAGGAGTCAAAGAGTGTAATAAGAAATGTAAAGACGAAATCAGGGCAGCTAAAATAGAACACTAGAGACATATAGAGGAAGAGAGTAAAAAGAACCCCAAGAAATTCTTTAAGTATATAAACAGTAAGAAAGTGAGGCCAGAACACATTGGCCCCATAAAAGACGATAAGGGAGTTTTGGCCACAGAGGACAGGGAAAAGGCGGTAGTGTTAAATAATTTCTTCTCTTCAGTCTTCACAAAAGAATTGGGGGGCTACACTAACCCAGCTTGTAAGGCCAAACTAAACAACACACCTCAGGAAATACCGCGATGGCTAACAGAAGATAGACTTAGAACTAAACTAGAGAAACTTAACATAAATAAATCACCGGGACCGGATGGCTTGCACCCGAGGGTTCTTAATGAGCTCAGCCAGGTGATTGCCAGACCATTATTCTTGATCTTTAAGGATAATTTACAGGGTATGGTGCCAGCTGATTGGAAAAAAGCCAACGTGGTAACAATATTTAAAAAGGGGCCGAGATATATCCCGGGTAACTATAGGCCGGTCAGCCTAACATCAGTAGTCTGCAAGATTTCGGAGGGGATGTTAAGGGACCACATACAAGACTTTAGTAATGAAAACGGTATTATTAGTAGTAATCAGCATGGATTCATGAAAAATCGTTCTTGCCAAACCAATCTATTAACCTTCTATGATGAAGTGAGCTGCCACCTAGATAAAGGTAAGCCTGTGGATGTGGTGTATCTGGACTTCGCAAAGGCCTTTGACACCGTTCCCCACAAACGCTTACTGTTCAAACTAAGGAGGGTAGGTATGGACCAGGATCATAAGGTGGGTACCTGGATAGAGAACTGGCTCCAGGGGAGGTTGCAAAGGGTGGTGATTAATGGGGAATACTCAGATTGGGCGGGTGTGGAAAGCGGGGTCCCCCAGGGTTTAAAAAATAAGGATAAGGATCTATTTTAGCACAAAAATATGAAAAAATATGTATTTTCTGTACTTGCTAAAAAAAAATGTTCTTAGCCTCAAAAGTAATAATGAATGTGGCCACTACATCTAAGAACTGGTGTCATGTACCTGTATGAGGAACCTGAAATGAAGAGAGTGGGCCCTTGATCCATCCGGGCACCCCTGGAAGTTGAGACAGGGTCTGCAAGAGTAAGAGAATGGTACAGGTGCCAGGGAGTTGGAACTGAAGACTGGAACTTGGGAGCGCTGGTATCAGACAAAAAGATGTACAGCAGATAGGATACCAAGATTACACCATGTTTATTTAAAGTAGAGTCAGGTCGCAAGCTGAGTTCAGTAACAGTCAAACGGGAAGGCAACAAAACTCAGGCAAAATCAAGGCCATGCAGAGGTTGGTAAGAAGCAGGCAGCAAGGTACAGAGTAAGTAGGCAAAATATTGGTCAGAAGTCCAGGCTAAGATTGGTATTAGAGAAAATAGGCAGCAAACCTAGGCAGATTAGGATAATCCAGAATCAAAGTCAATGACAAGGTCAAGGATAAGGTTCAGGATTAGGAATTGCAGGAACTCAGACAGAAATCCATTCAGTGATGATCCTATGTAGAACCCTGCTACTAGCCTGCATCTGTGGTGGACATGTCCGTACATTTATGCGCATGCCGCGATGTGCGCATTCCTATGTGCTTTTATGTCACAGTTTAGTTAGACTTCTAAGCCTGCAAATATGTGCATTCATATGCACTTGAACCTTATGGCTTGGGTTTAGATACACTTTGAAGATAACGTCTCATCAATTTATAAAGTCGTGTTAAAGTGATTGTTTTTTTTTTTTTTTAAATAAAAAAAATACGTAATAATTGCCTGCTCTACTGTTATACCCTTCTGGCGCTGTCTGCTCCTTCTTCTCACAAGTTCCCCTTCAGTAATCTATGTGCTTGTAGGGGCGCGCTCCTGAGTCGGGCTGTGTGCATCCATAGAGGTTTGCTTTAAGACTACATATTGTCCATATCTGTTAGGTGTTAGTTGTTGCAGTGATAACAAAGAGTTACATTGTTAGCTGGGTTGGGAAAAAGATGTCCTGGTCAAACAAACATTTTTCCACTCTTTTTTTTTTTGCAGGGATAAGAAGAGTAATATTTCCAGTAACAATGTTCTGCTTAGCCGAGAATGTAGAGACATTTCTAATAACTAGAGGTTCTGAGTTAGGAAAAAGGGAAAAATGATCATCAGAGACCCAGTGCTGATCCAGGAATGAGGACACATGAACACGCAGAACTGAAAAAAATGTGTGAAAAATGCAAAACATCAACGTGTAAGTGATTTTTATTTTTTACATATATACATATATATAAGCAATGTTTTTCCTCTACATTTTATCATGCAGTGAATTGGTAAAATTGCTCATAGCAAAAAAAAAAATATTCCCCAAAAAATAATTTGAATAATAGAATGTCCATTTTGTAATAATCTGAATCTCTGGACTTGAATTGTTTAGTGCAGCTTCATCTTTTACTTGATGTCTGATTATTTACTTGTATTATTTCCCTGTCAGAGCAGAAGTGTCAGGCTGTAAGGCCAACCTATTCCCTGCCTAAGCTCAGAGCTGATAACAGACACTCAAATTCTGTCATATAACAAAGGTGCTGTCAGGATTTCATAAAAGAAAACTAAAGAGTTTGTTCATTGACAGTTGTACCCTCCTCCAGCAGAAAAAAATGGTACTGGTTTGCTTTTTTTTTCAATAATGAAGCCAAAAATTGCTTTAAAAATTCATTGAAAAGACAAAAGCCAGCTATATGACTGTCTTAGGGAAGTTGAAACAGGCTCGTTCAAAAGCAAATGTCACGCAGATAAAAAATGTTCTTTAAATGATGTATTTATTTATTAAATCAAATCAAATCTAAAAAAGTTTTTTTATGTACAGCTATCATAGATTTGTCATACCCATTTCTTTTCATCTCTTTTACAGCCTTCACGCTGGGAGAGAGGGGCATCAGTGTGAGCTAATCAGAGCTCTAAATTTTTGCTCTACACTGTCATTCTAACACCCAGAAGTAGAAAAAAAAGTGCTGGACCCATAAACTTATCTTATTGCTAATCCCTAAAGTGTTGATGTTGATATAAGTAATCTGGTTCCCAGGTAGGCAGCTTCTACACCCCAGACAATGGTTTAGTGGTGAATTGGCGCAAGAAGAGGTCTCAAAAAAGTCTGGTCCTGGGGACTCGGGGGAGGGGGGGAAGGGAGAAGGGAAACACCAGGGGTAGGGGGACCCACAAACAGTTCAGGGGGTAGCTGTCTACTGTAGCGGCTGCCGGCGGAAGAGACAGAAGAGATCTCTGGGGGGAGACAAGAGGGAAGACAGCGCAGCACCTTCTAAGTGCAGCAAGACATTTATTGAAGTATGTGCAGCAGTATTACACTCACATTTAGTCGGTGAATAAGATGCAGTTAGTCAAGTAATGTTGATCATCAGGAGCATCACTGGAGCGGTTACTGGTGGTGGAGGCAGCGGATCCCGGTGAGAGCAGCAGGGGGGGTTCCTCCGTGTGTAAGAGGGACGGCCTCGGTGGTGTCCGTGGGCTCCCCGTCAACTGATGGAATGCTGGCACTCGTGGGTCCTGGGATCCTGACGTCACTCCTGGCGGTGATGCGGGATGCTTTGGCGACGCGTTATCGGAGAATGCGCTCCTTCTTCAGGCCTGAAGTTCATTCCAATAAAAGTCCAGGGAACAATCCAAAGAGCAGCAGAAGAAATACCATTAAAGGTTCAATTCACATTTAGTCCATTAACACTGTTGTCAATCAAGTCCGGTGTCAGGGCACAACCTGGAGTAGAACTAGCACTCTCCCCAATACCCAGCATGTCCATAATGCATACCTGAGTGTGGTGGCACACGCAGGGTGTGGTAGTTTATGGTGCCTAGTGGCCTTCATAAGGATGGCAGCCCTGCTCACTGGTTGCTGGATGATTGTCAGCCCCTTGTGTTCCTGTACCCTTGTGTATGCTGTTATTTGGATTTCCTGTTACCAGCTTGCTTTGACTTGTCTTGTCTCCTCTCCTGGCTCTGACCTGGGCATGTTCTACTGACTTTGCTGCTGCCTTATTACCTGTGCATTACCTTGGCTTTTTCCTGACCCTGCAACCTGCCTCTGTTCCTGAATGGCCTTCTGTGCATGACCCTTGGCCTGGCTCCTGACTCTGCCTTCCATCTGTGTCTTACCCTTCTGTCAAGACCCGCTAGAAAATCCTGAGGGACACCTGCCCTGCAAGTCACCCCTGCTTTGACATGTCCTCACCAAGTAGTCATCTTCTCAGCTCTTTAGGCTACCTTGCTGCTGGCAACCCATGCTTCTTTGGGCACAGCACCTCCTGTCACTATGCTTCAGGGGTGCTCTGCACTCAGCTGCAATGAAAGCTCTTCGGCCTCTGACCAGGTACATGCCACCCTGATGAAAACACATTGGATACTCTTTGGATTGTCCCCCTGTCTTTTATTGGAATAATATTGAATCTGGACCTCTGACCAGGTACATGCCACCCTGATGAAAACACATTGGATACTCTTTGGATTGTCCTCCTGACTTTTATTGGAATGATATTGAATCTGGACCTTGAAGCAGTTGTGTGGCACTTAAATTTACATTCTAACACTGAGAGCTTACCATCCAGAAGAGAGAATGGAGTAAAAAAAGTGATAAAGTGTAAGGTGCCAACTGTGTAGGTGCTTCCTCACTACCACTAAAGGCACCTTTACCCAATCAACAAACTTGGAATATTTTAGTATTTAATAGAATTTAGAGCAGAATCATCTCTATTGACATCTTTCCAGAGCAGGTAGTCAGCATCACAACTAGTTATCATTTCAAGACACTATTTTCTGTTCTACTTAAAACTGTTTACAGCTTGGACATTGCAGTAAACTGTGTAAAATATACAAAAAAATACAAAAAAAAAATATATATATATATACATTGGCTACAAATAAACCAAAATTACATGATGATGTGCCAGCAATGTCTTAAAAAAAATGTCATATATGTTATCCATGGGCAGATACAAATTGTTCTTACTTATATTTTTCTAATGTTTGAGGAACATTTTTTCTCTTCTTTTTTTTTGCTGTAGAAAAGAATTCACTCTTTATAGGATTAAGCTGAATGTCAAATCCAATTAAAAACATTAGACCAAATACTAACCCTAAAGCGAAACCATACAAAGATAGTGATTGCTGATTTGTTTTGGGTCAAGAAAGACCTCTGAATTGTGTCAACTGATAATACAATATTTGGGTTAGACTTTGAACAAATTCTTCACAGCAGTTTATACTATTTCGTGAAATGTCAGTGCCTGTCAAAACACAAGTGTAAGATCAGTTCTAAGATATAAAGTAAAATTAGTGTATGTGCGTGTGTTAAAGTATAACATTATCTTAGAAGGTTAGGAAGAACTCATTTTCAAATTGAAATACAGATAACTGGCACAGGTCATATACAGTTACAGTGTCTATGTGAGTTTTTTACTTTACATATAAGTATATTGGATGTACTGTATATCTTAAAACAAACACAGCAAGAACTAGGTTGTTTTGTATTCTAGATAGCAGTGTACTTTGGTAATAGTACAATGTGCCAGTTGATTTAGAGGAACTCTGAATATTATACCTATTTTTTTTTCTGGAACCCAGAAACGTAGGGAAGTCTAGGGTAGCCTAATAAAAGATAATTACCTTTTACAATATACCCCACTTAAACATTTCCACTGTTGCAGAAACACAAAGATATACAGACATTGGAAAAACAGTTTACCAACTTCATGTGGACGGGGAACAAAACTAAATTTGCATTAACCACTTTTGGACCAGAAGGATTTGCCCCCTTAATGACCAGGCCATTTTTGCGATTCAGCACTGCGTTACTTTAACGGACAATTGCGCAGTCGTGCGACGCTGTATCTAAATTGATGTCCTTTTTTCCCACAAATAGAGCTTTCTTTTGGTTAACTAATTTACAAATGGTCTTGGAAGCTATTGAAAAATAGGACTGTTCTGATCACCATGAAGTATATATTTACTTATCTTACTGTTGCTTTAAATTGGCGTCCATTACTGACAGGAACTGTAGTATATTACGCCCACTTCCTGCCCAGCAGACATTTTGCCCAATCCTTTCTACAGTGTGTAAAGTATCAGAAGAGCTACACTATTTCTTAATACCAGCCTTGGAAGCATAAGTCTGGAAGTAGGCTGTCATTAGCAGGGCCAGATTAACATAGGGGCTATTGGAGCTGCAGCTCTAGGCCCCTACCTTAATATAGGCCCCTCTTCTGTCACTTGTAAACACGGAAGTCTGGCTTCTATGCTCGCTTCCCCAGGCAGCACCCTCAGAACCTCCCCACACAGCACGAAGGCCGGACAAGGAGGGACAGTTGCCGATGCATGGATGTGTTTATGGGCTTCAGAGACAGCATCCCATGTTGAATTAGGCATGCATGGCTGCACCCTTCCTCCTCTGGGTGCATGCCAAGGCACGGCCCTTAAGGCCCTTCTAAATCCTCAGCACCAAGCCCATGATGCTCTTAATCCGGCCCTGGTCATTAGTTTTCAATTCATTAGTATATGTTCTACTAATTCAACTACATTTTTTTATATGTTTGGTAGTATTCAGGGAGTTCTTTTAGTTAGGCCACATTTTCTGTTATCTAGTGCCTTAACAGTAATGTAGCATGCCTGTCACTATTTGCATTTTGTAATGTAATGTTAAATGTTAATTCATATTTTTATAATTTTATTTTTCCAAAAAAAACTTATTCTCAGTAAAGGTTACAACTGTTAGCCCTTCCTCCTGAGTCTTTATTGAGAAGCTGTTAGCTGTCTGCCAAACCTTGTACTTCAAACACATTGTGAGGGCAGAACAAGGACTATATTACCTATCCAGTTCATCCAGGTACACAAGAGAATGGCTTGGGAAAACTGATTACTATACATACAAAGAAATTGAAGCACAACTGTTATCCCCTGGCCTTGGTCCATTTCAGGAACCCTTTACCCCCCTATTGACCCAAATATCAAAACATATATAGCACCCTACAGGTAGGTGCTAGGTAAATGCATAGTGGGCCTTGTCTGCCTAACAGCAGGGCCATGATTTCTGGCTTTCAGGTGTGTCTGCTGAGGTCGGAGTCTCCCCACTGGCTCTGTGAGAGGTTTCTCAAAGGGCAGTGGAGGAAACCCAATCAGGGACACATTCAGGCTTTTAACTACCCCAGAAGGCAGATTCTGCCGCAGAGGATTCTGGGAGTTGGTATAAATTTGAGGGGAGTGCATGACTCAGCGTCTTTGGCGGGAAGCAGAGTCCCAGGAGGGAGAGTATGGCTGTCTCTCCTCCTGTCAGAGGAAGTTGATGTCTCTGGGTGCTGAGTTGAGCTGGAGGGGATCCAGTGTGCCGAGAACCAACGGAGAGAGAGAGGGATCAAGTCCCAGGAAAGCCTATAAAGGTCATGAGTACTGTGGATTGCCCCTGGGGGTCTGCCTAGCATCAGAGGGGACCACTCCGGAGAAGGTTCTGGGATCCAAGAGCCAGCTAGTGGTAAAGGAGGTGCCCAGTCGGAGGACCCTGAAGTGTTAGAGGGGTGCCTAGGTGGAGGACTCTGAAAGTGTTAAAGGGGGTGCTTGCAGTTTGGGCCCTGAAGAGTCAGTGTACAGTGTGGAGTGTACAGGCTGAGAGTTGCAGCAGCGCAGGAATTTACAAAGAGCTACCTCAAGCTAGTACAGAGCTTGGAGGGAGCTGTTCAGTGACTTTTGAGCAAAGCAGTGTCAGAAGTCAAGTATTCTACAGTCCTGGGTCTTCTTAATTAAAGTCGAGGTTCCAGCACAGTTTTCAGTGATACAGTATATTCAAGCATCAGGGAGCATTGGCTAGAGTCGGCTGGCGTCAAGACAGCGCTAACAGGCATTGTTCTAGAAGAGTCCCAAAATTGTACCTAGTTGAGCCAGAGGAGTATCCCACTCATTCCCTTCTCCCATCCCCTAACTACAGTAAAACAAACAAACCAAAGATGCCGGACTGGTCCTTGTCTCAGTTCTCACACCTGGGTTCACAGCTCAAATGGGCTGAGAGTGTTACTGGTAACAATAGCAGACCCACCTTAAGCGCAAGGCCTAGAAAACCCGCTACACATATAAAATAAAATATTTCACTAAGGGGCACTATCATCACATGGAGAGAAGTTAGAAATGTTTTTAAGACCATTAATGCCTCAGCTATCTCCACTGGCCTTCCCTTATGGAGCTAACTCCAGGGTATTCAAAGACTAGCCTAACATGGGAATACAATAAATCAACAGGACATTTGTATGTCCTTTTTCTAAATTCAACAAAATATAGAATATATTCATGTACCTTTTTACAATATGTACAAGTTCAACACTTTATTGTAGAAAACCTCAGTTCCTCCTTATTAGCTCCCACCCATAAACCTCTCTCCTTACTGCATGAACCTCTTTTCAAGAGGGGAAAAACTCTGCATTCAAAGGATCAAAAAAATTATCCTAACAAAATGGCTACAACCCTAACCCCCATCAAGATCAGAAAAAAAAAAACAATATTCATTCAAATAACTGCTATTGGTATTGCAGCGTGAAGCAAAGCACCATAGTGGGTTGTGTTAGAAATTTTATGACATGTCCAATTTTTGGGACATTAAGATACATTGGCAGCCCATTGATTTCTATTTATAACCTATTTATAGTATTGGTCAATCCTTTCAGGTGAGTATATGGTGTGACTGGCGGTGTAGCACTTGTGGGGATCACCAGAAAAGGAAATACAGTGCCTTGCGAAAGTATTCGGCCTTCTTGAACTTTTCGACCTTTTGCCACATTTCAGGCTTCAAACATAAAGATATAAAACTGTAATTTTTTGTGAAGAATCAACAACAAGTGGGACACAATCATGAAGTGGAACGAAATTTATTGGATATTTCAAACTTTTTTAACAGATAAAAAAACTGAAAAATTGGGCGTGCAAAATTATTCAGCCCCCTTAAGTTAATACTTTGTAGCGCCACCTTTTGTTGCAGTTACAGCTGTCGCTTGGGGTATGTCTCTCTCAGTTTTGCACATCGAGAGACTGAAATTTTTGCCCATTCCTCCTTGCAAAACAGCTCGAGCTCAGTGAGGTTGGATGGAGAGCGTTTGTGAACAGCAGTTTTCAGTTCTTTCCACAGATTCTCGATTGGATTCAGGTCTGGACTTTGACTTGGCCATTCTAACACCTGGATATGTTTATTTGTGAACCATTCCATTGTAGATTTTGCTTTATGTTTTGGATCATTGTCTTGTTGGAAGACAAATCTCCGTCCAGGTCTCAGGTCTCAGGTCTTTTGCAGACTCCATCAGGTTTTCTTCCAGAATGGTCCTGTATTTGGCTCCATCCATCTTCCCATCAATTTTAACCATCTTCCCTGTCCCTGCTGAAGAAAAGCAGGCCCAAACCATGATGCTGCCACCACCATGTTTGACAGTGGGGATGGTGTGTTCAGGGTGATGAGCTGTGTTGCTTTTACGCCAAACATTGCATTGTTGCCAAAAAGTTCAATTTTGGTTTCATCTAACCAGAGCACCTTCTTCCACATGTTTGGTGTGTCTCCCAGGTGGCTTGTGGCAAACTGTAAACGACACTTTTTATGGATATCTTTTTACAAATGGCTTTCTTCTTGCCACTCTTCCATAAAGGACAGATTTGTGCAGTATACGACTGATTGTTGTTCTATGGACAGAGTCTCCCACCTCAGCTGTAGATCTCTGCAGTTCATCCAGAGTGATCATGGGCCTCTTGGCTGCATCTCTGATCAGTCTTCTCCTTGTATGAGCTGAAAGTTTAGAGGGACCGCCAGGTCTTCGTAGATTTGCAGTGGTCTGATACTCCTTCCATTTCAATATTATCGCTTGCACAGTGCTCCTTGGGATGTTTAAAGCTTGGGAAATCTTTTTGTATCCAAATCCGGCTTTAAACTTCTCCACAACAGTATCTCAGACCTGTCTGGTGTGTTCCTTGTTCTTCATGATGCTCTCTGCACTTTAAATGGACCTCTGAGACTATCACAGTGCAGGTGCATTTATACAGAGACTTGAATACACACAGGTGGATTCTATTTATCATCATTAGTCATTTAGGTCAACATTGGATCATTCAGAGATCCTCACTGAACTTCTGGAGAGAGTTTGCTGCACTGAAAGTAAAGGGGCTGAATAATTTTGCACTCCCAATTTTTCAGTTTTTTATTTGTTAACAAAGTTTGAAATATCCAATAAATTTCATTCCACTTCATGATTGTGTCCAACTTCTTGTTGATTCTTCACAAAAAATTACAGTTTTATATCTTTATGTTTGAAGCCTGAAATGTGGCAAAAGGTCGAAAAGTTCAAGGAGGTCGAATACTTTCGCAAGGCACTGTATATGCTTGAAGCTAGGAACAGGTATAACATTCTGGGATCTATGTTATTTACACAAACAGGATATGCAGTATACTAAGATACATATCAAGTGCTGTTTCTGTTCTATTTTGGAGGATATGTACTTTGACATCCATGTTATGTTGCTCTTTTTTCTGTAAAACTCACAAAACCCTTTTTTAAAAGTATTGGAAAAGAAAAACAAAATGCTAACAAAAGTCAAACATAGATACACTGTTCTTTGGACTGTTTTTTTTTTTTGCATTATTTAAAGAACATCAATTATTGACACATACATTTGTGTAATATTTTTTATTTTGGACATTGTATTACAAATCTAGAAAGGATCAGAGGTTTCCACTAAAATATTACATTTAGTTATGCACAGAATTTTCATTCTCAATGAACTCAATGCAATGCAATGAACTCAATGCAAAAACTCAATGCAAAAAGGTTTGCACTTTTTTGGATATTTAACAAAAAAACATCCTGCAGCCACTATATCTATGTATTGTGGCAGGGCGGGGGCCCATGCCACTGTTTAACATAGCTGTCTGGGCCAGTTTTTGCAGGAAGCAGGCACACTAAGGTGACGCATACAAGAAAGACGCTGCGGCTCACCCTGTGGATTCGTCCCTCCATACCCTCGTCACTTCCTACTGGACAGGACCATGACACGAGTGGCATCACAAGACCAACAAGGCGGCCCCATGCAGACCCCGCACACTGGGCATCCTATGTGCCTGATCCCACTAACTTTTATGTGAGTTTTTATTGTGTCCTGCAACATTAAATCTTTCAAAGTTATACTCAGAGGCACCTGTTTTCTCTGTTTTATTGCATGTTTGGTGATTGCTTCCGCTCCCCTCCAGGATGGCCTTGAGTTCAGAGACTGTGCCCCATCTTCCACATGGACAACAAGGGTAGTCTTCAAGTCTGCTCTATGGGTATTATTCAGTCCTAACATGTCCCTTTGCTTGTGCCACTATGTATTCTTTACATTAATAATCTAACATCTTATGGCACTTTTCCACTGCAAGTACCGGCTCAGCTCTACTCGGCCCTGCTTGGCTTTTGCTTTTCCACTGCTGGTACCGCATGGTACGGTGTTGGAACGGTTCGGTACGGTACGGTACGGTATGGTTTGCTTTTCCACTAAAGTAGTACTAAAGTTAAGTGGGTGGGATAACAACGGGGTGGCTGGGATTCTCTGACCAATCAGTGGCTAGTAGTGACTGCATGCAAAGGATTGTGGGATATGGTACCGGGTATGGTACCTCTTGGAACCACAATCGAGGTGGTACTGTTTTTGAGAGCCGTACCGTTCGGTTCCATGCAGTGGAAAAGCGCCGCCGTACCGTACCGAACCGAACCGTTCCTACACCATACCATGCGGTACCAGCAGTGGAAAAGCACAAAAGCGAGCTGAACCGGTCGGTTCCATGCAGTGGAAAAGCGCCATTAGAGCCAGGGTTAGCGCTCAGGGCCCCACACTTCCGTGGGGGTCAGTGATTGCAAGGGAGCCAGGAGGGGTGCACGTTGCACCATATTGTCCAGGACAGATTGAGGCACAAGCCTGTGAGAGAGTGACAGTATGGGACAGATGGAGCAGCTGGGACATTGCACAAAAGCTGAGGTACAGCATGTGTGCACATGCACTGGATGTGTTTGATGGTCAGGAAGACCCAAAACGACTAAGTTGAGCAGTAAAGCTGCATAAAGAGGTACGAGGATGAATGTTATTTTTTCCTTTAACGTATTGATGGTGGGAACTCCCTGTTACTTTTAAATAAAAGTGGGCAGAAAAAGCCCTAAATATCTGGCGTGGAGTAAACTCACTGTTTACACTACCAATGAGCTACAAATTCCCCAACTTGTCACAGTCAGAATGTCATTTGAAAATATCACCCCAAAATTGAGTTGTATTGGCTGCATGTGCTACAACTTCTGGGAAAAGCAATGAATCACAGCTATTTTTATTTTTGAGAACATCCTGTACACAATGTACAAAACTAATGGGTTCTAGGTAAGCAAAATTTGAATTTTTTTGTCTGTTTTAGAAAATCATAGCTGGAAGCAAATTGAAAGAGAAAGGTCATTGCTGGCAATATTTCATTACAAAACGACTTCCGTTGCAATTATATATTCCTTATCTGGAGTTTTCCTTTAGATGTATATCCTTAGTCAGCATCACATCTCAGAATAAATGAATGTTGGAGATCAAATTTTATCTGTAAGCAAACATAATGTTTATTGCATATACATTTTCACATAAATAGAAGATTATGTGTGCTGTGTTTTTCTCACCAAACAAGTATCAGTAGCTCGACAAACATTCAACATATTCTTTTAGCACAATGGACAATAGGCCTAATGTGTTTTGTAACAAGTAGCTCTTAACAGATGCAAGTTAATAAGTGTGAAATAAGCAAATGTATCACTTGTTATTTTCTATGTTATTTTTGGCAATCAAGTATGCTGAGATATACAATGTTAAATAGAAAATAAAAAGAGGAAAACCAAATATTATATCTATTATTTTCATAGTCTCTGTTTACAAAGTTGGCATCAGAATGGATCTTAGGCATAGGATATGGGTACTTTTAAGGTTTATGTAGGTGGTGATGATCCTATGAGGCTTGGAAGTCTATTTTAAAGGAAAATTGTCATAACACAATCGTTAAGGGAATCATTTTTACCTTTACTTTGTAAAATTACAGTTGCCGGGCTGACATGCTAACTTTCTTTCTTTAAGTCCCAATTGAACATTTCATCATTTAAAGTGGTTGTAAACCCTAACATATACCCAGTGAAACAGATTTTGCTACATACGTTGTACCTGTTTATTTGCAGCTGTCTCTTCTCTACAGCCATTCAAAGGGAAGAATGAACACAGCATCTCTTGGTTCTGCAAACAGGGTCAGGGAGCGAAGTTACACTCTGCAGATCTCATTGAGGACAGCTCTGAACCCTGATTGGAGGGAAGGGACACACCCCCCCCCCCACCTTACAGTACCCAGAGAACATGCAGAGCTAAGGAGATCAGTCATAGGCTGTGTGCTAAGGCTCTCCTAACCCGTCACCTTTATATCTGTTGGTGTCAGAAAAATCTATCAGAAGGGATTCATGCAGATAGCAGAAGAGTGAGGAAGCAGAGAAAAATGGCACTTAGTGCTAAGGAATGAGACAAGTAAACACTATAGAGGGATATTTTTAGGACCTGGATCTGAACCTACAACCTCTGCTGTGTCCAGCAGTAGCCCTTGCTGAGCCACCTGAGATGCTGGACAGCATCCCATCTGATTCCTTGGATAAGCTTATTAATGGTGAACCTTTAACTCCTTTCTTCTCCCATGAACTTCCTATTTAAGCCATGCCTTTGCACTTCCTATTTGCCAGATTATTGTGCTCTCCCCAGCTGATATATTGCTCCCTTGCATACCTGCAGCTGTCCTTATCTCCACTATCACTCAATATCAACCTTTGGCTTGTTTATTGACTACATTCTGCTTGATCCCAACCTGCAAAAAATTTTGTTTGAGTACACTGTGGCATGACCGTGCAATTGTCATTCAAAGTGCGATAGCACTGAAATCTGAAAATTGGCCTGGGCAAGAAGGATAAGAAAGTGTCCGGTAGGTAAGTGGTTAAAGGAGTTCTATGGTCACAGCGTACACTTTAGTTTTATAACATCAGCATTGTGATAAAAATACAAACAACAGCTATCTTTGACATTCAAATATAAGCTTACTGGAAAAATGTCCTTTCATGTTGTGAGTTCTGCCTGTCTTCTGACCATTGGGTATGGGCCAAACACCCCCCCCCCCCCCCGTTCGGTTCGTAGCAGAACTCCGGAACAGGGGAAATGTTCGAATCCTATTGAAGTCTATGGGAGCTGAATAAAATAAATCAAAAGTGCCAATTTTGAAGGCTTATATTCAAGTAATTGGCCATAAAAGGGTATGGGGGTCAGGGTATTGCCCTGGGGGACATGTTTCAATTAAAAAAAACAATTAAAAAAGATCTTTTTTTTAGAAGCAGTGATTTTAGTTATGCTTAAAGTGCAACAATAAAAAGGAAAAATTCATTTAAGTATAGTGCCTGGGGGGGGGGTCTCCTTAACACTCCTGTAATGGTGCATCTGTAACATGCATAAAACATGCTACAGCAAAAAACAAAATTTCTAAAGAAAAAAAAGGAGTCAAATCCCATTTATAATGACTCGCGGCTACAATTGCCAGTACCTGTAAAAAACAGTATGGGGTCCCCCGCCACGCCAATGTTTTTTAAAAAAGCTCCTCCCTAACTCCATGCTAGACCCTTATCCGAGCATGCAGCCCGGCAGGTCAGGAAAGTGGAGGGGATGAGCGAGCGGCTCCTAAACCATATCAGGCCACATGCCCCCAACATGGGGAGGTAGGCGCTTTGGGCTCTGCCCCCCACCCCAGAGCACCTTATCCCCATATTGATGGGGACAAGGGCCTCTTCCTGACAATCCTGGGCTGTGGTTGTCGGGGTCTGCGGGCAGGGAGCTTATTGGAATCTGGAAGCCCCCTTTAATGAGGGGGCCCCCAGATCCTGTCCCCCCATGTGAATGGGTATCGGGTACAGTGTACCCCTACCCATTCACCAAAAAAGTGTCAAAAAGTAATAACCACAAAAAACAGTTTTTGACAAGTCCCTTATTTAAAAATAAAAAATAGTGTCCCTCAATGTAAATCCATCTTCAATCAGGATGCCCGCCTGACCCGAAAAAAAAAAATCACCTTTTGGGAGGCCTCTCGCTGTCTGCCCGCTCTACACTTTGACAGTTCGTATATAGACATGGGGGGGGCCACCCGGCTACATCACTCGGTAGCACCACCCCCTTCTGATGTCACGTGACATCAGAAGGGGGCAGTGTCATCAGGTGACATAGCCGGTTGGCCCTGCCCCTTGTCTATATAGGAACTGTCAAAGCACAGAGCGGGCAGATGACGGAAGGCAAGAGCGTTTTTAATTTTCCTTCTCCAAGCTAACAGACTGAGTGACATGGCATTGCCCACTGACTGCTAAGTCTTTCCTGTGAAGGACAGAATTTCAGGGAAGCAGCACTGCAAGAGCCAGCAGCATTGAAAGTTGTAAACTGCAAGTTCTGGGGTAATAATTTTAACAACCCATTAACAGAGAATATTTGTTTTATTGTGTTCAATGTGTTAAGCTAAAAAAAAGGCTAAAAAGAGGTTTAATACTACATTAAACTATGTGAATCGTGCTAACTTTTGATCAATGTAAATGAGATCATAATGAAACCATTCAAAGTACAGGTGGTTCTGCAACTAAAACATCCTTTACCAAACAACTGATGTCCTATTATTATTATTACTGGTTTATGTAGTGTAATCCTCACTTACAGTGTAAGTATGACAAAAATGGGGTAATTAATACAATTGCAATTTAGTGTAATTAGCACAAATGTAACAAAGTTATTAACACTGTTTCCATAGATTTGCATTTAAAAACATTAAAACTAAGCACAAGAAAAAAAAAAAAGAATGTGCATCCTGTCCAAACATGCTGAAACATATTGGTGCAGTGGTCAAATAGCCCGAATTAGGAGGTAGCCAGGCTGGCGTTGTGTAAATATTTGCTCAAGGTCAACACATTGGTGGCCTGGTCATTAAGGGGGCAAAACCTTCCGGTCCAGAAGTGGTTAAATAAATGTATTAATTTTTTTGTCTAAGACAGCCATTCTCAGTCAGGTTTCTGTGAAGCCCTAGGGTTCCTCCAGAGCTGTGGCTAACTGAACTCCCATCTGATAGTGTCTCCATAGTTCCAGCTTTAATAGGACTTGGCATAGCTAGCCCAGCTGATATTTTGGCTACCATTGTAAGTAAGTGGGGCAATTATCCCACTGATTCCGCATGCAATGTAAATGGGCATTTTACCAATGGCCAGCAATGGACTAAACTTCAGGGGTTCCCTGAGACCTGAAAATTGTTTCAATAGTTCCTCTGGGTTTAAAAGGTTGAGAAAGGCTGGAGTGGGGGAACAAACTTTTCTTAAAGGTTAACTCTACTTTTGTGGGGAAAAAAATAACAAATAAAGAAAAAACAATATAGCGTATACAATTGAGACACAAATGATATTTTACTTGAATGTTATTAAAAATTACCTTTCCTTTTCAATCAGCAGTTGCTGTAATTTTCTGAAAATGCAATACAATATGGCTACCTGGAGGTGCTCTGTACACAGAATCTGGTCTGACCACACCCCAGAAACATAATTTCCTGCTTGTGTGATTGGCTCGCCAATTTTCCCAGAGGTCTTCCTAAGATACAAGTTAGATTTCTGGCATCACCTGCAACAGAAATATCATTTTTGGTGAGATAATCCCAATAGAAACACATCTAAAGGGTATTTCCTTATTAGTGCTCTGCAGCTGCACATCTGATTGATAATTATGAAACCACTCCCATTAAACCCACTCAGCACAGAGGCACAGAGGAACAAGCAGTGATTTCTCCAGAATAACAAAAGGTAAGAATCTGCAACAAAGGTTGTTATAATCCTTGTAATGTACAGAGATCACCCAGAGGGGAATGTTTTTTTTCTCACCAAAAGTGGAGTTACGCTTTATTATCATTTAAAGTACAAGCGGTATTATAGCAAAAAACAAAGATGGATTCTCAGTGAAAAACTACTTTATGTATATTACTTTTTTTTTTTAATTTTTCATTAGTATATAAAAGGCATAAATCAGATCATTGCATCATTAACGAGCATATATGACTATTCTACATAACTTTCTATAAACAACAAATTACCGTGTAGGGGGCCCATACCCCGGACTATTAATGCAACCAATGTAAGAAAAGATGGGGCTTTGCAAGCCAATGGGAGGAGGAGAATCAAATATGACACAAAATTGTCTAAAATATAGCTTTATTGTACATGTTAAAATTGATACAATACACAGGACTAGTTACCCATGTCTAACATAACTAAAATAAACAAACATATAGAATACTTCCCAAAAGGGAGTGCCGATAACCTAATATCAGAAGATGATGTTTAAGATCTCAGATGGAGCACTGTCTAGGGTCCCCAGCAAGCCAACGCGTTTCACACGAGGCTTCCTCAGGGCCAGAGAGACCAAAACAGACCGATATTTCCAATGCGACTCAAATCATGGCAGACAGGTAGAAAAAATTGTAGAAGTTATCCAGAACCAGTGATAGTATAGTATTATGTATATGACCAAAAATGGCAAAGATAATACCTGTGGGTTTCAATAGGGGGACATGCTTGTATGCATATTTGTATCCATATTATGAACAGGCCTGAATGGCTACTTTATATATTATAGTGGCAACATATGGTCAAAGTGTGTGGAGACATCTTAGTAAAATAGGTGCATCAATGTCTCCTGTGTCCTATATATATCTGGAGACTACAACTGCAAATAGCATAATCAACGCATGAGGCAGGTAATAATTACAATCTGTTCAGGCTGGTTAGCTAATACCAACAGCTAACCCATACAAACGCCAGGCAGAAGCAAGCCTGCAGCGTGTCCAAGCTCCGAGTGCCTGCCATAACTTTCTATGATTGCAAACCCTCCCTTCTCTCCCGACCCTGAAAAAAAAAAAGAAATATCCAGTTCCCTCCTGTTTGGCCCCCTACTACCCACACACACTACTAAGCTTCTTCTCTCCCAGGTATTATAATTCCTAACCCTGATCACCCATGCCCCGGTAGGTCCGCTCCCCAGCTGTCTCCGTTATCAACCTCAAACTCCCAGCAACTTTATATAATCCTTGATTTTTTTTTAAACTTCAGCCAATCCCCCATATTTCCAGGTATTTCGCACAAGAGTCCTCCGCTGTATATATAATTTCCTCCATAGATCTCGCCCAATACACCCTTACAGCCCAATCCCTCATATGTGGAGCTTCTGGCAACGGCCAAAGTGCAGGTATCAGGCTTTTAGCTTCATTAAGGAGGTTAGGCACTAACCTGTTCTTATATATCCTTTCCTTTTTCTCCGTGTTGTGAAACAGACAACTCCAAGGTTCAACCCACCTGGATACAGTCTCCTGTAATCTGGTGGATTAGCCTAACAATCCCTTCCCAAAAAACTTGAATCTTTGTGCACTCCCACTACAGATGTGGAAAGGTCCCAGAAGCTCCGTATCCCCTCCAACAAGCTGAGGATTTCTCTGCACTGAACATCTGGGCCCTCTGCAGGGTGAGATACCATCTAGCAAATAGCTTGTAACACATCTCTGTTGTCCTGAAATCAACCGATGAGTAACAAGCTCATTTCAACACTTTCTTCCTCTTTTCCTTGTCTTGGAGGGGTCCTAGTTCTTGTTCCCAGTTCATTAATATATGGTGGGTATACAGTCTCTGTCTTCTCTAATAAGATCTTATCTCTATCTCTAATAAGATCTATATTTTAGATACGCTGTGCTTAGTACAAGCAGGGAAGCTAAACAGTTTCTCCATTAGCCTTGTATTGTCCCTTCCCCGCAGAGGCTGTGGTAGAGAGTGCACAAAGGGCTGCAATTGTGTATATCTCCATTTATCAAGTGGCATGTTCCCCTATTTTTATGTTAGTTCAAAAAATGGTGCACAGTCGATTTCCTACCATTCCATCTCTTAACTGTATCATCTCTTTTTTTTGCCCATCTAACAAAGTATAAATAATCCTCTTTTCCTGGTTTAAAATAATTTGTGTCTGTTAATGAAATCAGCGGTGCATCATATTCCCAGTGAAATAACCTACATAAACTGTCCCAAATTCCTAACGTGTTCCTAGTCAGTGTTATTGGCCAAGTATCACGTACCTGGTGAAGACTGGAATGTTGTGGAGGCCTCTCTTGCTCCTCCTGTCTGACACTCCTGAAGGTGGGAACAGAGAGTGTAAGGCAAGGAGTGGCACGAGTGCCGTAGCAGCTAGCTGGTGGTGTTCACTCCGTAGGTGGGTACAGCTGGTAGTTGCAGTCCTTGGAACAGGGTGCAGTGGCAGCTTGGCACCAAAGCGTGGGAGCAGTAGCCAGCAGAACCGGGCAGTGAGGTACAGAATCAGCAAGCAAGCAAGTCCAGAAGATAAGCCAAGGTCGATAACAGCCGGGCAGTGCGGTACAGGGTAAGCAGGCAGATCAGAACCGTTTAAGCAAGCCAAGGTCAGGATAGTAAGCAACAGAGCAGAAGCACGGGCAGAGGCAAAGTCCAAAGGCAGGCCGGGTCATACACAGGTGAGAAGTAACAACAGATCAGGTCTCAGAACCACGGGAACAAGCTGAAGACCATTCAGCAACTGCTCACAGTATTAGAGCAGTTTAAATAGGCCACTGGGAGCCAAATGCTAATTGGTGAGTGCAGGTGTGCAATGTGCACGGGTGTGAGCGAAAGTCCGTACTGGCCTTCTGGTGGAGGAAATCCGGTTTACCTTACACCAAGTCTCGATATACTCGTGACACCCACACCATTTTTTTGGAGCAGCTACCCCCCCCCCCCCTCCCGACCCATTTCCCTTTGTTAGTACTGCATAGGCAATTTTTAGGAGTTTGTGTGCCCATATATAATTTAATACCATTGCCCTTAACTTCCTAAAGAAGGAATAAGGAAGGGCGATTGGGACCATTTGGAATATGTACAGTATATGAGCTTGGGGAGAATGTTCATTTTTACCACATTTATTTTACCCGACAAAGTCGCTGATGAGTATGTTTAAAATTTAAAATTTTAAAGCTTCCCATATTTTCCTAATTCCTCCAATACTATCGGGAGTGTTAGCCTGCTATTAGAGATAAAGAATAATACTTCATCTGCATATGTAGCCACCTTGTACTCCTTACTCCCCGCTCTAACGTCTCTGATATCCGGATTCTTACAAATACCTCCCAATAAGGGTTCTAGAGCTAGGACAAACAACATTGGGGAAAGGGGACACCATTGCCTAGTCCCCTTGTTCAGCTTGAAGGGAGGGGGGGGGGGGGCAAACTGCCATTCACTCTTATATTTGCCTTTGGATGGTAATAAAAGGCAGAGATCCATCTTATCATCCTTTCTCCTATTCCTAGGCATCTCAGAGTCTCAGACATGAAACCCCAATCGACCCACTCAAAGGCCTTTTCAGCATCTATAGACAGTAATACAGCCGGTATGCTCTTCTTTTTTACTTTATGGATCAAAAGGAGTGATTTAAGGCAGTTGTCCCTCCCCTCCTGACCAGACACGAAGCCTACCTGATCATTATATATCCGTTTCGGCAGTAAGGGTTTTATTCTTTCTGCTATTATTTTTGCAAAGATTTTTATATCTGTATTTAAGAGGGAGATTGGTCTATAACTCGTTGGTTCCCTGGGATCGTTCCCTTCCTTCAATATAAGATTTAAATAAGCAAGCAAAGACTCCTCTCTTAAATTCTCTCCTTCCCCCCGTGTGTTGAAGTACTTGCATAGTTAAGGAACTAAAATTTTTTGGAACCTTTTATAATACTCTTCCCCAGGGCCATGTTCTTTATCGCCCACCCCACCTCCTCCCGTGTGATCGAGGCTTCTAGGTTCTCTAGCTCCTCTTTGGGTAGTTTTGGGAGATCAAGCTCCTGCAGGTATTCCCTCACAGCCAGATCTTTCTTACCCCTATCCCTGCCTTTCTCTTTCTGTCTAACATTGTAGAGCTGACTGTAATACGAGTGGAACACCTGAGCAATATCTGGGGACGAATGCACAATTTCTCCATTCTCGTTTTTAATCTTGGGGATATGGCATGAGTTTTCTTTCTCCCTCACTACTTTTGCTAACCATTTCCCAGGTTTATTTCCCTATTGATATTTTTCTTTTATAACTATATGAAATGCACTTTTTATCTCCTGCTCCATAATTGCCATCAACTCCCCTCTTTTCTTGATCAACTCTTCCTTCTCTGGGATGCCTTTGGGTCTAGTCCTTTGTTCCAATATATGTATCTCCCTAAGTAATTGATTCCTCCTCTCCTTCCTGTCCTTTTTTCTTTGTGTCCCAATACCTATTATTATCTCCCTTATATAAGCCTCGTGCGATTCCCACAAGGTGGTTTGTGAAATCTCTGGTGTATCATTGATAACGAAAAAACTCTCCATTTCCTTCTTCACTTTCTCGACTATCCTGGGATCCTGAATGAGCGAGTCATTCAGTTTCCAGGTCCTACCCCTAGACACTACTGAAAGTAGATCTAACTGTATTATCACCGGGGCGTGATCAGAGAGTGTAATGGGCTTAATTATCGCATCCTCAAGAGAGACTAGAAGTTGATGCTCTATTAAAATATAATCAATCCTTGAATAAGACCCATGTACTGAAGAATAACAAGTGTAAACTCTAAGTTCTGGGTGTCTCACCCTCCAGGCATCCACTAGTTGGCACTCACTCAATAATATCCTGGTTTTATTCTGCCTTTGTAGTGGGAGACGGGAAATCTCAGTCGATGAGTCTAGACATGGGTCCAGCCCTATATTTAAATCTCCCGCTACAATAAGCCTCCCCTCCTTGAATGTCATCAATCTTTTCAGGGTTTTCCTCAAAAACTTATTTGGGGAGTAAATATTTGCAACGGTATACTCCATATCGGATCATCTTCTCTTGATAAATAAAAAATAAGTAAAAAAATGATAAATAAAAAACAGTCCCTCTGGGTCTACTAGCAGCTCCTTCAGTGTGAACACAGTGCTCCTATCGAATCCAATAACCACCCCCCTTAACCACTTTACCACCGGAGGATTTTACTGTCTTACATCCAGGCCACTTTTTGCGATTCGGCACTGTGCGACTTAAACTGACAATTGCACGGTCGTGCGACGCCATAACCAAACAAAATTTACGTCCTTTTTTTCCCATAAACAGAGCTTTCTTTTGGTGGTATTTGATCACCTGTGCGATTTTTACTTTTTGCGCTATAAACAAAAAAAGAGCGTACATTTTGAAAAAATAACAATATTTTTCACATATTTTTAACATGAAATTCCCCCCAAAAAAATGTAAAAATCAGAATTTTTTTAAATTTTTGGCCAATTTGTTTTCTGCTACCTATGTTTGGCAAAAAAAAAAATAACAATAAGCGTATTTTGATTGGTTTGCGCAAAGGTTATTGCGTTTACTAACTAAGGGAAAGATTTCTGTCATTTTTTATGTTTTTTTTTTTAACGAGTAATGGCGGCGATCTGCGATTTTTTTTGCGGGACTGCGACATTGCGGCGGAAAGATCGGACCCTTGACTGACATTTTTGACACTTTTGGGGATACCAGTGACATTACTGCAGTAATCAGTGCTATATATATGCACTGTTACTGTAAAAATGACACTGGCAGGGAAGGGGTTAATTTTATTGGAGAGGGAGGGGTTAATGTATGCCTGGTGCTTACTAACGTGTGTGGGGGGAGGTGACTGAGTGACACAGGGACAGATCGCAGGTTCAGCTATGCTGAACCCTGCAATCTGACCCTGCCTGTCACTTAGGAGATCCGCCCGCTTGTGTTTACACAAGCAGGCGGATCTCCACACTCGATACCCCGACGATCGGGGAAGAGCAGTGGTGATCGCTGCTGCTCCTCTCCTGGCCCAACTCCCGCTGTGACTGATTACTGCGGGAGCGAGCCTCCGGTGGCGCGCGCGCGCCCCCGAGAAAGGGGAGTGTCTGGCGACATAGGTCTACGTCGCCAGACGATAACCAACCACTTTGCCGCAGTAGAGCTCTAGTGAGCAGACGGCAAGTAGTTAAATGGCTCGAGATCGAGTCACCGTATAACCAGGTAGGAAAGAACTGGGAAGACAATTTAATTCCTGATGTATGTGTGATATGTGTTTCTTGTAGGAAGACTACTCCAGCCTCATAATGGTGCATTTCTTTAGTTACTTTATGTCTTTTGCTAGGTGTAGTTAGGTCTCTGACATTATATGACACCAAATTTACCAGAGCCATGGACAGCCAAAGGAGTAGCTAGTACCTCTTTTCCTTGACTTAACTGCTTTATAAAGTAAACTTTGCAGACTTACAGACAGAAGAGACATGACGTAGGTTTCAGAAGAAAATAAAACAAATGTATTTTAATGCAACGGTGCAAAAGGTGAAGCAATTATTTCCTGACATCTCCCTTTTGTTCCACTTACATTGATTTACTATAAAATAAAAAATGAGATTTTAAACAAATTTATTAACTTCAATGTAGACCTTTGGAAAAATGTAATAAGTTACCTAGCAACACTAAACATTTTTTTATTTAATTACCTTGCCTAGGACCACCTCAACAATGTTGAACGCTACAAGATTATTACAAAGCTACTAAATATTGACCTGTTAAGGGAATTCATACTATAGGATCTAGTTCCAGCTGTTAGTCATTTGTTAGTTCTGGTCAGTACTTACTAATGACAAATCTCATTCTCAGCATGTGTTAGCTTTTGTTACCTGTTATATTGCAATTAGTATACTTTGGCTTTGACATTGTTTAACAATTTCAACTCTAGGCTCTGCATGCCTTTATTATCTCTACAGGTATTTTTGTCCAATATAAATTATTGTGATGCCTTCATAAGACAATTGGGTAGAGCCAATAAAAGCGGTCTCCAAAGGGCAAGGAATTTTCATAATTTTTTTTGGTGGAATCCAGATTTGATATTTATATGAAAACCGAACAAGGCTAGAACAACTGTATACTTTGTTACTACTAAATCTACACACTCTTTAGTAAAGGAAAGTGTTTTGAACCATCTGGTTCTATGATAATGTAACATGAATATGGATAAAAACAATGAGGTTTAACATGTATCTAAACCCAAAAGTGGAAATGTAATATATTGCAGCCTAATAATCCTTAGATGTAGTGGCTTTGTTCCTTTATTTTCCCCTTGTGATCCAGCCAATAATACACTTCTTGTCTTAGGGTGGCTCCTCTCTCTGGCTTGGTTCAAACCAATGCGCGTATGCCGGACGCATTTGCTCATGCCTGTGTTTCCCACAGAAAAAGGTTCATGCACCTTTTTCAAAATGCAGCCGGCAAGAAAATTGCATGGACTTTTTGACCATGAAGTTTCCCTGTGGTTCCTGCATCTGCAAACGTGTGGGGGTGCCATTCAGAATGAATGAATAGCATTTGATCACAGCAGCAGGTTTTCACTGTAAGTGATTGGGTTTATTGCATTGAGCATCTATGAAGGAACAACTAAGACACACTTGGACAGTGATTGGGAGCATCTGATCATGTGACTGCTGTGACAGCCAATCAGAGCAGTCACGTGATCAGATGGCCCACCTCTGTCCCCCCCTCCTCTACATCTAGGCTCTCCTAAAGAGCCAGGGAAGGATTGCAGGAAGGGGTTACACGGTTACAGCAACTGTTTTTATTTCTATTTGAGATAAAGGTCTTATCTCAAGTCTTAAGCCTGGTACATACTACAAGTTTTTTTTTGTTAAACCGAGTGGGTTGAATGAAAAAAAAAACTGTCAGCTCCGGTCAGGGCCGCTGTACTAACCATGCAAAGTTAGTACAGTAATCTTCCCTGCTGAGTTGTTGTGTTCTGACAGGGGGTGGCCACCCACCAGAACACCCCAATCAGTGTTCTCTGCCTTTGACTGAAAGCGCTGAAGGGGAGCCGGTGGGCTGCTGGTTTTTCCAGCATGCTCGTCCGACAGAAGCCGTCCAAACGACCGGCTTCTGTCAGATAGACTGACATACACACGGGCCGGATGTTGGCCGAATGTTTTTTTAACCGTCCAATGTCTCCCAACATTCAACCCATGTGTATGGGGCTTTACAGACTCCTGCACTATAAACATTATATTGTACATTACATGCTTACCTCTGATCAAAGTGTTTATTGTCTCAACAGTTGCTGATTGCTCATAAGATCTTGACTATTTTGAAGCTCTTCTTTAGGTAGATTCACAAAAAGTGTTAGCTTTCTCTTGTTTTATAAGTATAATAAACCAGAAAAAAATATATACAAGGTTTACCAGATTGGTTCACATTTCTCTGCCCATAAGGTAGGTGCCTTACCAGCTTGTCACTGAGGCATCAATAGAACATAGGTGGATGACTGCACTCAATAAAACACTTATTTATTATAATAATTTCATAAAACAATACAGCACAACAGGTGAGATGAGATTGCCAACACGTTTCACGCTACAAATCTCTTAATCGTGTCCAAATGTGGTCATTCACCTGTGTTCTCTCTTTTCATGTGCACAAAAGCATCTGGTTTATGCATTTAAGACTAACCTATCTAGCCCTGTAATTAGGAAATTGCTATACATACCTTTTTTGAAGCCGGGTCGAGTCTCCAGCAGAGGAAGCTCTGCAGAGGAGACAACTGACAACGGCTGGGAAATAAATGTGCAGTGACGTCACCCATAAACCTACTATGTGGCTTCCATTGTCAGCTGCGGCTTCTGCACCCGCCTCCACACAGAAGCCGTAACTGACAGCTCAGTGTGGGACCAGACCAGAGCGGCTTCAGAAAAGGTATGTATCGCAATTTCTTCTTTACAGGGCTAGATAGGTTAGTCATACATCCTGGATGCCTGAATATTTAGAGATTTTAGTGTTAGGGTGAACTTCTACTTTAACCCCTTGCCGACCGCCGCACGACTATTAACTGCGGTGGTCAGCCCCTCACAGGCAAAGTGACGTAGGTCTATGTCGCTAGCCTATGAGGCTCTAGGGAGCGAGAGTGCAGTCACGGACCCCCCCGCGTGTGTGCCCGGCGGACTTGATGTCCGCCGGGCACTCGCGATCTTCTGTTACACCGGAAGAAAGGCAGGCGGCTAATGTAAACAAAGCCGCCTGTCATTCTTCCCTGTGTAAGAATGGAGATCACACGGTTCTACTATGTAGGACCGTCGATCTCTGTTCTTACACATGTAGCCACAGCCAATCACAGTTATAAACACGCCCCTAGTGACACACTTAACCCCTCCCTCTCCAATAAATTATGAAAATCTTTCCCTTAGTTAGTAAACTCAATAACTTTTGCGCAAATCAATCAAAGTACGCTTTTTGCGATTTTTTTTACCAAACATAGGTAGCATAAAACAAATTGGCCTAAAATGTTAAAAAATATAGATTTTTACATTTTTTTGGGGGGGAATTTCATATAAAAAAATGTGAAAAATATTGTTATTTTTGCAAAATTGACGATCTTTTTTTGTTTATAGCGCATGATCAAAAAATCGCACAGGTGATCAAATACCACCAAAAGAAAGCTCTGTTTGTGGGAAAAAAAGGACGTCAAATTTGTTTAGGTACAGCGTTGCACGACCGCGCAATTGTCCGTTAAAGTCACGCAGTGCCAAATCCCAAAATAGGCCCTGGTCAGGAAGGGGGTAAAATCTTCTGGGCTTAAGTGGTTAATCATTTTAGGGTACCCAGAGCTGCCAACAAGCATCTTCTAAAGTTCATTACTGTGATTTTGATGTTTTATGTTATATGTGCCACATTTTCGTTAATCTGTTTTCAGTGATCCCAGACATTGCTCTATATTTTTCTGTTTGACTTCTATACTGAAGCATACATGCTGGTGTGCTGCTGGATCCTAAATGAGTTTGCTTAAGAAAGTGGACTTTAAAAGTAAACTCCTGCCGATTCTTTTTTTCAGAGCTGTTAATCCAACAACCTGTATCTGCAAGCGTTTTTTTTTTTTTATGTTTCCATAGTATATTGATTAGGCAAAGAGGTAAATAGATGTACAGGAACACAATATCCTCTAAGAACAAGCAAAGTATGCAGCCTAGGAAAATAAAAAATAGAAATATAACATTTTAATAGCAAATCTGGACATCACTTTCCCAACCATACACTAAATAATGGTGATACCTATAAGAGTTGTATTTCAACGCTAAGAACTAAGAAAATACATATAAGTAATATAATAGAATTCAGGAGTGGAAAAATTCATGATTAGATTAGAATGAGAAGAACAACATACTACTCGTTAGATGCGATTAAATAACAAAACGAAAAAATAAAACATTCTCAAACTGTTCACAGTCTGAGTGAGATTTAAAGTACATTTTTCCATTGCCCATAAAAGGAAAAGGAAAAAGTTAAATATTTTTAACCCCCAATCTCACAAAGATATACTCACTTCTCTTTCGCTCTCCCATCTTTAAGGGTGACTATGATTGGTTTATTGTTGGTGCCAAATTCCTAGGTTGCCCACGCCACTTCTTCTTGGATAAGACAGCTACGCACCTGCAAGTACCCTTCGCCATGTTGTGTCAAACCCCTGGCCTTAGCCCCACTTACAACATCCCTGGCTATAGGCCTTGATATTTAAAAAAAATGGAATGTCCACACAAGTATTATGTTTTTTTACCCTTTTTTTCTACACTTTACTGTAGTGTAGCACAGACCCCTGACATGCCCCACTGATTGGATTAGGTTCTCTTTCCATTCTGGTATACATGCAGCCAGGCACACGACCACTCGAACAGTCTCAATATTCAATGACCAAGCCAGGAGTTGTCTTTTTTTATGCTTTAATACTGGTCAAACTTGGTTTGGGGTGCAGGGAAGCTTTGGGATACTTCATATTTACTGCGCAAAGTAACTTGAGGACACTCTCTGATCTGTGTACTATTTTCAGGGAAAACTCTCTCTTGGCAGAGACTAAAATCACAAGCAATCCTGGAACTCCCAGCATGGGTTATGCAGCAGACAGCCACTAGGATCCTACTTCCAGGTCTCTGCTCACCTCCATTCCAATATTGGCCAGACACTTCACCTGTGAATCTCCAGGCCAAATCCTCAGTGAACCTCCTTGATTTGGCCCCCAAGTTCGCACTGAGCTGGGACCTCAATGAACTTCTGCAATAGGCCCCCAGCTCCCACTGAGATGGGACCTACACAAACTCTCTGCAAGTGTCAGCTAACCGCACCCCTTTAAGCTGGGATCTTCTCATCCTGGACAAAAATTTGCTGAAAATTATCAGGACCAGAATCTGCCCCTTCCACCCACCTATAGTCTAGAACCCACTAAATGACAGGAAGAAATAGTTGAGTAGTCTTCAGCCAGTGAGACCCAGAACAGCCAAAAATGATCACATACTGCTCCAATGTTTGCAGAGGAGCCAAAAAGATTATATTTAACAAACCACTCTACCAATTTATTCTGGGTGGGTGCTGCAGTGGTTTCCAGAGATGTCCATGACTTATAACATCATATTGACATACTGACAGAACGTTTCAGCACAGAATGCCACACAAAGAGAAGCAGACATTCTGTAGTTGTCATTAGGACACAGAACACCAGCACATAATTTGTAAGCCATCTTCCCTTTTCACCTCCTCTCTCCTTGGGACACCACAGAGATGGGACCAGTTCTCCGTGTATACTTAGATCAAAGCATTCAGCTTATGTCAAAGAGCCTAATCAAGTTGCATTTTTTTAGTATATCAGTCTTTATCTCTTAGTCCTTATCTATAGCTCTGTCCAGCCTGGCACACTCCCCAATGACACACTCATACCCAAGCATACTAGTGCTCACTTCAGAGGACACTTGGCCTGGCCTAAAATGCCTTTTGCATCCCGCTCACATTCCATGTCGGACTATAAAAGAGTCAGGAGGACGACTACAGCTTGTTCTTCTGGGTGTTGAACTACCTTAGTTAGAGTTTCAGACCTATGAAGGGCCCTTGGCAGTAGCTGACTACATCTGAATAGCTCTGAGGTGTTTAGTTCCCATTCCCCAACTCACTAGGCTCCTCCCATCCTGTCATTAATATGGGCAGGAACTTCACCCACTACAGGAAGGTTTCATAGAGGCCCAATTACTTAATTCCCTTTACCACACTCTTTTTGGGAAAGAGCCACCCAGTGTCAGACTAGCTAACTGCACCTGCTAACAAATCACTGTGCTTAACTGCTGAGAACATTGGGAAATACCTGCCACTTCCAGGTGTGGACCAGCATGTACCTCACTCCCCCTCCTGTGTGAGAGCATTAGTTGCCTCCAGATTGGCCCAACACTGCCACTTGGGCATCTCTAGCTAGTTGACTTAAAGATTACACAAAGTTTTTTTTCTCAGTCCTGATGACCAAGTGGAGAAGTGCAGGACTCAGGAAAAGTTAGCATGTACTGAAGGGAATGCAAAAAGCCAAGTGAACCTTTTCTTTTACACTGCATGGGCAAAGCAATGGTTCATTTTTAACATACATGGGAATAGGCATAAAGTACTTAAAGTAAATGTGACTATTAATGAGCAAACTGGCTTGGGTACAATTCCCTGGAGGTTCACTCAACTCTGCACCCAAATCTAATTAAAAAATCAAATGTTTCAAGGCAGTCTGCAAGCTTTTAGGCAAAAAAGACATAGATAGCTGGGCACTGTCATGGAAGACATGTACAAAAAAAACGTTTTAAAAAATACCATTCTTTTTGGGTAATTTAAAAGGCTTAAAGAGGAACAATAAAAATATGAAATTCCTTTAAAATGCATACTGGCACGTTAACTCTAACATGAAGTGGAACACCTGTAGGATATATTCCAGAAAAAAAAATATTGTCACTAAATTACATTTCTAACTTGGCTTTGTTCTGTTTGTTTCCAGGACACAGGGCTGGAATTTAGGTTGGTAATTCCAAGGTTACAACCAGCAAAACAAAAAAACAGCAATCTGTGTTAGACTGAGCATGCAGCCTCACTATCCAGGAAGGAAAAGGTCCAGTCCTGGTGTGGATTATAAGAAGAATTCCACAATTTATTCATTTTTCGGAAGGGTCACTGTCACCCATCTCTTTTTTTGCCATATTTGGTCAATGAAGTCACCCAAGAAGCCCGCTGTCTTGATTCCAATGTGGAAAAAAAGCCAGCAATGGGAAGTCATTAATTGAATTTAGTGGAGGTAGTGATTTTGCCACTAAATGAATGACTTCCATTTGCAGCTTGAGGTTTGGATGGGTGAACTGGCAAAATCTGGCCATTTATTTCACCCATTTGGCGAGCCCAGAATAATAGAGTTTAAGTAGAACTCATTATCAGTTTGAACTCGAAACTCACTTCCAACGTGAAAACAAACCTGAGCAAATTTCGAGATGAAGAAATGACAATATATAAGCAGAGGTTACCTCCAGTGAAAACCCCATGTTAAAACATTCAGTAGATCTAGTGATATTGGCAGCTATGCAAATCTTGATTTTACTTAAAGCTAAAGTAAAGTCTGCTATAATTTTTTTTTTTTTTTAGGCCTCCAGGTGTGATATGCCATAATGTACTAGTATGCACTGAATATTAGTACATTATGCCATGGTGTCCTGCAACGCAGCGCTGGGACCGATCCAGCGGGCCCCCGGCACTTCCATCTTCGCCCGGTCTTCCTTCCGGGTCCAGTGCCTTCGGCCACATGATAGGCCAGGCCGTGATGCACAGGAGTAACATCACTGCGGCATGGATCGGTGGCCGGTCAAAGCCGTAAATATTTGCTGAGCTGAGCTGGGCATGTGTGATATAGCGAACATGACAGCTGACAGACAGAAGGATGCATTTATGGCAGAATGGACCAATAGGGTCTCTTCTGTCATAAATACCCTGCCTGTCAGCCATTTGATTACTCATCAATTTTACTTTCACTTTAAAGTGGAACTGCACTGCATCTGAAACCAAAAATGCTATTTAATTCATTTGTATTATTCAAAGCAAACTCTCCCATCCATCTATGTCTCCATGCTTTATTTTGCTGAGAAATCATTTTGAAACACACCTCCCTAGCATTTCTGGTCATGGCCTTCTTCAGTAAGGGCAGATGATTCATGTATCATTTACTTCCTGGAATCCATCTACCCCTAGCTCAGGCATAGGCTGAGCTGAGAACCCTCCCTTCTCTCCTGAAGACTCCTGGTATGTATGACATAGGAAGTACCTTAAGAAATGTAACAAAAAAGTTTAAAGCAAATAAATATGATATACTTTCCTATCTATTTAATAATGCTAGCAGCATAAGGATTAAAAATAGTCCATGTTGAATGAGAGAGTGAAGTTCCACTTCAAGATTGCTCTCTTTAACTACTACAACATTTTTTTTTAATCCCAGTGCAATCCTCGTTGTCCAATTGGGAGGTTTGATACAGGCTAATTTTTAAAATAAAAGCATTTGCATATATCTTCATCTGCCTATATCTCAGAATATACTGAGCATTTTGACAAGCGGTTTTCAGAGGTTATCCTCATTATATTTTCAGTTTCAATTGCATGTTTGTTACAGATTCATATTGCAGGTACTTTCCAACTGTAACTAACATGGAAGAAAACCTTGAAATGCTTTTAAGGGACACAACCTACATGCCAAGGGCCTTTGATTTGATCCGATATTGTTATAGTCTATAAGGCCACCCTACTGATTAAACCACCCAAGTCTCCAGCGGGCTAAGTGAATTTTCCCATTATAGGCCTCAGCAGGGGGGAACTAACTTTAACTCGCTTTCCTTCTGGAGTCTCTGAGAAATATAAAATTGCTAGGCGCTACAATAAAATTGAAGAGTGTTTTAATACACCATTTTTTACCAAAAACGGTTGGCCTAACCTTCAAGTTACACTCAAAGTAACTGTCTGACATTTAGTTTGTTTGAGCAATAAACAATTTCCATGTCTTTTTCCCATGAAATACTAGTTTTTAACATATTTTAGCTATTATGCATTTCAAGGCTGCTGTTCTTCTTCAGCATCTTTTAGCTGCTCTCTGTCTTGATACACTTGTTTAGCTTTGGCTGCACACTATTGCTGGGGTCTGGCCTCGATATGATTACAACGGTAGATCATGATTGTGAAATGTGTGCTGACACACCTCTAGGGGCGCATGTGACAGAGTGACAATTCAGGAGATGAAAAAGCTGTCACTCCATAACAGGGAGTGCCTGAACAAGGATCTTTATAGCCAGACCAGCATGTGCTGTATTAACCACATGTGGACCGTGCTATAGCCGAATCATGGCTACCCAGGGGCGTTGCTAGGTGAGAAAAAGACCAGGGGCTTCAGCCCAAAGGTAAATTTGATAACCCCTCCCACATTTTAAAGTAAGTCCCGCCCAAGCTCCCACCAATGCCCCACCCCTGCTCAATGACTCACCATAAAATGTATTATGAACCCATTATGACACCAATACACACGAGTCACCGACATAATCCACAGCACTGTACACTGCATGAGAGGAGCTTACACTCTAATGTCACCTCATAGTCACACATTATTATCATTAATACTTATTTATATAGCTCTGACATATACCGCAGCGCTGTACAGAGAACACTGAGCCAGTCACATCAGTCTCTGTACCAGAGGAGCTTACAATCTGATGTCCCTCCACTGGCTAATAAGCGGAAAGATTATTTTCTATGACTAAGGCCATTCATCTCCCAGTTATAACAATGAAAATGCACATAGGATACATGGGGGAAGAGATATCAGGGTGCACTGCTGGGCTCTGAAAAAATTGAATATTTGGGGAAGATATCCTGCCCCACCCCTACCATCTTTCTAACTGGAGGGAAGATTTGGCGGTGTATATAAGGAGATAAACAGGGAAAATCAGCACCCCAGGATGTTCATATGTGGGCATAATGGGGGGAAGGTATTACAGGTCACACCCCAGGTTGTCTACATATTAGGGTGACTTGAGGGGGGGGGGGGGGTTTAATACTAGTTGTGTCCAGGGTGACTGGAGGGACATATTTACATATTTCAGGTTGCAACCCCTGCCTGTTTTATATACCTGGGTGACTGTTAGAAGATATTTATTTTTGTTGCATCCCTGGGCTGTATTACATGTTCAGGTGAGTGGGGGAAGATATTTTAGATTGCTCCCCTGGATGTGTTATATGATGACAAGCTGGTTGGCTATCTGTCTTCATGTAAGGGACCCCTTTCCCTCCCCATTCCCCGAACAAGCAGTTCACCCCACCTGAAAGAAGACGTCTTCCTGTGTCTCATCCTGGGAGTGTGGTGAGTGTTACAGCTGTCCTCTTATCAGCAAATCAGCTGATCATGATGTAAAAACATTTGCCAGTTATCCGCATTCCTTTCCTATCCCTGTCACAGCATGAAGAGAATGGGAGCCGGTAACCGCCAAGTATTAAAGTGGACATCTACACTGATAATCAAGGCAGTGATCTTTAGTGGCCTGATTATCAGTGCAGCCCCAACAGTGCTCATCAGTGCAGCCTATTAGTGCCAATTAGTGCCCATCAGTGCTGCTAATCAGTGTCCATCAGTGCTGCCAATCAGTGCATCCTATATGTGCCCATCAGTGCCGCTTATCAGTGCCCTTCAGTGCCAACTATTAGTGCCCTCTAGTACTGCCTATTAGTGCCCATTAGTGCTGCTTATCATTGCCTATCAGTGCCCATCAGTGCTGCCAATCAGTGCCTCCTCATCAGTGCCGCCAATCAGTGCCCATCAGTGCCGCTTATCAGTGTCCTTCAGTGCCACCTATAAGTGCCCTTTAGTGCGGCCTATTAGTGCCTATCAGTGCTGCTTATCATTGCCTATCAGTGCCCATCGGTGCCACATATCAGTGCAGCCTCACCAGTCCCGCCTCATCTCTGCGACCTGATCAGTGCTCATCAGAAAAGGGTGTTGGGCGCTTCTGACCAAGCCAGAGAGGAGAAACAGGGGGATTCACCGTTGTAAGAGGGATGCAGGGGATGTCTCCAAAGTCTAGTAGGGAATCGTTACAGTAGGCTGAGTACTAGGCTGCGCTGGCGGGAGAAACTCCGAGGAATCCGCTAGTAAACATGAAGAGAAAAACAGGCGCCATGTAATCAACCATATATTTATTGCACAACAATTAACATAGTATCTTACACTGAGGTAAGCTTCAGTCCGTGTCTCAGCAAGTCCAGCCGCACAATCCGGCCGTCCACCGGCCCGGAGGTGACGTCACAGGAAGCTGGTCCGGAAGGATGGTTACAGCGGAAGCCACGATGGAACGCAAGCTCCCGGAAATGACGCAACGCGTTTCGGAGCATGCGCACTCAGCTCCTTTCTCAAGCGCTCAAGATACTATGTTAATTGTTGTGCAATAAATATATGGTTGATTACATGGCGCCTGTTTTTCTCTTCATGATCAGTGCTCATCAGTGCTGCCTATCAGTGCCCATCAGTGCTGCCTATCAGTGTTGCCTCAATTGTGCCCATCGGTGCCGCCTATGAATGGCTATCAGTGCTGCCTATCAGTGTCCATAAGTACAGGGCACATCAGTGAAGGAGCAAAAATTACCTGTTTGCAAAGTTTTATGACATTTTTTTTCCAAAATGTGGGGGAATGTTTTGTCTTTTTTTCATTTGTTTAGAAAAAATAAAAACCGAGTGGTGAATAATTGCCACCAGAAGAAAGCTCTATTTGTGTGAAAAAAAATTACAAAAATATTATTTGAGTACAGTGTTGCATGACATGTTGCATTTGTCATTCGAAGAGCGACCGCGCTGAAAGCTGAAAATTGGCCTAGGTAGGAAGGGGGTAAAAGTGCACAGTAGACCTACGGATAAAAGGCTGTGCTGTGGATGGGATCCAGTCGCCTTAAGGTCAGTAAATTCTGACCTTATTGAAGCATACCCATATGGATAATTTGATCCGGGAACCCTACGCAACCAGGCATGTAACCAAAAACACAGAAATAGAGAGAGGGAAGGTACCCTCTCTGGAAGGTTGCTAAAGAAGAGCTCACAGGGATTGGTTTGTGCAAAAACAAAATATAACCTTTATTAAATTTGGGTGCAGTACATACAAGAAATATGGAAATCAATAGGATAGATACAAAAAAATAAATAAAAAACTACCTAGTTACAGATTGAGACTCGGTAGCTGATGGCCGACCCCTCGGGTCGGTGTCGGTTGTGCATGAAATGCAAATGCATCAACCTTGCCTGGCACCTGTGGCACCTACTGGGGTTCTGTTTTAGGAGCTTACTATGGGGAGCGGGTGACGTATGATAAATTCATTTGAGTCACCAATTCACTCAACCCTGTGTGTAGAGGTGTCTACTGCTCTGTATTCAGTTTATGTAAAAATGGTGTGTACCTTGGAAAAGCTTAATGGTGAGTATGGTAATGATGGGCAGAGGGCAAACGGACCTGCTTAAGGTTAGCAAGGACTGTCCATGTTCGGGTGATATAGAATGCACATAATTGCAACCAATCTAAGATTTAAGGAAGAATATGGTATATCACAAATCTAAATATACACATAAAAAGGGTGGCCACCCGACATATAAACAGTTGCTGATTCCCTGTGGAGATCTCAGGGACTGTTCGGCACTTCCATAATCATAGGGACAGAAAGTCCAATCATGTGATGGGGGTGGTGTATGTATCACCCGGTAGGTATGGGACACGGACAAGATCTTACTGGATCTACAGTTGGCGGGGGCAATGAAGTATTGATGGGACTTCAGTCTCAGCCCGTGGTGCAAGGAGGGAGCAGGCCAATCCGGAACTGGGGAGGTATTACCACAGCAAAGATAGGGATACAGGATATACCTGTCTTCAAGTGTATGTATTGATACTGATCAGGGATGGGGCCCACCTAGTCAGAGGAAAAAGGGTTTAATAGCGGTGATCCATCCATAATCCTGGGTCAGTCCATCAAGGATAAGTAACATACAGTGTCTGTGTGTGGGGATCGTATCGCTCACCTTACCTCTCTGATTGACTCAAATGTGGGATGAAGAAGTCCAGTACCTCTGATCAGTCATCTACTCACAGTGGATGGTGTGTCTCCTCTTGTCCCTTGCAGTGGGATGCTCACCCTGGCCGGTGCTCAGACCTCCGGAAGTGCAGCCGGGAAGCTCTCTCACTCCGATGCTCTGTATCAGGCAGTGAGATGCCGCCGCTCCTGCGGCGCTGCTTGCTTCTGGCGTCCCACGTGGGTGTGCCGTGCTGGCCGTGCTGGTCCTCTAGAAGGTAGGTAAGCTTCCTACTGTGCCTGTCAGGTGCTGGCGTCGACCAGTTGACTAGTTTCGCGTGCCCTGCGCACGCTTCTTCAGAACTTAAAATGGTGTAGTCTCTTTGGGCAGAATAAATAGTAGTCCTGATTTTTTTGGCAATTGATTTCAGCTGTCCCATAATGCAGACTATCGCCATCTTGTGGTCAGACAATGATATCACATTTGTAAGTGCTCAGTGGCAAAGAATATTTAAAAACAAAACGAACATATAAAAACATATGTACAGATCTTGATGAGAGTATTCTGACTTTGTGGCTTGTCAATTTACAAAGATGGTAACATAGCTATTTATGTACTACGTATGCCGACTCTTCGGAGGGCCAAAAGAAAGGCGGGTCTAAAAACTAGGGAACAACTCCTAAAACCCAAGGACACCAACATGACTGATCAGAACCCGGCAACACAGCCTCGACTGATCACGAGATTCTGTAGCCAATGGCAAGAGGTCCGGACAGTGCTGGAGAGACACTGGCATGTCCTACAAAAAACCGATAGGTTGAAAGATATAGTAGGCCCTAGACCATCATTATTTGCAAGAAGGGCAAAAAACCTAGGGGACCATCTTATGCACTCTGAGTTTACCAAAGACAATACTCAGAGAAGCTGGCTCACTGATCTCCCCAAAATGAAGGGCATGTTCCCGTGTGGACACTGCCATATCTGCCGCTTTGTCGAGAAAACGGATGTTTTCACGGATGCATTTGGCTCTAAGGAGTACAACATCACCTCCTTTATAAATTGCAGTTCCTCACGAGTACTGTATCAAATCATATGCCCCTGCAAGAAAATATACGTTGGGAAGACCAAAAGAACCCTTAGGATAAGAATAGGCGAACATCTAAAGAGCATTAGGCTCAAGGAGGAAACCCCCATTGCCCAGCATTTTCTTGAAACACATGGAGGTGATGCAAGAGGGCTCAAGGTGAAAGGGTTCTGGACCCTTAACATCTCGGCACGTAGGGGTGACTTCGATAGAATACTCCTGCGTGAAGAGAAAGCCTGGATCTTTAGGCTAGGAACCCTAACACCATCTGGACTGAACAATGAGCTCAGTTTTAAGGTATTCCTAGATCCTTAGTGCACCCATTTCATGGAGTAATCAGATGGTTAAGCCACTAGGACCTCATCAAACTCTAAGAGGAGGAACACTGGCCCAGTCTGCTACAAAATTATATCCATCCTCAACCTGGCCCAATGGGCAAATATCCAGATACTTCGGTTAGCCCCTATATGTCCTCTAACAATTCCTTCCTCTATGGTGTTGTATGAGGATATATAGGGGCTATATATAAGAACCTCCCACAAAGAATATAGGGAATTTCGCAAAATAATACATTTGAGTCAATCAGAGAGGTAAGGTGAGCGATACGATCCCCACACACAGACACTGTATGTTACTTATCCTTGATGGACTGACCCAGGATTATGGATGGATCACCGCTATTAAACCCTTTTTCCTCTGACTAGGTGGGCCCCATCCCTGATCAGTATCACTACACACACTTTAAGACAGGTATATCCTGTATCCCTATCTTTGCTGTGGTAATACCTCCCCAATTCCGGATTGGCCTGCTCCCTCCTTGCACCACGGGCTGAGACTGAAGTCCCATCAATACTTCATTGCCCCCGCCAACTGTAGATCCAGTAAGATCTTGTCCGTGTCCCATACCTACCGGGTGATACATACACCACCCCCATCACATGATTGGACTCTCTGTCCCTATGATTATGGAAGTGCCGAACAGTCCCTGAGATCTCCACAGGGAATCAGCAACTGTTTATATGTCGGGTGGCCACCCTTTTTATGTGTATATTTAGATTTGTGATATACCATATTCTTCCTTAAATCTTAGATTGGTTGCAATTATGTGCATTCTATATCACCCGAACATGGACAGTTCTTGCTAATCTTAAGCAGGTCCGTTTGCCCTCTGCCGGTCATTACCATACTCACCATTAAGCTTTTCCAAGGTACACATCATTTTTACATAAACTGAATACAGAGCAGTAGACACCTCTACACACATGGTTGAGTGAATTGGTGACTCAAATGAATTTATCATACGTCACCCGCTCCCCATAGTAAGCTCCTAAAACAGAACCCCAGTAGGTGCCACAGGTGCCAGGCAAGGTTGATGCATTTGCATTTCATGCACAACCGACACCGACACGAGGGGTCGGCCATCAGCTACTGAGTCTCAATCTGTAACTAGGTAGTTTTTTATTTATTTTTTTGTATCTATTCTATTGATTTCCATATTTTTTGTATGTACTGCACCCAAATTTAATAAAGGTTATATTTTGTTTTTGCACAAACCAATCCCTGTGAGCTCTTCTTTAGCGACCTTCCAGAGAGGGTACCTTCCCTCTCTCTATTTCTGTGTTTTTGGTTAAAAGTGCACAGTAAGCAAGTGGTTAATAAAAGCTATAGATTTAGAACAGATTTAAAATAACGTTTGAAGTTACATTACTATGTTAAAGCTATTATAAGATCCTACTTATTGGGCTTAGATAAACTGTAATGTGGCAAACATCAGACTTAAAATGTAACTTCACTTTTTGAAAAAAAAAAAACAATCCTGTCTGGTTGATCAATGTATATTGCCAGGACTTGGTTTTGGGTCCTACCCATTTATGCTCTGAACAAACAGCTGTTTGTTTCACCATGTCTTTTGGATTCTGAATCTTCATGGGAGAGGCTAGTTCACTGTAATCAGCTGGTGCACCTACAGTGTTCTGATTAGCAAAGTTGCAGTGTCTGTATCCCTTTAGAATGTGTTACCCTTGTACAGTATCTCATCAAGACTAAAACATCTATTGCAGGGAGTGCCTAAAATCTGACTTGTATTGTGCAGACTACTGGGAAAATCAAAGCGCCAATCACACAAGCGGGAAATTACATTTCTGGGGGTGTTCTGTCCACTGACAGTGACCTCCTCCAGGTTGCCAAGTTACATTGAATGTTACAGAAAATGACAGTGGCTGCAGATTGAAAAGGAAAGGTGTTTTTAATTAACAATAAATTACCTATGGCTTGTACACAAATTAAATTTGCTATATTATTTTTTATTTGCTATATTTTATTCATGAAAATTAAATTACCCTTTAAGCAAGAAAAAAAAAAATCAGAATATTAACACACACAAAAAAAACAAACAGCTAGAAATGTCAAGTCTTCAAGAATGCTAGTACATACATTTTTGTTGTCAATAAATAAAGGAAGTTCTGAGCTTGGCCACAAGATCAGCAACTGTGTAACAGCAAGCAATATTTTAGGAGCAATTCATTTTTAACAGCATGGAAATATTAAGATCATGTACTTTCCTTCAGACCTCTCTGTGTCTCTAGTGCAGTCTACATTTCAACTTGCAGCTAGGTTTAAATATAAGGATATTATTAGCTGACCTATTGTAGTGGCAGAGCAATTACCAGTAAAACCAGCTATAGAGCTTACGCATATAAATACTGACACATTCTTCCCCTATTTGTTGGAAATGTTCAGTCCATATCAGAGCTAGGACAGACCTTTCCATCTTCCAGCTGAAAACCTTAATTTATCAGTTGCTATCTTGTGGTCTTTTAATAGTCACTTTTTTTTTAGCAAGTTAGGCAAAGTGGACCTTTATATGTGGACTGATTATTTAGAAGAATCCCCCCCCCCCCAAATCCCAACCCCAACTCCCAACCCCACTTGCAGATACTTACCCTTGCCTAGTTCCACTCTGATTCTTTGCTTGATAGCCATGGTTACCTTCTGAGCATGAAGGAGTATGTGAGCTCTTCACATAATGGCCCAAGTGGCAAATTTTCAGGCCCGTACACCTTCACCTGACAAGGAAGAGGACAGAACTGTGTAATCCTATGTAAGCTCTGACACAGAACTTACTCAAATTTGGACTCCCAGATCCAATGTAGAAATAGAAGAGGGCGAGGAAGCATGGTTAAGGTATGGTGGTGGTTCTTACGAGAGTTTTCATTTTTTGATAGAAAATTAATGTGTGGTAGAGGATTCTCCCTAGGATACTAGCTTTACATACCAAGCATGTGGACCTGTATCCTCATGGAATTGGTCATATAGGGTGGGGGTTTTGTGGATGTAATAACATCTAACAATTATAAGTACTAGGACATGGAATTTCTGTAGCTGAGGCTCAGTCATTCAGCAGGGTGGTAACCTAGATCCTTTTAATAGATGAACAAGGAAGGGTAGTATCTAACTAGCCTCCATGCACATTTACCCCTAAGTATTGCTCCTAATGGTGTAATCATTGATTGATATTGTATATTTAATATATGGTTCCTGCGCTGTCTTGGATTCTACCGGCTACCCTAATGCTGCACCACAGGAACTGGTACTATGAAACAGTTTTGTAAGATACTGATAAGGGCGGTTGTGATGCGCTTCGGGGTATTACAAAATATATTAAAGTGCTTGTGTGTGATAACCCCCCTTATCATTGATTGATATTGATTGATATTTGTCCTTTTACGGATTCTTTTTATTTTTCATGCTTGAGGTGACAACACTTCAAGTAAGGGCATGCTGTACATGCTGAAGTTTTTGCTTGGAAAAAAAGTAAAAGCTCATTAGTGATTCAAATGGCAGAGGCAAAAATTGGGATGTGTAGTTTGATGTGTTTAAATATGGGTCAGCATCATCATATTTGACTACATCAAGTTACTTTATTTCCCCAAAGATGTGTTTCATGGCTCAAACTTCCCACTTTCTCAGTTATATTTCCTGGTTCATTCTCTCTCCTGAGTGTGTTATTCCTAATGGTGTGGGGGATAGTAACAAATATTTGATAATAGTCTGATTACATATACTCTTTATTGTTTAAGGTGGCAATATTTCAAATATTGGCATTCTGTACTTGTTATTATTTAACACAATTTTTGTTAAGTGGGTCATACAATTTACTGCTTTTGTCTTCAGATCAGTGAGGCTTTCTCTTGACATGGAGAAAAGTCAAGGCCATGAAAAAGCCTAGGAGAAAAGGCTAAAAGAAGTAGATTTTATCATATTTATTGTTAAAAGGTAGGTTTGCCAAATGGCCACTTACAAGATATATGTACATAACAGGCTCAGCTTATGGTACGCAAGTCCAGGACACAGAACAGGATGGACGCTGGGGGCCCCCCAGGAACCGCTAACATGCTGTGTGTAGAAGGAAGAAGCTGGCCGGAGAGCTCCAAGATGGCGTTAAACCACACGCGTAGCCCGTAGTTTCAGTGGGATGATGTCACCAGAAAGGACGAGAAGCTTCACAGCATGCAACATACTGTGTCTGGGGTGCTCTTTCATCAGGCTGGGGATACGTGATGAAGAGCCACTATTTATCGGGACCTGCCAGCAGGGCCGTTTGAAGGAATTTGGGGGCCCCAAGCAAAATGGACATGGAGGCCCCCCCGCACACATGCAAAGCCTACAGGAACCACAGCATAGCCATACAGTTTAAGTTCACCCACACTTTATATAAATAAAAAATGAGTACAGTGCAAATACTGCTTGAAAAAATATTTGAAATTTGAACATTTTCAACAATTGAACATTTGCAAAAAACACCACTGTACCATAAAATCAAATATACATTAAAAAGTGCACAATAACTAAATCTAACATACTTACACACACACACACTCACATTAACATTTTTCAGTTCTCACAAACATGTGCAAATTATCTAAAACTGTTGTTTGTGAGCCTTGTTTTCTGCAAAGGCAATCACAATGTCCTCCATGTCCAAAGACTGGCGAACATCACGCTCAATTGACATAAGTGCCAGTCCTGTGAGCCTTTCTTGGCCCACGGTGGACCTCATGTAATTTTTTATCAGCTTCAAAGCCAAAAGCTCCTCTCACCAGAGGCTACTGACACAGGGAGAGTCAGGAGTAGACGCAATGCAATGCTTAAATTACTGTACAAATCCAGTAGCTTCTCACTGTATATGTAATTAAGCATGTCAAATGGGGAAGTGGCTACATGGTCTGGAAAAGTGTTAAGTGTTAGCAGGTAGGTATTGTTCCCAATTGGTCCAATTTTTGCACGAAAAAATGGAGTGACAGACTGTCAGTGTGATCATACCTGTCGCTAGCCTGGTCCGGTCCACGTGTGTGAGGAGGATATGATGTGATGACTCGTGGTGTGTCTCTCTCTGGCAAAGTTTGCGGGCCTGGTGGGGTGGCGCCACTCCCGCGCGCTTTAGGCCACCTAGGCTGGGGCGGGGCTGGTGCGCACTGCGCAGATGTGCGCCGCCGCGCACTCTACCCCTAGCGAGCCGGCGCCGCGTGACGTGATGCCGCTCCTCCGCTATGCGCCCGCCCGCCGGCCTGTCACAGGCCACCTGTGTGTGAGGCCGGCCTGTGTGTGTGAGGCACGGCTTCTCTCAATATATAGATGTGTTTTTAAAACTGTTGGCCAAAAACTTACCATCCTATACAGTGGGGATCGAAAGTTTGGGCACCCCAGGTAAAAATTTGTATTAATGTGCATAAAGAAGCCAAGGAAAGATGGAAAAATCTCCAAAAGGCATCCAATTACAGATTAGACATTCTTACAATATGTCAACAAAAGTTAGATTTTATTTCCATCATTGACACTTTCAAAACACTTACAGAAAACAAAAAAATGGCGTCTGCAAAAGTTTGGGCACCCGGCAGAATTTATAGCATGCACTGCCCCCTTTGCAAGGCTGAGACCTGCCAGTGTCATGGATTGTTCTCAATCATCATCTGGGAAGACCAGGTGATGTCAATCTCAAAGGTTTTAAAGCGTTTGAACTTTGCAAATGAACATATAGACAAGCCTGATGCATTTTGGAAACAAGTTCCGTGGACCGATGAGATTAAAATTGAACTTTTTGGCCGGAATGAGCAAAGGTACGTTTGAAGAAGAGGGGGCACAGAAATTAATGAAAAGAACCTCTGTCCAACTGTTAAGCATGGGGGTGGATCAATCATGCTTTGGGGTTGTATTGCCGCCAGTGGTACAGGGAACATCTCATGAGTAGAAGGAAAAACGGATTCAATAAAATTTCAGCAAATTTGGATGGTAACTTGATGCCATCTGTGAAAAAGCTGAAGTTAAAGAGAGGATGGCTTCTACAAATGGATAATGATCCTAAACACACCTCGAAATCCACGGGGGATTACATCAAGAGGCGTAAACTGAAGGTTTTGCCATGGCCTTCACAATCTCCTGACCTCAACATAATTGAAAATCTATGGATAGACCTTAAAAGAGCAGTGCGTGACAGACAGCCCAGAAATCTCAAAGAACTAGAAGACTTTTGTAAGGAAGAATGGGCAAAGATACCTCAAACAAGAATTGAAAGACTCTTGGCTGGCTACAAAAAGCGTTTACAAGCTGTGATACTTGCCAAAGGGGGCAGTACAAGATATTAACTCTGCAGGGTGCCCAAACTTTTGCAGATGCCATTTTTTTGTTTTCTGTTATTTTGAAAGTGTCAATGATGGAAATAAAATCTAACCTTTGTTGACATATTATAAGAATGTCTAATCTGTAATTTGATGCCTTTTGGAGATTTTTCCATCTTTCCTTGGCTTCTTTATGCACATTAATACAAATTTTTACCTGGGGTGCCCAAACTTTCGATCCCCACTGTATAGGATGGTAAGTTTTTGGCCAACAGTTTTAAAAACACATCTATATATTGAGAGAAGCCAGTGGTGACGCTGATCATGGCTGTAACTATTGGCCTCCCTAGGGGGTTGTGGGCATTTGTATGGATCTAGGGGCAAGTAATAGAAATAAGAAGTCTGGTAGGACTCATTTTGTAGAAAAATGGTTTTGATTTTATCTATAACATCTTCCTCCAGTGCTTTGTTAGAAAACCATCTGCCTCCAGTTTGAAACCAGTTAAGAGATCCAAGGGGAGTTTTTCTGTACGTGGATGAATAAGAAAGCAATCCTAGGGCTTCTGCAAGATAATCAGACCTATCTTGGAGAACGATACTTCCTCTTTTGCCAGCGGATTTTATGATGATGTTGGGATTATTATTAGATGGCTTCAATGCACTTTTTTCACCTCTTTTATGGTTGCTGTGGGACCATTTACCTTCACTATGGGATGTATTACAAAGTTGTAAAAGATTGGAATATACAACTCTATAAAAGGATTCCATGTATGGGACTTTTTCATGTGCGGGATATAAGATTGATTTAGGTTTAAGGGAGGTATGTTGGACTGGTAGGGAGGTGATGAGATGCTGTGTAAAAGGAATTGGGTCCCACATTCTCAGAGTATAGTTGTTCCATTATGTCCAATGCTTCTTGATCATACTCATTTGAGTGTTCATTTGGTCCTTCAGGTGTCGTGCTAGGTGAAGGATTGGCTTTTTTTTTTTTTGTTAGACTGGATTTGATATAATCTTTTTAGAGTAAGACATCTGATAAATCTATTCAGATCTTTAGACAGTAAGAAGGGGTTGGGTGAATGGACAGGGTATAATTTAAGCCTCGACTGAGAATGGTTGTTTTATTAGAGATGAGTATGCTGGAGAATAGATGAAATATCTTTACATTCCCTGTAGTTTGCCTTTTTGAGGTAGATCTGGATCTGTTATGTCCCCCATACAACATGTGTTTTCTTTTTAGTGTTGGAGTTGGAATTGGGCTTTTTACCAAAAAAAAGATTGTGATGTAGTGGGGATGGCGAGATTATCAGTGGGTGTAGTAGAGGGGATGAGAAATAGTGGTAACTCTGGAAGGGGCCTCTGGGGGTACTGCCTGGGAGATCCGCAGGCCTGTGAATGAAGATCTGTATTAGTAATGTCAGAGACAGATAAAATGGTGGACTTATAATGTTTAGCTAGACAATAGGTGGGAGTCAAATTATTGAGACTATTCCAGGGTGGGACATTGTTATTCTGTATGTTCTGGAGGTGATGATTATTGTTTCTTATTGTTGTTCTTCTTTTTTTATTTGATTATTTTATATTTTTTTTACATTCAACATAATTGTTATTAATAAAATCTCATTTGAAAATGATTTTATGCTAATATTAGCTTAATTTAATGTGTATTTGCATTCGGAGACCTAGCTGGCCATTGAAGTCCCAAGCCAGCAGGTCCCGATAAATAGGGAAACATCACCACGTATCTCCAGCCTGATGAAAGAGTGCGCATGCCCAGACACGGAACGACGCATGCTCTGAAACACATCGTCCTTTCCAGTGATGTCATTACGCTGATACTGTAGCCCATGTGTGTGGTTCAACACCATCTTTGAGCTCTCCGGTCGGCTTCCTGCATTTTACCCCCAGCATGTTAGCAGTCCCCGGAGGCTCCCCAGTGTTCTTCTTGCTCTTTGTCCTAGACTTCCATACCATAAGATGAGCCTGTTATTTACATATATCTTGTAGGTGGCCATTTGGCGAACCTTTTTTTCTAACAAAAAAAATGATAAAAGTCTGCACTTATAGGTGCTTTCCCTTCTTTTCTCCTGTCTTCTACATGTAGAGCCTGCTTCTGCTTGCTGGAACAGCTTGCCCTGGTTGTTCCATTGGATATTTTGGACTTCTTATCTATTTGTTGTATACACTATATTGTCAAAAATATTGGGATGCCTGCCTTTACACGCACATGAACTTTAATGCCATCCCAGTCTTGGGCCTTAGGGTTCAATTTTGAGTTGGCCCACCCTTTGCAGCTATAACAGCTTCAACTCTTCTGGGAAGGCTGTCCACAAGGTTTACGAGAGTGTCTATAGGAATGTTTGAATGGCCTGGCTCCCAGTCTCCACTCTAATTCATCCCAAAGGTGTCCTGTTGGGTTAACGTCAGGACTCTGTGCAGGCCAGTCAAGTTCCTTCACCCCAAATTCACAGATCCATGTCAACCATGGACCTTTCTTTGTGCCCGCGTCCCAGGACTTTTGACAATATAGTGTATTTATTTAATTGCAAGTACTATAAGTACATGACGAATACCATATACTGCAGGGCTCCGGTGCTTTGTGCACTGGTGCACAGTCATGTTGGAAGAGGAAGGGGCCATCCCAAAACTGATCCCAAAAAGTTGGGAGCCTGAAATTGTCCAAAATGTCCTTGTATGCTGATGCCTTAAGAGTTTCCTTCACTGGAACTAAGGGCCCAAGCCCAACCCCTGGAAAAAAAACCCACACCATAATCCCCCCTCCACCAAATGATTTTGACCAGTGCACAAAGCAAGGTCCATAAGAACATGGCTGAGCTAGTTTGGGGTGCAGGCACATGACTGGCCTGACCTCAACCCAATAGAACACCTTTGGGGTGAATTAGAGCGTAGACTGTGAGCCAGGCCTTCTAATCTAACATCAGTGCCTGACCTCACAAATGCTCTTCTGGAAGAATGGTCAAAAACTCCGATAGACAAACGCCTAAATCTTGTGGACAGCCGTCCCAGAAGAGTTGAAGCTGTTATAGCTGCAAAAGGTGGGCCAACTCAATATTGAACCCTACGGACTAAGACTGGGATGCCACTAAAGTTCATATGCGTGTAAAGACAGGTGTCCCAATACTTTTGACACTATAGTGTATATGACATAGGACTTTTTACTTGTATTGGTCATATATATACTTTTCATTTTGAGTACTGGGTGTTTATGAACCTATAAGCACCTACATCCTTCCCCTCTTTTTCATGAAACAGCCCAGATCTGCATTTCACTCCTGTTGGCTCTGACCCAAATCTTGGGCCCACAGAAGAATGCTATAGAGCAGTCATTCTCAACCAGGGTTCCAAGGAATTCTAGAGTTCCTTCAGAGGTTGCTAGTGCTTCCTTGAGCTTTAGCTGATTGACCCACCAATGCCACTTGGCAGAGCCAGCGGCATGACACTAATGATCTTTTTAGCTGTCCGTAAGTGTAAAATTCTGATTTCCACTGTAAGGGGGGCATTCTTCCCACTGACCTCTGATTAATTAATTCAAGCAGAGGTTCATTGAGACAGAAAGTTAATGCAAGGATTCCCCAGGGGTAAAATCTACAGTGTACTACTATGAGGCAGAGTGGGAAATTATGAAGGGTTTAACACACCAAAATAGGGTGCTCAGATCACAACCTTTAAACAAAGTGTTGAATGTTTAATAATGTAGAGCTATTACCAGTTACAATAAATACCATAATAAGTATGAATAGACAATAGAATGTAAATGAATTACACCCTCTCTATAATAGCTTCTTACTTTTCCTCATTTGAAGGGATTGTCCCTCTTTTAGTACCAAATCCCTATACCCCTATATACTCTTTAGTATCCATCTTAGTATCTTTAGTATCCCTCTTTTTGGTCTCATGGATAGACCTCTAGAAATAGCACTCTTTACAAAAAAATATTATAGTACGTTAAACCTTATAAGGGGTAGGTACCTCAAGCCTAGGGGTAAGGGGGACTTTATGGGCAATGTGATAGGAAGTAAAACGAAATGCAGACAATAGTAAAAAAAAAAAAATAATAATAATCGTGTTTGTTTACTGTATAGAAAGCATTATATATACAGTACAGAACAATACGGGTGAGGGGTTGTAGACCCCTAAGTGAAGAAGGTGATAAAGGTAATGAAGAAGTGACAAATTGTGAAAGTTGTGACTTAATAAATGGGAACCTTTTCAACACTGAGGAACCCTTAAAACAACTTTCAGGTTTCAGGGAACCCCTGATAAAAATCACTATATCTACAACTCATGATACATTAGTGTGATGGTCAGTGGGAAGAATGCTATATACACTGGTGGTCATTGTGAAGAATTACCTCCTTCCAGATAGCTAAAAAGATCAATGGCGTCAGTGGAACTTATCTGAGAGGCAGAAATTACTCATTGCCCAAGGAATCCCTAGCAACCTCTGGAGGAACCCTGATTTAGAAAACCTTTTCTAGATAATTAGACTTTTTATTTTGAAAAGCCAATATAAAAGATGGTTGTGGTTCAAAAAAGCACTTGGTGGGTTCAACCAATAAGATTTGCGTGATAATTCCCCATGGTCTGTGTAACTGGGGTGTGCTAGGAGTTTGTCCTTGGCCTACATGCTTTGTGCTAAATGGTGGTCCTTTTTCTCTTTTCAGAATGGAGGTATTTCAGCCTAAAGCCTAGTACACACGTAACGAATAACCGTCGTCCGTCTTTTGTACAGAGTTGTGTTTTCTTGGTTGGAATGTGCTCTAGACTGCACTGGACTTTTGTCGACCGACAGAATTATACTTCTGAAGTGATGTCATGTGTTGGTTTGCTTTCTTTGTGTTCTTTCTTCTCTGAGCATGCCCAGCCTTGCTCATAAGATTTTTCCCCATCGAAATCTGTACTGACTGCACGAAAATCGGACGTGTTTTGACAGTGGACAAAAATTTTATAGCCTGCACACCAGATTTTTTTCGGCCGAAAATTTGGAGTCGGTTGTCGGAAGCATCATACTAACAAGCCGAAAATCGGCGGATCGGTCGCCGGACGAAAATTCCCTGCCGATTTTCGACGCGTGTGTACGAGGCTTAAGGCTGAGAATTGATTTCAGAATGGAAGTATGGCCATTCTACAATCTATCTAAATGACAGATAAGAACAAACTACCAACACCACCTACAGCAATGCAGCACATCATAAACACCCTCTCAACAAAGGGTGAGCAGGGCTGCCAAATACAGTATGAGTGCTGTTTAAAATTTAAACTAGAAATGTGTGAGCTCTGTTTTTGCAATCCAACCTCCTTTTTTATGCAGTTCGTAAAGAGATCGTCTGTGTGGATGTCATTGTAATTATGTGTTTATATAAATGTAAATATCCCCATATAGTCACTGAATATATACACGATTTCATAGCAACACTACATTGTTTACTTACCAGTTCTCATCTTATTTTCCTAAAATAAGGTAATTAAAATGATTCAACTCCTGATCAGCTTATGAGAAAAATAAGTGTGTGGGAGTCTAAATGTTTTGCCTCTGGTGTGACAGTAAATAGAGCTTTTCCAGCATGTTTTTATTTTATTTTTTAATTTAGCCTTAATCTTCCACACTCTGCTTTGATGCCTCAAGACAAACATTTCTTCTCGTTTCAATCTGTGTATTATTTTCGCTGTTTAATAAGAAGTAATAAGCCTTGTTTTTCTTTCAACTGAATCCTGATTCACATACAAAAAATACAATTAAGACTGCAGCTGCAATTTATAGCAATTTAAAAGAAAATGCTATGTAAATGTAACGGCACTGTACATTATATAGGTAGTTTGAACCTATACATACAGACCTATACAATGCCCTTGTCAAATGGTTATTATTGTGTGTGGATCCTGACTGAATAAGTGGACCACAGTGGAGCTCCTGCCATGGAGGTGATGATCTACTCTAGAGCTGCATTCTGTCAGAGACATCTTTCTACTGCCTAGCATTTGGTCCTCTTGGAAAACATAGGAATTAAGACCTAGCAGATAACCAACATATTAGCACTTGACACACCCAGCTTGTTGTTTGTGGTTCATTAGTTTTCATACATAAAGAGAACAGTAAAAGGCAAGAGTAGACAGTCATTTATTAGCCATCTTTCTTTAGAAGAGAACCTAATAGCAAGCATACAATGGGGTTGTTTACTAAAACTGGACGGTGTAAAATCTGGTGCAGCTCTGCATAGAAACCAATCAGCTTCAAGGTTATTTTGTCAAAGCTTAATTGAACAAACTGAAGTTAGAAGCTGATTGGCTACAATGCACAGCTGCACCAGATTTTGCACTCTCCAATTTTAGTAAAGGCCGTACACACGATAAGAAATTTCGTCCCACGACGATCTGCCGATTTTCGGATTGTTAGTATGGTGCTTTCGACAGCCGACTCCGACTTTTCGGCTGACAAAATTGTCCTCCGTCAACACACTTCCCATTTTCGTCTCATTAGTACAGAAAAATCTTATGAGCAAGACTAGGCATGCTCAGAGACGAAAGAACACATACAAAGCAATCCAACACATGACATCACTTCTGAAGTAGAATTCTGTTGTATGGGAAAATTCGTATGAAAATAACCTCTTCACTTTCCACATCAGACTAGCATGCCACAAAAGACAGACGAGCGGTCGGCGGAAATTCGTAGCGTGTGTACGGGGCTTTACTCAACTCCAGTGAATCTTCTTCCCAGGGTAATTGAGATCAGGTGCTACATTTGAGATGGGTTTGCAGTATAGGAGGTAGAACTGCAAATGCACTCTTAGACAGATGGCAATAGATTTTGGTATCTAAAAAACTCTAAATAAAATTAGTAAAAAAAGGTGTTTATTTGTACCCAAGATTGTAACACTAGCCATAACAGCCCATGTGCTTGCTGCGGGCCTTGCGCAGGTTTGGGCCTAGTGGGTTACCCTTACTTTGGGTCTACGACTACTAATCGCATATTTTCTTTGATTCAGTGCCATGTTACTTCTTATTCTATTTTCAGGAAAGGAATGAGTTAAAGGTTCTGAAACCAAAGTAAGTTTATTTTTCCAGTGTGGAGTGGACAATATGGGGGTGAAGTGCAGGATAGGCTGTTCTCATTCATTAAGAAGCCTCTGGGTGGTGCTTCAGACAAAGTCCAGGAGATTTAGGAGAGAAGGAGAGCCACACTATTTGTTAAGAGTCCTAATATTTTAAATCTGAAAGAAGCAAGCTAATACATTTCAGGGGTGCTACAGCTTAAATGCTTGAGTTGGCTGCTGTAGTCTGCTTTCTCACAGATAGTCATGCTCAATTTTTGATCCTTTTAATCTCCTAAGTCTGGCATTGCTCCAGTCCAATCTTCACTAGTATATTGAGCCCTAATGAAGGGGTCCCTTTGAACTTTGGAAACAAGTTGGCTTGTTTTTCTCAAATATACTATAATTAAATAAAAATATTTGGACTCTTAATTATTTTTCTGGCTATCCTTCTTTAATACATTTCTTGGCTAGTTTCAGCAAAGGCATTATTAAACCTATGGCATCTTCTATTCTCCACCAGATCAAACACTGAAACCTGTAGTGTCTAGACATGTATATGGTTCTGTGCTCTGATTGGCTAACTTTGCTGTCATGCAAAGGCAGAACTCTACACAGGGCACAACATGGAAAACTGTCTTTTGTTCTCCTAAAGGAGAGGAAAGAAGATGAAAGCCTCTTAACCCCGCTCATTTACTAAATATTGCTCCTAATTGTGTGGGAGGTAGTAAGCAATATTTTATATTAGTCTGAACAGATTCATTTTATTGCTTGAGGTGACATCAAGGTCATGCTGTAATCTTTCTTTGGGAAAAAGTAAAAACCAGATAGTTATTTGAATGGCAGGGGCAAAGATTGGGATGTGCAGTTTGGTGTGTCTAGGGATGAGATGGAATCATCATATTTGATAACATCATGTTACTTTATTTCACCAAAGACGCATTTTGTGGCTCAAACTTGTTACTTTCTGAGCTATACTTTCTAGTTCATTGTCTCACTGGAAGGTATTGCTCCTAAATACCAATATTTGGTATTAGTCTAATTCAGTGGTCTCCAAACTGTGGCCCGAGCGGCAGATGTGGCCCTTTGTTAGCTTGTATCTGGCCCTTGGGGCACTATTTCATCCATTGATAATAACAACAATGGGGCAAAACTCCCCTCACTGACACCAATGAAGGGGCATAATTCCTCCCAATAATACTAATGAACAGGCACAATTCCTCCCAATGACACCAACGATGGGGCACAATTCCTCCCACTGTCACTGAAGATATGACATTGTTTTTTCCCATTGATGTTGGGACCTTTTCTACTCCCAATAGCCACAGTCAGGCCCTCCTAAAGTCTGAAGGACAGTAAACTGGCCCTTTGTTTAGAAAGTTTGGAGACCCCCTGGTATAATTACATATACTCTTTATTGTTTGAGGTGGCAATATTTCAACTAAGGGCATATTGTACTTTTTTTTCCCATTATTTTACACAATTTTCTGTTATGTTAGGTCATATAATGAAATGCTTTTGTCTTCAAAGTTGGAGGGGGTATCTTGACTTGGAGAAAAGTCAAGGCCGAGGAACAGCCCAGAATTGCCATTAACTCCTCTTGTTACTTTAGGCACTTTTTAGGCCAGGGCATGTACAAAGCACATAGCACACAAGCACTTTGGCTTGTCAAAACAATTTTAGCAGTGGGTTATCTACTGAATGAACAATCTAATAAGTTTAAATGTCTTGTAGCTTGTCAAGGCTGCTTTTTAACTCTCTGCCAGATAGATATTTGGCTTGTTTCACTATAAATCGGCATACCCTGTGTCTTCCTGCTACAGACAAAGGACAGGCTGCTATGAGTTGGCTCAAAGAATATGGTCACTGGCCCAAGGCAGACCCACATACTTGTCTTCAGCAGAAAGTAACAAATAGCTTCCTTAATAGCAGCAGTGTATGTACACTGGCAAGACACATGGCTGCACATTGAGAATGTCTTCTGGCTTTTATCACAAAGTTCTCACTTAATGTTCAGAAGATAAATTTGGTCTTATTTTCCTGGGCCTATTTTTCATTAAAGAGGAGCTTTACATTTATCCATGAATTCTGTGATATCAACTTAGGGTACTAGTCTTTTTAAAAAGAAACTTCACTCTTCTCACAAAAATTACAACAAAGACACCTTTATAAGCATATTCTTATATATATTTGCAGCCACTTTCTCATTTGTATACTTTTTTTTTTTCTCCCCCCCCCCCCCCTATCCTTCTCAGGATGACCATTTTTAATAAGGGCAAAGACATCTAGCTTTCTCTACTACTTGTAATGTTGGGTCTGCCTTTGGGAATATGTGACAGGAACTTCCAAGGAGACATCTGTGAGGCCAGGGTTGCATCACCAGTACCTCACCCAACCAGGAAGTGGACAAATAGCAATTGTAAGTAAAAGCAAGTAATGTTTGTTTAACTAATGCATGTAAGATGATTTCATATCAATATCCACAACTGCATGCTGGTGGGATTTTACTGAAAGGGGGAAAGATCCCCTTTAAAGGTACATCTACGTACCTACATTGTTCGTTAACCATGCACTATGACGTGACTTGAATCACTATGCTTCTGTTGTACTTGCACAGTTTTCTTTGTTATATGATGAAACTTTAAAGAGGTTGTAAACCTCAGAATTTTTTTTTTTTTTTAAACGAATCGCATTGCATAGTATGCAAGCATACGCATACTAGTTCATTATGAAATACTTACCTTAGAACGAAGCCCCACAGTGCCGACCGTTCACCTGTCTCATGGGTGACATGTTCGGTCGTCCTTCTTCCCGGTTTGCGGCATCCAGCCATCTGATTGTCTGGAGCCACGATGACATCACTCCTGCGCATGCACGCGGGAGCCAACGGTCACGGCACGGGGCTCTGAAGGAAGGGCCTTGATGTCACTGGCTGCATGCAAAGTAAATATCTCCTAAACAGTGCATGTTTAGGAGATATTTACAGTACCTATAGGTAAGCCTTATCATAGGCTTACCTATAGGTACAAGTTGCAGAGGAGGGGTTACTTCCTCTTTAATAAACATCAGTGTTTGGCAAAAAAAAAAAAAAGGTACATCTACCCTTTAAAGTGCCGCCACTTTAAAAATGGACTATGGGGTACTCTTTGCAAATCTGCCCCCTGGACTCATGCCAAAGAAAATGCACATTTTCTAATATTTGCATAAAAAATTAGCATTGTTACCAATTGCTAAAAAAATGCAATATGTTTTCATATGAAAGGTACTAGTGATACATGAATCTACTTATCTTTCCTTATTTTTCATAATACAGTGTTGCTTTCTTTATGAAATGAAGTTAATTGCATGTACTTCCTTTTTTATCTACATATATAATATATATAGATACATACACACACAGTGCATAGATTTCCATCCAGAACAGTTTCACAGTGACACCTTTGTTACGATTAGATGATTTTTCTAGGCTGATCTTTACACACTTGGGAGTCCTGTTTTCAAAATATGTATGTTAGAGACAAGAAAGGATTTTCAAAATAATAGCAATGCTAAAATGGAGCTATTTGTACTGGATTGCATTTACTGGAACATTTGTAGGAGGCATATAATGCCTCTAAAAGCATGTTTAACCAATTTATAATATAGTGATACTATGGTGTGATTTGCTCATCTCTCCAGAATATATCTGACAGAGTTTGCATCATTCCAGATTTCTATCACACTTACATATAGTATTCCTGTGTTGTATGATGCCACTATCTTCTAGGTGTCACATTTGTCATACAGAGATGGCTTGGTACAAAGCTACTGCACAAAAAAAAAAAAAGAAGCATTCTTTAAAGCTAGGTATGGCAATTGTTACATAGTTTTATTGGTCCAGCCTGGACCAATGTAAGTATGTATGTGCCACACCTGTGGAATCCCCCTGGAAGCTGGAAATCACTGTAGTAGACACTGTTTTTCCAGTGATCTCCACTAGCCTCTGGGTACCATAGTGACTCTCCTGCTGCTTTGTGAACACAAGAGGGCACACTTTGTATCTTCTCATTGAACGCAAAGATTTCTCTGATTGGAGATTGGACGACGTGGAGAGGAGGGAGTGGTGATATCATGATCTCTTATCTTATTCAATCAGAGAACACTTTGAATTAATTGAGAAACCGCAAAGTATTCTTGGAATGGTGCCTGTACCAAACAAGCAACCTACTGTACCACTATACTAGCGCTACGTAATAAAGTACTTTCCATGGGGATCCCACAGGTAGGGCACAGACTGTGCTTGCTTATATTGATCCAAGCTGAACCAATAGATATGGATGGTTAGATAAATATGAATGTATAAATAGATACATAATAGGTGGATAGATAGATAGATAGATAGATAGATAGATAGATAGATAGATAGATAGATAGATAGATAGATAGATAGATAGATAGATAGATAGATAGATAGATAGATAGATAGATAGATAGATAGATAGATAGATAGATAGATAGATAGATAGATAGATAGATAGATAGATAGATAGATAGATAGATAGATTTATTTTTTAATCTGTACACTGTATTTGTCATAGCCTACGCAGTTGTCAGCATGGATGCCATGACAAGGATCCATTCTATTCTATTCCTAATAAAGATCAATTTCTCTAATATTTATTTAGCAATGTAAGTCATCCCAGCTCTAGAGCTTTCCGGGATGAATGTGTTCCGAGCAGCTGTGTGCTGGCTGCTGTTTGTACAGTAAGTGATACCTAGAACATCTTCACGAGAAGGATTCATCAAATTACTAAGTGTGTCAGTGAATATAAATAGGGGGCTGAAGGGATTACTGCAGATTGTTACAGATGTATTTCTTAGCTAAGTAGCTATAAGGCTGCTTTGTATAGAAATGACAAATGTCATTTGGAGACAGAACTGACACCGTGTAATGCTTATAAAACTTTCCGAAGATTTGTTCTACTTTAGACTAATTTGTAAGTGCTTTGGAAAAATACATGGCTTGTAGGCAAAGGATTTACAGCGCTCCGGAGAGTGCTAATAGGTGGAAGTGAGGGTAAGAGTAGCGAAAATATAAAATATATCATTCTTCCAGTGTGAAAAGTCAATAAATAATATTAGAGTTTTATTGAGCTCATGTTATGACTTTTGTCCTGAAATATTGAATTGTTATTCCATTTGAGCTGTGTTTTTGCAAATGTATGTTCCAGAATGTAATGTATGAACGTCCTTGTGTAGTCTTACTTTCAACTGTCAATCCTCAGCAGTTGGAGAATGTAAAAAAAAAAAAAAAAATTGAAAGAGGCATGTGCTTTCCTCAGCTGTCATATTGGATTATGTTGTCTTTCATCCACTGCCACATAGTTCTATAGTTGTAAACAGGAAACTTGAAGTGATTGAAAAAGGTTCACATTTTATTTTTTAAAAATAATAAACATGTTGCACTCACCTGCCTTGTGCAATGGTTTTGCACAGAGCATTACCCATTCTCCTCTTCTGGGGCCCCCCCCTGCACTTCTGGCTCCTCCCCCCCGCCGAGTGTCCCCATAGAAAGCTGTTTGCTATGAGGGCACTCTTGCATGCTCATGCCCAAGTTTGCTCCATGTGTCCACAGACACACAGATCACTGCTTGGCACCACCCCCCCCCCCCCCGCTCCCTTATCACTGACTTTGATTGATAGCAGCAGGAGCCAGTGACTCCCGCTGCTAGCACAGAGCTGGATCTGGGAGTTAGGGAGGAGCCTGATCATGGCGCTATCACTGAGCTCATGCTAGGAATGCCAGGGGTAGGTGAGCCAACATCCCTACCTCACCTTTTGAAGCAGTATATGCCCCGATATTGATCCCTGAGTTGGTGGAGAGAGGAGGGGGAGACCAGACAAGAAGAGAGTGAGAAGAGGCAAAGCATTGACGAGTAGAGCTGCTTAAGGACCAGAAGCGGAAAATGCCAACCAGAGCCTAAGCAGTGAGAGACATATGCTACTACTGCCACACAGAAGTGTATTACCCCATCCTAGTTTCATCGACCTGTGAGTATTTAACACTCCTTTGAGTCTTTACCATGATATTGAACCCTTTTTAGGCATTTTTTATTCAATTATCAAAATTTTTTACTCCAACATTTGTTCCCTTATAGACATACCCTGAATGCATCTATCTCTGAAGAAGCGATCGCATAGCTCGGGAAACGCGTCAGTCCAGGATGCAGCATACTTTATTACTATGGAACTACAATATGCCATTAAGGTTACCTTTGAAGCCAAGCTGTATTACGAGATGTATACCTATATGTGATATATTATTATTTATGTTGTATATTGTTTACACTTTAGCCAGGGGGCTATTTCATTATGCAAACAAGTGTATGATACCATTCATCACTTGTATTATATTTTAACATATTGCAATAAAAGTCTATTCTATTACCTATCTACCTCAGCACTTTATTTCCAGCCACTAACACCTACCTCATTTAAAGTCCCGCGGGTCAATCTCTTTTGTCAAGCAGTGAGAGACAGGACCTCGAGCAGAGGCTCGGCTGAGCTGCCAGAGAGCTGAGAGTCTGCTTGGCCGAATCTTCACAGCAGACGGGCTGAATCTATGAGCCACAAGCCCCAGGTCTCCTAAAAGGAGAGGAGCTGTAAAGCTAACGGAGCCCCCTAATGAGAGGCGACTGCCACACACAAAGGTATCATCCTCCCCACTTCCCCACAACAAACCATCCAGCACTTGAGCAGTGCACCTGCTAACTTACAGGGAGTGCAACTATATTGAAGAGCTAAGTGGTGAGTGCCCCCTTTAATTTATTGTTGTCATATTTTCTTTCTCTCAGCCTGCCTACTTCCTCCACAACGGGCCCATAGATTGGCATGAACCCATAACCTAAGGAAAAGGAGGTTGGCCTATATAGAAAAAGAGAAGTGACCAGATGTAGGGAGATTCATAAACTCTGGGGTCTATTCTTCCCCTTACCCCTCTTCCCTCCCGCCAATTTTCTCCCCTTTTTCTTTTCCCTCCCCAAATCCCTCTCCCTCCCTCCTTCCTTCCCTATTACTGTTGTTCTTGTAAATTAGGGTTTTTGACTTATTCCTGGTCTTTGAGTCGACAGTGCTCTCCTTCATTTGGTTTCTCTTCATATGTCTACTCTTTCTCATTAGGGTGGAACTCTATCTGGCGCACCTGGTGGGCATTACACTGTAAGAGCCCAGAGCTCAGCAGGTGCCTAGGTATCCCGTCCTTCTATATAGCATGCCAAATCTTATTCCCCTATTTCCTCACCACCTCCCTATCCAAATAAACCTCTTATCTGCCTAATGCCCCTTTACCGAAGCCCCCTGTCTAAATTCATCCCCATGGATTAGTCCCTTAAGGTTCCAATTGCGTTGTGTCTATCTTTTTTTCTTCTGTTTGTGGACATAATTTTGTCTACAATATTACACATACCACACCGGAGAAACCTTGCAGAAAGAAAGAGCTGGCAGAGGCAGTGGAAGAAAGAAAATGGGGTACAAAAAAGCCTTAAAGTGACTTATTAACAGCCTGTTTGGCGGATACAGAAGTCAGACCTAGAGAACAAAAGGAAACAAGGGGAGGCGTGTGGCTGTAAGAGAGGAGATAAAAGCAAAGCATAATAAGAGCTTAAGGAGGGGAAGAAAAGAAGGGGAAAACAGCAATGGAAGAGTAAACCAGTTAAAGGGAGTGGAGTTGCAAAATCCCCAAAAATAAGCACTAGCACAGGAACAATTAAAAAATGTATGCCCCAATGAGGGAATACAGATAAAATGGCCAATGAAAAACAATTGGGAGCCTGCAGGAAACAGGAAGTAGTAAAATTGGGCAGCAGAGGCCATCGTTGGAAACAAGCATGCTTAATCATTTAAAAATCGACCTAGAAGATGGAAGAGACCCGGAAAGCAGAGATATGGAGGAATCAGAGTTTAAAAGCACAACTGCCCACAAAATTGGAAATGGCAGATATGTTTGCCAAACGAGAACTCTCTCTTAAAACAGACATGGCTTCATTGCACGGTGACCTGGGTCAGATACTGACACGAGTAGAAGACACAGAAAGGAGACTGGATACCCATACTCAAGCAATAAAGGAACTTAAAGAAGAAATTAAATCTCTACAAATTGAAAAGCACAGAGCTGGATCGAGATCGGGCTCAGGTATGCAGAGAATGCATTAAAGCAGATCTTCACGCTCCATGACATCATCCCTCCTCTCCACTCCTCTTTTGGTCCACTGCCTGATTAGGGACTTTTTTTATTTTCCTTTATATACTTTTTTTTTTTAAATACATTTCTCCAGCCCCGTCCCCTTGCATGCCTTCACCTAAGCAAACTACATACCCTGTTCCCCCATTGTCCCCCAGGATATGAATGTCACATATACCAGTAGGCAAAGCCTTTCATTGAGTAAAAGAGGAAGGGGCCTAGCGGGGCATGATGGAGAGATGTACCAGCTTAACACAGAAACAGTCAGTAGCCTCTGAATGACATCATGGCAAGACATGGAAGCACGAGACCGAGCACTGCCAGAAGAGAGGAGAATCTCCACTGGACAGCGATGGATTCGCTGGGTGGGTGAGTATCTAAAATGTACCGATCTCAACACTATAAGGTAGGGGTTAAAAAATTGAGCAGGGTGGGGAGGGTTAAAAAAGTTTTAAGATAAAATACCTTCTGCCTTTGGAACCAATTTAAAGAGGAACTGCAGTTTGCTCGCATAATTTGTAATAAAAACATCTTTGTCTTTTTGAAGCTTCCCTCCAACCATTTTGCATATTATTTTATATATACTGTGATTCTGTACTTGCCTAATATGCTGCTGAAATCTCCCTCCACTAAGTCTGGCTGCAGCCATTTTAACTGCCGGCAGCTGAAGCTGCTGCCTGTTCCCTTCCTTGATTTTCATGGACACAGACACACGGAGGCACACAGACGCACACAGACACACACACACATATATATATATATATATATATATACACACACACACATAAACAGACAAACAGACACACTCACACCACTGCATGCCTGCATATTTCCCATCTCTCAATGAATACACATGGGTCTCTGCAGTATCCTGTTATCTCCACCTTCATCCAGCCCCCTCCAGTTCTGCAGCTCTCCTTGACTCTTCTATGACTCATCCCTTCTCCATTCTCCTGCCCCACCCCCACTCCTGCTGGCAAACTCTCGTGAGAGTGAGAGAGAGCTGTGCATGATGTCATTAGCTCAGGCTAATGACCACACAAGAAAGAGGAAATAGGCTGTATATGGTATCTACTGGCATTAAAAATGTTTCACTATCCAAAGTTAAAACAACAAGGGCAGAAGATTTAATAGATGGAAAGACGATAAAAGCTTAGAGTGTATCCTAAGTCAAAACCTTTTTTCCAGTTTTGGATACAATAGTGAGGAGTTAGCATCCCTATTAGGATTTCAATTGCTGCAATGACCAGCTGTTGATGAGTGTGCATGCTTAGCTATAAATAATAAAGCATACATTCCTTCCTACAAACATTTTGAGTCCATCTATTGATGTTCTATTTATAGATCAAACCCTGATGAAGGGATCATCTTTGAACTGGAACGCATTGGATACATATATAGAACCTCTGCAAGGGCAATCCTTTTGTAAAAAAAACATGTTTTGCTAATGAATAAAAGTTAGCGGGAAGCCCTCAAATGCAAGTTGGCAGGGGCCTCCGAATCTAAAATCCCGTTATATGTATACAAATATGTACTTTAATTACTAGTTTCACTGGGGGAGATTTACTAAAACTGGAGCACTCAGAATCATGTGCAAACTCATCAGCACACGATGGATGATAGTAATTCAAACTACCAAGCCCCCTATGTTTTAGAATAGGTATAGCAACACAGATTAGTATAACTAAGCATTGTCCATATCAATTCACAGCAAATGCCAGATTTTGTTAACACTGCCCCGCGCCCTCTCGTGATTGGTGGAAGGGAAGCGGAGCAGTATATGCCGTATAGCCAAGCCTCCGGTGAAGAAGTCAGGAAGTGACGAAACGCGTCGAGGCGTGGATAGACAGCGTCCACTGCATACCATAGACATCGAGGACTCACCCGGATGTGTCCATATGGTCGGCATGGAGCTACCTTTGGATTGCTGGGCTGCACCAAGCTGATGTGACTATACCCATATTTGATTTTATGTACATGTGAGTGCACCTTTTATATATCTTAATAAATGTTGTGTTTGAGACATTATCACGCTATGGGCACTCTTTTTTCTTCACCTTTATGAGAATTTGAGAAGTGGAGAATATAGGAGAGAGCTGTGACTGATCATCATTATTTGTGAAAAGCTGGGTGAGCCTGGTCCATATAAGTGGACAGGCATGGAACGTTGGTGAGTGGCCACTTTCTCTATTTTCACACGGTGGAGGTTGAAGTGTGACGATGTACCCCTCTATTGACCACTGACCATCTTATCTCCAATTATCATTTCACAATTGATTTGGGACTCAACACACTATGGACTTATATATGTTTTTTATTATTATGTGCAATATTTTTGTTGATTGAGTATTATTGAGTAGTACTCAACTTTTTGTACATTTGGATGCAGGTATATATTTTTTACCATTATTATCACCACAGTACTGTATAGACACCAGAATTTGGAAGGTATATTGACTATGTTGAATTTTATCAGATGAACCATCCACAGGAGGTCGTAGCAACCTTCATACGTTGTATTCTCAGATAGCTCAGTCCTTCTGGCAAATGCCAGAATTGCCAGAGATCAGTACCAGATCTCCCTTATATTGACAGACAAATTTCAATCACATGCTAAAATAGCATGATGCCATCAGAAATAGGTTATGATTTACATTTGCATGTGTATAGTAAGATATGTAAGTCTGTCAATTCCAGCTTTCAGCTGCTAGCTGCTGCCATAAGTCATTTATTGTTGCTGTTTGGGATTTATTTCTTATATAGAAACAGTTAAAGTAAACCTGTCCTTAGAGAAATGTGAAGGCTACCATTGCCGAGCTGCTTCTGAAAATGCTAGCAGTCTGGCTCTTGCTGAATTTAATGCTTTCAAGGTTCCATAGCTGGGAAAGGGATTGAGGAATCAGAGGGAGGACAGAACCTCTGTCCACATACCTGTTACAGGTCAGTAACGCACACAGTGCTGAATCCACTGGTTCAAGATGACAGCCAGAGAACACTGAAGGTCGTGTCAGCAGGGCTGCTGTTAGATATCACGGGGCACTGTATAGCCTACCTGAATTTACCAAGACAATATTTTCACCAAATATACACTAAAATCATTATTAAAGTACACAAACAAAACAGAGAACCTGTGTAAATTAGCCCTTTTTAATTATTTTTTACAATTCTTTTTTTAATGTATAGCTTTTTTTTTTAATGTATAAAATGTTAACAATTCTTTTATTTTAGAAATTTTTAAAATAATTTTTTGCAATGTTTGAATTTTTTTTATTTTAATTTGTTATTTTTTTTTTTTACAGGACTTACAGGACAAAGAAGCTTGCAGTGCTGCGGGAGGGGGCAGAACAAAGAAAGGGGGGGACATGGGAAGGCAGGGGGGTCAGAAGCAAGCAAAACAGGGAGAGGGATCAGTGTCCGAGAAGCAATTACAGGAATGATGCCCTGTGTTTGGGTCTCTCCCTGCAGCAGGTGAAAGCTGGCAGGAGGGAGAAAAACTCACTTTCAGCTGCTGCAGAGAGTTGCACTGGGCTTCCTTTTGTATTTGCCCCTCCGCCCAACTGCACCGATTCCCCGTGCTGTCGGGGCCCCCCTGTGTGCCCTGGCCCTCTATAGGAGGACTGGTGGTCTCCCCTATCAGCGACCCTACGTGTCAGCAACAACATTTTTCAAACTTCCTCAATACAGATTTCTGAATGATAAATTATAATTTTAACAGCTCAAATGTGCCACAAAACCCAGTAGTAATGAATACCCAATTGTGGCCGCAGCAGGCATAGAGATATGATCATTTAGGTTGCTTTCACGCTGCTCTCATATGCTCTCATATGCCTTTTTGATACATTTGATGAGTTTCTGGTGCATTTTCTGGTTGCCTGACTTCCAGCAGGAACCTGTGAAGCAGGGATATGTGACTCAAAAAGTGCACCAAAAACCCAACAGTGGTACATTTTCTATTAATCTAATTGGGGAACTGCGTTTTTGGTGCAGTTTTGAAAAGCGCACCAAAATTGCAGCAACAGGACAGACACAACTGAAACACAACCAACCAGTGTGAAGAGTTCCATAGAATGCATTTTCTTCTGCTTTTTTTAACTGAAAAACTAATCAAAAACTGATCAGTGTGACATGGCCCTTAATTGATTATTAAATGCTTCTAAGCTTATGAAATTCGATTAAAAATATCAAACCAAAGAGCCTCCATGTGATCAATTAATTAGCCTTTGATCAATTTTAACTCTGCCAAGTTGATCGACCGTTGTTGAATTTTGTTGATCACTTCTGTTTAAACAAATAAATATCTGCATGTGTTGGAGGACTATTCTCATTGCCGATCAATCAAATGATCGTTTTTTAAAGATTGTGTGGATTTATAAGCTTAATGTGTAAAAAAAGAATCCAAACTGGGCAGGAAAATTACAGAAAAAAATACTGTCCATTGTATGGAAGGGTGCTGACTTACCAAAATAACCAGGTGGTGTCCTTGAAACAAATACATACATAGAAAACAAAGATGGGAAAGTACCCCACTACAGTAGTTCCAGAGAGAGGACAAAGATGGGAAAGTACCCCACTACAGTAGTTCCAGAGAGAGGACAAACAGCAGTCTCACCTTCAAACAAACTTTATTGAGTATAAAAGTAATTATTCAAGTACAAAATACCAAATGGATTTCACCATTCATAATAAAATTGACAATGTTGTCACAAGGTTTTTTGTAGTTGATTAATTACTCAATAAAGTTTGTTTGAAGGTGAGACTGCTGTTTGTCCTCTCTCTGGAACTACTGTAGTGGGGTACTTTCCCATCTTTGTCTTCTCTCTGGAACTACTGTAGTGGGGTACTTTCCCATCTTTGTCTTCTCTCTGGAACTACTGTAGTGGGGTACTTTCCCATCTTTGTTTTCTATGTATGTATTTTTTCCGAGGACACCACCTGGTTATTTTTGTAAGTCAGTACCCTTCCATACACTGGACAGTATTTTGTTCTGTAATTAGCCTGCTCAGTTTGGATCCTTTTTTTACAAACTAAGCTTAGAAATCCACACGACCTTTAAAAAAATGATCATTTAATTGATCTGCAATAAGAATGGTTCTCCAACACATGCACATATTTATTTCTTCAAACAGAAGTGATCAACAAAATTCAGCAGCAGTCTATCAACTTGGCAGAGTTGAAATTGATAGAGAGCTTATTAATCGATCGATTGCATGGAGGCTCTTTGGTTTGATATTTTTAATCTAATTTCATAGGCTCAGAAGCATTTAATAATCAATTAAGGGCCATTTCACAATGATTAGTTTACAATATTTAAAATATCAAATGGCTTCCACCATGCATAATAAAATTGACAATTTTGTCACAAGGTTTTTTGTACTTGATTTTGTACTGATTGTACTTGACTTTTTGTACTCAATATAGTGTGTTTGAAGGTGAGACTGCTGTTTGTCCTCTCTCTAGAACTACTGTAATGGGGTACTTTCCCATCTTTGTCTTCTCTCTGGAACTACTGTAGTGGGGTACTTTCCCATCTTTGTCCTCTCTCTGGAACTACTGTAGTGGGGTACTTTCCCATCTTTGTCTTCTCTCTAGAACTACTGTAGTGGGGTACTTTCCCATCTTTGTCCTCTCTCTGGAACTACTGTAGTGGGGTATTTTCCCATCTTTGTCCTCTCTCTGGAACTACTGTAGTGGGGTACTTTCCCATCTTTGTCCTCTCTCTGGAACTACTGTAGTGGAGTACTTTCCCATCTTTGTCCTCTCTCTGGAACTACTGTAATGGGGTACTTTCCCATCTTTGTCTTCTCTCTTGACCTACTGTAGTGGGGTACTTTCCCATCTTTGTCTTCTCTCTAGAACTACTGTAGTGGGGTACTTTCCCATCTTTGTCCTCTCTCTGGAACTACTGTAGTGGGGTACTTTCCCATCTTTGTCCTCTCTCTGGAACTACTGTAGTGGGGTACTTTCCCATCTTTGTCTTCTCTCTGGAACTACTGTAGTGGGGTACTTTCCCATCTTTGTCTTCTCTCTGGAACTACTGTAGTGGGGTACTTTCCCATCTTTGTCTTCTCTCTGGAACTACTGTAGTGGGGTACTTTCCCAACTTTGTCTTCTCTCTGGAACTACTGTAGTGGGGTACTTTCCCATCTTTGTCCTCTCTCTGGAACTACTGTAGTGGGGTACTTTCCCATCTTTGTCCTCTCTCTGGAACTACTGTAGTGGGGTACTTTCCCATCTTTGTCTTCTCTCTGGAACTACTGTAGTGGGGTACTTTCCCATCTTTGTCTTCTCTCTGGAACTACTGTAGTGGGGTACTTTCCCATCTTTGTCTTCTCTCTGGAACTACTGTAGTGGGGTACTTTCCCATCTTTGTCCTCTCTCTGGAACTACTGTAATGGGGTACTTTCCCATCTTTGTCCTCTCTCTGGAACTACTGTAGTGGGGTACTTTCCCATCTTTGTCTTCTCTCTGGAACTACTGTAGTGGGGTACTTTCCCATCTTTGTCTTCTCTCTAGAACTACTGTAGTGGGGTACTTTCCCATCTTTGTCCTCTCTCTGGAACTACTGTAGTGGGGTACTTTCCCATCTTTGTCCTCTCTCTGGAACTACTGTAGTGGGGTACTTTCCCATCTTTGTCTTCTCTCTGGAACTACTGTAGTGGGGTACTTTCCCATCTTTGTCTTCTCTCTGGAACTACTGTAGTGGGGTACTTTCCCATCTTTGTCTTCTCTCTGGAACTACTGTAGTGGGGTACTTTCCCATCTTTGTCTTCTCTCTAGAACTACTGTAGTGGGGTACTTTCCCATCTTTGTCCTCTCTCTGGAACTACTGTAGTGGGGTACTTTCCCATCTTTGTCCTCTCTCTGGAACTACTGTATTGGGGTACTTTCCCATCTTTGTCTTCTCTCTGGAACTACTGTAGTGGGGTACTTTCCCATCTTTGTCTTCTCTCTGGAACTACTGTGGTTGGATTTCTAAGCTGATCTATCATGTTTTCTATCAATATTTTCAGTCGACTGAAAAACAGGAACGATACCATGAGTGTTGTATTGCTTGATATCTCAATTGATGTTAGATTGTTTGCAATTTCTTTTATTTAAATTGATCATGGATTGCAATGTGTATGGATACCATAAGAGCAGCCATGAATCACTGGGTAGAATAAATGACTTCTTTAGGTATAAACTTCACAAGTAGTGTGTACTATACTAGCATGTTATAGTGATCAATCGCACACAAGTGGAGCATTGTGTACTTGTACAAGATTAATCACTACTACACACTAGTTTTGTTTACACACTGGAGAGTCCTTTGTTCCATCTGTTTACCCGTCAATCACTACTTTTAGTGTAAAGGTGGTTCTGCTGCTTAGATGAAAAGCAAGTCCAGCTAAAGTGCTCACTTATTAACAATAGAACAGTAGTACAAGCTCAGGCTGAGCACTGATAACGAATGAATGTTTCAAGTGGATCTCTCATTAAAAAGAAGGGTAAGTTGAGCAAACAAAACATACATATATATATATATATTTTATAGCATAAAAAAAATCTCTTATAGTCTTGTCTTATCCATCTTAAGTATTGATGGACAGACAAGGCTAGACAAGGTGCCTGAATTACTAAAGTAAATTAACGATAGTAAAAATTAATTACTACGGTGCAAATGTATTGAGAACTGGCATGAGTGCATGAATGTACAGTATACAGTATGTGCAAAGTAAATGCAAAACTAAACCTTTCTGCCAAAATTTGTTTTTTTATTGATAATTTTGTTTAAGAAAATAGGACCTTTAGTTTATTATTTTTTAATAAAAACTATAGATCAGATAAAAGGAGATGTGAGAGGCCAAGTCTTTTTTTTTCTTTTCTTAGAAATAGGGGGTGCGGAGATCAGCTTGAAGAGACCTTTTAATCAGGCTGTTCATTTCAAACAAAAATCTTCCAAAATGATTATACATCGGTCAGCCATAACTTTATGACCATTAACCTCCCTGGCGGTATGATTCTTTCGGATTTTAGGTGCTGAAAGCGGTACCATTATTTTGCATGTAATTCTTAAGGACGAGCAGCCCAAACCAACTATTTACATATGATTTTTTTTTACTGTGCGTTCTTCTTTATAACATCTCGGGTATGATAAAGTTTGAAACACAAAATCATAAATTATAATATAATAAAAAACTATAAATAAGTTAAAGTATGTATGTATGTATATATATATATGTGTGTATATATATGTATATATATATATATATATATATATATATATATATATATATATATATATATACATATTTATATATATATATATATATATATATATGTATACATATTTATATATATATACGTATATATATATATATATATATATACCGTATTTTCCGGCGTATAAGACGACCCCCCTATTACATGATCTACCGGTAATACTTATACTTAGGTTACCTCTGAGATATTATACTCGACGTATAAGACGACCTCCCATTTTTGGGGGATTTTTTTGAGGTTCAAAAGTAGTCTTATACGCCAGAAAATACAGTATATATATATATATATATATATATATATATATATACATAAAAAGTACAGTAAAACTGCAGGAAAGGGCACGGGGGGGGGGCAAACTAATGTGATTTTTTTTTTATTTTGAATTGTATCAGTGTGTTTGGTGTGTATTACATTTGAATTTTCACGTCGCAGGAGACGGAAACCAGGGCACGGAGAGGATCGGGAGGAAGATCCGCCGATAGACACCGCCGAGATACATCGATGGATCCCGGTGACAAGGTAAGCAACCCTGCTTTCAGGATCCAGCGATGTTTCTGGCGGTACCCAGAGTGTGGCTCGGGGTTACCGCTTTTGGCTCTGAAATTTAACCCCGAGCCACGCTCGGGAATACTGCTAAGAAGGTTAACAGGTTGAGTGAATAACAATGATTATCTCATTAAAATGGCATCTGAATTTGGTGGGATATATTAGGCAACAAATAAATATATTTTCCCTGAAGTTGATGCGTTGAAAGCAGAAAAAATTGGCATCGCAGTTTGCTGTGTATGGGGCAGCTTAACTGCAAACCAGTCAGGGTTCCCATGCTGACCCGTGTCCACAGCCAAAAGTGCCTACAAAGGTCACGTGGGTATCAGAACTGGACCAGGGAGCAATGTAAGAAGGTGGCCTGCTCTGATAAATCACATTTTCTTTTACATCATGTGGATAGCTGGGTGTGTGTGTGTTGCTTACCTGGGGAAGATATGGCACCAGGATGCACTATTAGAGGAAGGCAAACAAACTGAGGTAGTGTGATGCTTTGGACAATGTTCTGCTGGGAAACCTTGAGTCGTGTCATTAATGTGAATGTTACTTGACATATACCACCTACCTAAAAAATGTTGGTGGCCAAGCACAACCCTTCATGAAAACAGGCGATATTCCATGATGGAAGTGGCCTTCTTCAGCAGAATAATGAACCCTGCCACACTGCAAAAATGGTTCAAAAATGGTTTGAGAAACACTACAAGGAAGTTGAGGTGTTGACTTGGATCTCAGGCTTGAGGCTGTTGACAGATCTCAATCCTTCAAGCATCTGTGGGATGTGCTGGAAAAAAACACATCTGATCCATGGAGACTCCCCCTGCAACTTACAGAACTCAAAGCCCAGTCCAGGTCAAATGTTTTTTTTTTCTCCATGCAATGGGGCTGTGCCCGCACTGCATGGGTTAACTGCTCATTTTATCTAAGGCAGAACACAAAGCCTTTATTCACCCGATCCTTCGGAAAATGGCGCTCCCCCACGTCCAGCGGTAGACTGTTCCTGATGTCTTCACAACTAGGGTTGGTCTATGAGTGTTATAACATCAGGAACAGTCCACCGCATAAGACCAATAGAGCGTGGTGGGGGGGGGGGGTCAGGAGCCGAAGGGCCTGGGTCTCCCACTGGGAGGATCCTAGGAGTAGGTGAGTAGATCTTGGCTCTCCCAACTCCTACAGAAAAGTGGGCAGCTAATCCATTCGGTTGCGGAGCAAAACAAAATTCAGGTTAGCCTTAACCACTTTACCGCTGCTCACTAGAGCTCTACTGCGGCAAAGTGGCTCTTGTAGGTCTGACGACGTAGACCTACATCGCCAGACACTCCCCCTTCTCGGCGGCATATTCAGTCACAGCGGGAGTCGGGCCAGGGGAAGAGCGGCGGTGATCACCGCCGCTCTTCCCCGATCATCGGGGAATCGAGTCTGGAGATCCGCCCGCTTGTGTAAACAAAGCGGGTGGATCTCCTAAGTGACAGGCAGGGTCAGATTGCAGGGTTCAGCATAGCTGCGATCTGTCCCTGTGTCAATCAGTCACCTCCCCCCACACACGTCAGTAAGCACCAGGCATACATTAACTCCTCCCTCTCCAATAAAATTAACCCCTTCCCTGCCAGTGTCATTTTTACAGTAACAGTGCATATTTATAGCACTGATTACTGTAGTAATGTCACTGGTAACCCCAAAAGTGTCAAAAATGTCAGTCAAGGGTCCGATCTGTCTGCCGCAATGTCGCAGTCCCGCAAAAAAAATCTCAGATCGCCGCCATTACTTGTTAAAAAAAAAACACCAAAAACGACAGAAATCTTTCCCTTAGTTAGTAAATGCAATAACTTTTGCGCAAACCAATCAAAATACGCTTATTGCGATTTTTTTTTTACCAAAAATATGTAGCAGAAAACAAATTGGCCTAAAATGATAAAAATACATTTTTTGGGGGGGGGAATTTCATATAAAAAAATGTGAAAAAATATTGTTATTTTTTCAAAATTGTCGCTTTTTTTTTTTGTTTATAGCGCAAAAAGTAAAAATCACACAGGTGATCAACTACCACCAAAAGAAAGCTCTGTTTGTGGGAAAAAAGGACATAAATTTTCTTTGGGTACAGTGTCGCACGACCGCGCAATTGTCAGTTAAATTTGCACAGTGCCGAATCGCAAAAAGTGGCCTGGACGTAAGAAAGCAAAATCCTCCGGTGGTAAAGTGGTTAAAGAATCCACTACTGACAGCTAGATCCTACAGCATACTTTCAGAGGTTTCAAAGTAGTGTCCTAATTGCTCTATGGCTACGCAGCCCCATGCACAACAAACTGTGATGCCCATTTTTCTGCTTTCAACACATCATCTTCATGGACAATATGTTTACGTGGTGCATAATATATCTCATTGACTTTTAGATGAAAATATAATCAGTGTTATTCACTTAAACTGTCAGTAGTAAAGTTATGGCTGATCAGTGTATAATCTTAAGGAAAGATTGTTGTTGAAACAAATGGTCTGTCTACAGGTGTTCTTTCAGACATAAAAACTACACAAGAGATCCCTAATCACTCAGTTATCTGAGATTAACCTCTTGTTGGCCATCACCTATAATTCAACAAGGTAATTTCAACTGGCTGTACGTGAGACATTTGTTAACCAAGGCTGCCGATTAAAATTCTTCCATGCAGTTTGGTCCTCCGCGGCGGTGTCTCGATGGATATAGATGTTTTTGTCTGGTCTGCTGAGAGAGACAGCTATTCACACTGTCCTACACATTATCCCTAATTGGCGAGCCAACCAAATGCAGCTTGCACCCTGTTTAACTCATCCATATTAATCGTTGAAAATATGAATCACTCTGAAATGAATCACATCGCATGTGGAGTGCTAACTTTTTGTATTTTATTATTTCTCAAACAGATCTCCTTCCTTAGCCATCCATTCCCTCCCCTTAAAAAACACAAAAGCAATTAACAAATAACCTGTTTTAACCCTGGACATCTGCCTGCTAGATTTTAGGCCTAATTTCCCCTTTTTTGTCCTCGTCAAGAGCTTGTGAATAGTGTCAGGTCCGGATTTAAGGCAGAGTTCCCAGCTCAGGCTGTGCAAGTTGTCTTTAGCTTTTATTCCCAGAACAAAGGCACTAACAGGTTGGACAAAGAAGTTTTTTCTGTTCCAGAGGAGAGAAACTCATGTTTAGACCCCAGGCAACCAACTTGGGCTTGTTTGGCTCCCATTCTCTTTCCATAGAAGGGCGCATGGAGTCTTGTTGAAGAATGTGTGTATTCTCCTAGTGTCCTATTCAGAGGTCCCCCTGGGAAGTCACACCTTGGGCTGTCATCAGCTGCAGATATGCCGACCACTTGAGACTGTCCCAAGACCTGGGTGAAATGAGAAACAATACGCTGAAAAAACTCCTAATTAAACAAGGCATGGGGGGTGACTTTGTTTTAATGTCTCTTAATAGGCATAATCTTACTGTATAGCTAAATAAATACATGTGGGGTGTTCAGCTCAGGCCAATATTTACAAAAGAATACTTAATGTAATGAAAACCTAATCACTAAAATTTCATATGAGCTTTGAATGTGTTACCGTGTATGTATATATATATATATATATATATATATATATATATATATATATAATTTTATTTAAAGTTGCAGGTTTTTTGAAAATATATATCATATTATATATCTAGAAATATTCACAAAAATTTCCAATAAGCTTTTTATGTGTTAAATACATATGTGTGTGTGTTTTAATGTGTGCTTGTACATATACATTATATATATATATATATATATATATATATATATATATATATATATATATATATATATATATATATATATATATTATTTTATTTATTATATATAATAATTTTATTTAAAGCTGCATATTCAAAAAACATATATTGTACAATCATATATATATATATATATGCTCCTAATGTAATGAAAACCTATTCACTAACATTTCATATAACATTTAATGTGTTACATATATATATATATATATATATATATATATATATATATATATATATATATTCACACACCCATGTATATGCGTGCATGTTTTAATGTGTGTCTGTGTTTATTTATATATATATATATATATATATACTCACACACACATATATATATATATATATATATATATATATATATATATATGTATATGTTAATAAAAAATATTTTAAAGCTGCAGATATAGCAGTATTGAAAAAAAAATATATATATATATATAAACACATATACATGTGTGTGTAAATATATATATATATATATATATATATGTAACACATTAAATAAAATAAATGTTTATATAAAATATTTTAAAGCTGCAGATAAAGCATATATATATATATATATATATATATATATATATATATATATATTTATTTTATTTATTTTATTTGTAATTTTCAGCTTTAAATAAAATAAAACCTAGTGATCCTGCTATACAGATCCTTATCCAAGTTCTTCCTATTACAGTGTGACAACAGTCTGTAGCTCTCTTACTTGTGTTTCTGCATTGTAACCCTATTACATAGACCTTTGATGGAGACGACACACATAGGCTGTTGTCACCGACAGGAAACTCACTCTGGGATATAGCCTACAGCTATTTCTAGAGTGATTATAGATAGGAAGTGGGTGTAAAGAAACTGCAGGAGATCAACTGTACTGAGATGAGAAAAAAAAAAGAATAAAAGGTGAAAAAGTAAAATTTTTTTAAAAAAATGGCAATTGTATATGGTACACAGTGGTTTGACAAACAAAATATTCTTTACTTATGGTATACATCTAGTTGGTGGTGGACCTTTCCCAATGCTGATCAAATTGAAGATATTGTAGATTTACTTTAAGATGCTCATAGACATAACAAATTTACATTCAATTTTATGAAGAGGCAGCTTTTGGCAATGATTGCAAAACTGTAACAAAAAAAAACAAAAAAAAAAAAAACAATATTCACAATTTGAAAAATGTTCCTTGTTCATCATTCTGATCATTTATGATAGTGGTGTGGCTAATTTCATACAGATGTCACAGAGGGGTTGATTTACTAAAACTGGAGAGTCCAAAATCTGGTGCAGCTGTGCATGGTAGCCAATCAGCATCTAACTTCAGCTTGTTCAATTAAAGCTTTGACAAAAGAACTTGGAAGCTGATTGGTTTCTATGCTGAGCTGCATCAGATTTTGCCCACTCCAGTTTTAGTAAATCAACCCCAGAGATCTCAAAGCCCCAGCAGAATTTATTTAGAAAAGATGTGTTTGATTTTCTAATAGTTAATGAGGTCAAATCAACAATTGTTTTCCCCCGTAGTGACAAGGAAAATCAAAGAAAAAGGAATGGGATATTTTTTTTCAGACATTTGAAATTCTAACTATGAACGGTTTTTGTGCAGTAAGAATTATACTTATGGTAATGTGCGTGTGCACCCCAAAATCCAAAGTAAAGACCATTGGTATGGTAATCAAACAAACATTTTTCAAGGTTTTGTTGAGTCTATAATGGTACTGTTGAATGCTCTGACATCTTTTTTTCTAATTTTCATACAAACGTTCAAACAAAATTCTATTGGTGTATGGCCAGCTCTCTGCAGTCATTAACAGTGATGACATCTATCATTATAGATCAATTAAAGAGAATGGCTTTCTGTAGAGCCAAAGTTATGCCTCGTACACACGCATCGATTATTGCCCGGGAATTTTCGGCCAACGTCCGATCGGGCGATTTTCGGCTTGTTAGTACAATGCTTTCGACAACCGACTCCGACTTTTCGGCCGAATAAAATCTGGTGTGCAGGCTATAAAATTTTTGTTGGCCGTCAACACAACGGCCAATTTTTCGTCAGTCAGTACAGATTTCGGCAGACAAAAATCTGATGAGCAAGACTGGGCATGCTCAGAGAAGAAAAAACACGCGGAAAGTAATCCACGACACATGACATCACTTCTGAAGTTGGTTTTTGTTGGCCGAGAAAATTCGTGTGCAGTCTAGGCACATTCCAACCAACAAAACACCACTCTGGACAAAAGTCGGCCGATCGGTCGGCCGATAATCGTTGCGTGTGTACGAGGCATTAGTCTTAAGTCTGATTTCTGCCAGTCTGATTTACTGGTCATTCTGTGCACACAAAACTATGTAATAAATTTCATAATATCTTGGGTGTATCAGCCTGTTTACACACATTCTTCTTTGTGGTTAATTTACTAAAAAGTTGAATATTCCCATTAAATAATGTAAAGCTAGAAAAGAAAACCTGAACAGCCAATTATATGTAGGAGTGAACAAAAAAGAGAATATTTGTTTGCACAAGATTTCAGTGAACACATCATCATCTGAATTTTCCCATTTCAAAGTAAATATTCTTTTAGTAAATACACCTTTACAAGTCCATGCTCCTATTACTTATCACTATTATCAGCTTGTTAAATACAGGACTTTAATCTCCAAGTCTACAGCAGAAAGATACATTGGGGGGGTTCTAAAACTGGTGCACACAGAATCTAGTGCAGCTCTTCATAGAAACCAATCCGGGTTTCATTGCCAAAGCTAAATTGAAGCTGAATTTAGAAGCTGATTGGCTACCATGCACAACTGTGCCAGATGTTGCACTGTCCAGTTATTGTATATCAACCCCATTGAGTAGAGGCTGTCCACTTTGCTAGATGAACCACATATGTTACTCTGTGCCTTTATTAAATCCAAACTCTCAGAATATGAGTTGTAAATGCTGATATTTGTCATGATACTGGCTATATTTAATCAAAATGACTGCACCCATAGTGAATTTCCATATTTTCTGGGTAATTTGGTACAGTGCTTCAATGCTGATATTCTGACTCGTGGTACCCAAATAATTCACTGCTTGACAAATAAATCTTAATATGTAGGGATGAGTAGTGAAATCAAAAACACAATTGATTTGGCTTTTGCCAAACTCTCACCTCCAGTGGACTCCATAACACTTCGCTGAAAATGTCCTGAGTATAAATAAATACAGCTAGTCAGATAGGCAACCCTGAGATCTTTGGTTGGGTGAAATGCATTGGAATCAAGGGGAAGAGTTCCATGTTCATAGGATAAGTAGATAGAGATTGCCTTTAATAGCTGGTATTCATGTACAACAAACAAATGATGTCTATTAGTTGGGTGGGATAGATCTCTGTCTCTCTTTCCTTTTTTTCTCTCTTTCTCTTTCTCTCTCTCTCTCTCTCTCTCTCTCTATATATATATATATATATATATATATATATATATATATACACTATATTGTCAAAGGTATTGGGTACTGGGACGCCTGCCTTTACACGCACATGAACTTTAATGACATCCCAGTGAAACTGTTATAGCTGCAAAGGGTGGGCAACCTCATTATTGAACCCTACGGACTAAGACTATGTAAATAAACATAAACCCCCGGTATGGGTGGGACTTTAAAGGCAACCAAAGATCAATAGTAATAAAATCTTGTTTTTTTTAATCAAATAAAAATAAAATATAGGGAAACAATGAAGTATTTGACAAAAATACATCACAAAATTGTGTAAGTGTATGGACAATAAAATAGTTTCACGGCTTAGAATAGATGATCATCAGAATGCATGGAACATCAATATAACAATTTCTCCAAATGGTCTGACGCGTTTCGGGTGAAACTTTTCCTCAGGGGTATAATAAATGGAGCTATGGATATTCCTACACTGTGTTAATTGAAAACAACATTGTTTCAATTGTATAACAAATATATTACATCTATATATAACATAATTATTGCAATATAGTTGGTTGCATACCAATCAAGACATTCCTGGTGATCATCACCTGTGTGAATAAAAACCAAAATCCAAGGAAAAGGGGGAGAAAAAAGGATGTGGTTGTCTCTGCCGCACCACACGCATCCTAATGGGGATGCCAGTGTCACCAGGCCCTTGTTAGTATCGCACGGAGGTTCTCACTATAGAGTGGGCCAAAATATCACTGCGTCCCAGAGAGAAGCCTTTCTAAAAGACATCAATACATATATGATGTATTAGAGCTTATTTGACAATATAACTAAGAAGGGGATCATTTAGGATGACAGAAGCTAACTATACAAATGGATTATTAGGTCCTTTCATAATAAAAAAACATATCTAAATTGGAACAATGAATAGAAATTATCGATACCTGTGTATTAGACTATAGGGATATTACATTGATTGCTCCTTCAGTGTACCAATTGTTGCTAATGGAGAGTCCAAAAGGTCCCCAAGCAAAATGTTCCTGAAGATAATGTCTAGGGGGGGAGGGTAGATATCGATTTTAGAGTTAGTATGTCCCAATAAAAGAGAGGCCCTTTCATAAAGATTCTTCCCAAAACAAAGAGAATTCTGTGCGGGTATATATAAGCATACCTAGAATTGATGTGTGATCGGTATGTGTGATTGCGGCCTTTGCAAATAAACTGGCCAGTTTGCTGGTTTAAAAAGGATGTCAGACGCCCGCGCAAACCCCATGTCAACAGGCGACTGCGTATGTGCTGGATATGGCCAATAGGACCATCTGGCTCTGTGGCGCAAACTTCTCAGACGGAACCACTGCAGAATGGGGCACCAAACGGAGGACATTCAAACCCCCCCACCCCACCCATGCCAGGAGAGAACTGAAGGGCCATGGTGCCAAAAAAACACCCCCGGGGATGCAGTGTGGTACAGAGAAATACAACAAAGACATGCATATATGGAGCAAAGAGATGGAAAATAAAGAAATGGATTATTTTTGTCTAGAAGCAAATATAGAAAGCCATACGAACCCATGAAGCATCAAAGATCATAGGAAGAAGACATAGCTAGTCAGAATAAAATAGTGATGAACAAATACAAAATTTACATTGTATTGTCACTTCAATATGTTGTATCATACATTAACCAAGCATAAAACAGTACCTAGATATAGTACAGAACATTACCTAGATATAATACAGCAATCCCATTGTTGTCTATAAATATTGGACTAATAACATTCTACCAAGAGTGCTAAGGAGATATATCAATGGTTATTTGGCATCATGGCCCTTCAGTTCTCACCTGGCCTGCAGGGGTAGGTTTCTGAATGTCCTCCGTTCAGTGCCTTGTTCTGCAGTGATTCCGCCTGAGCAGTTTGTCTGTTGCTACGTAACAGACATCCGCTCTCAGCCGTGAAATCACACTTCATGCCAGCGTCTGTGTAAGGCAGGACGCACCCCTGCATGACGTCGGGGCTCCAGAGCCAGTTGGTCCAAATGGCCATATCCCGCACATGCACGGTCCCCTGTTGACATGGCGCATCCTATTTAAACAGGCAAATTGGCCAGTTTATTTGCAAAGGCTGCCATCACACATACAGACCACACATCAGTTCTAGGTAATATATATACCTGCACAGAATTCTCTTTGATTTGGGGAGAATCTTTATGAAAGGGCCTCTCTTTTATTGGGACATACTAACTCTAAAATCAATATTTACCATCCCCTCTAGGCATTATCTTCAGGAGCATTTTGCTTGGGGACTTTTTGGACTCTCCATTAGCAACAATTGGTACACCGAAGCAGCAATCAATGTAATATCCCTATACTCTAATACACAGGTATCGATCATTTCTATTCATTGTTCCAATTTAGATATGTGTTTATTATGATAGGACCTTCAGATAGTTAGCTTCTGTCATTCCAATTAATCCCCTTCTTAGTTTTGTCAAATAAGCTCTGATAAATCATATGTATTGATGTCTGTAAGAAAGGCTTCTCTCTTGGACGCAGGGATATTTTGGCCCACTCTTTAGTGTGGACCTCCGTGAGATACTAACAAGGGCCTGGTGACACCGGCATCCCCATTAGGACGCGTGTGGTGCGACAGAGACAACCACATCCTTTTTTCTCCCCTTTTTCCTTGGCTTTTGGTTTTAATTCACACAGCTTATGATCACCAGGAATATCTTGATTGGTATGCAACCAACTATATTGCAATAATGATGTTATATATAGATGTAATATATCTGTTATATGATTGAAACAATGTTTTTTTTCTATTAACACAATGTAGGAATATCCATAGCTCCATTTATTATACCCCTGAGGAAAGGTTTCAACTGAAACGCGTCGGATCATAGCGTCAGATCATAAATCGTTATTGATGTTCCATGAATCCTGATAATCATCTATTCTAAGCTGTGAAACCAGGGCCGCTGATAGGGGGGGACCACCGGTCCTCTTGAAAACACGCAGGGGGCCCACACAGGGAGGGGGATTAGTGATGTACGACAATTGCAGAACTCTTCCTCCTGCAGCTGAAAGCTGGTCTCTCCCCCTCTCCCTGCTGCCAGCTTTTATCTGCTGAAAAAGAGACAGTCATCCCTCACTAGTCCCCCTCCCTGGGTGGACCCCCCCCCCCCCTCTCAGCACTGGCCCTAATTTTAGCTCTGCTCCTAAGTTTAGCTCTGTATTTTTGTTTCTCTCCCTCTGTCTCTTTGATTCCAGAGCTCCAACTGCCCAGCCTGTATATTTTTTCATCAAATCTTCATTTTTATTTGGGAGCGATAAAGCCAAAGTTAACACACCAAGCTCCCCATTACCACCTGAGACCTTGTAACACTAATGAGTCACATGACACCGGGGAGGGAAAATGGCTAATTTGGCCCAAATTGGACATTTTCACTTAGGGGTGTACTCACTTTTGTTGCCAGCGGTTTAGACATTAATGGCTGTGTGTTGAGTAGTGAGTTGTGTTGAGCAAAGTGTAATTTCTTCAGTGTTGTCACATGAAAAGATATAATAAAATATTTACAAAAATGTGAGGGGTGTACTCACTTTTGTGAGATACTGTATATATATATATATATATATATATATATATATATATATATATATATATATATATATATATATATATATATATATTATATATAATTATTAATCTTTTTTTTTTACATGCAAACAAAAGTAATGCTAAAAAATATTTTACACATATGTGCAACTAAAATTCTCTGCATAGAAACCAAGCAGCTTCCAGGTTTTTTTGGCAAAGCTTAATTGAACAAGCTGAACTTAGAAGCTGGTTGGCTACCATGCACAGCTGCACCAGATTTTTGCATCTCCACTTTTAGTAAATTAACCCCATAAGAACATACCTGATAGTAAATTACATGATAGATCCACATTAAACTGTTACCTTCCTCTCTAATACATAAACCCATAAAATATAAGCTGTTTGATAGCAAAATTATCGATATGCGCTTTCAAGCTCAGCAATGTACCATAATAAACATGTAGAGAGTAAAGAAAAATATCAAAGCAAAGCTAAAGAATTTTCTCTTTACAGACACGCATTGGCTAAGCTGCAAATTATTGCAAACCCAAAGCAGGCAAAAGGAGGATTAGCCAGTCAAACAGGTAAGTAAACCAACAAGCCCGTGTTTTACGCATATCATGGACGAGTTACTTCGTCATGAGCTCTATATATATATATAATCCTTTGCCATTCAGATAAAGGTAAGCTTAAAAATATTTCACATGCTGTCCTATGTGCAAACACTGGCTAACATATTGCTGTGGTGGAATTATTTTAGTCCTCATTTCGAGCAGTCTTTTTACATACTGTGAATTTACAGCATTTGCAAAAAAAATAATAGCTGCTCAAATTGTTAAACAGATTGAAGATCAAGTTATGCAATACTCAAAACATTCTGTGCATGGTGCATGGGTTCTATCATATCCTGCAGAATTCTAAAATCCAACATGAAATCCAATCATCTAGGATAGTGCAGATTTATACACGTACAAAAATTTACATTTGCTTATAAACTCACTAGACCAAATTCCTATTTTATCAGTAATATCTGTAGTGGATTTTTAGTAGACTTCTGTAAACCAAGCCTGGTTCTCTTGACACATGTAGCGAAGCAGCCTAGTACCTCTAGTGCATATTGGGTCAACTCAGAGAAGGGCAACTAAACTAATTAGGGGATTGGAGGACCTTAATTATGAAGAGCGTCTGCAATCACTTGATTTATTCTCCCTGGAGAAGAGACGCCTGAGGGGGGACATGATAGCAATTTTTAAATATCTCAATGGGGATCTCAGCTTAGAAAAAAAAGCCGTTCAGTTGAAGGGATTGCATGAGGACTCGAGGGCATACAATGCGATTAGAGGAGAAGCGCTTTAACCTCAGGCAACGTGGGGGGTTCTTTACTGTTAGGGCTACAAGATTGTGGAATTCTCTACCACAAGAGGTGGTTTCTGCGGGTAGTATGGTGGCTTTCAAAAGGCTCTTAGACGTACATCTCAAGGATCAGAACATTCAGGGGTATATGAGATGATTACAGCCACACACACCTACACAGGTTGAACTGGATGGACTATTGTCTTTATTCAACCTCACCTACTATGTAACTATGTAACTCCAGCTAGTGGTACATCCTTGATACACAGTAGTCGATTGTAAGCATTTTAGTTACAGCCTTTCCATCCCTGCCCTTGTTTGCTTGGTCAACAACTAAAAGTTTAAAAATGTTTATTTGCAAATATAGTTTATCATCAAAAAATCCATAAAAAATAGTGTTGGCTGGTGGAAAAATGTTAGTGTGAGACTGTCCTGACCATAAACAAGGGAATGTCTTTCCTCAGCTGGTAGAGAAGCAGTAGAAGTGCAAAGTCGGAATACAGATATTGAGAGATTAGGGGGTTTTGGGAGATTTTTTCCATCAAAAACCTTGCATAGTAAGGTTGTTAGTGAAGACAATGGGGTAGGTGTTGACCAGCGCTCCTTTGGGTGTCATGGAAGGGTAGGCAACCTATGAACATAGGATTGTATGCTTCATTTTGTAGCTACCCACCCTTGCTCCCTTGTCCCTGGAGACACACTCATTGGAAGAGGTCAGTAGGGACCAAGAAGTACCGAAATGAGTCTTCCAATAAAAATCCAGGGTGGCTGTATAGAATAATAGGTATCAAATATTTCACATGACCAAGTGAGATCTGGCCCCACAATTCACAATCACATCTCAGGTGCTGGTTCAGCACGTCTACACCAAAGCAATCAACTGAACAAACATTAGGAATGCCACACACCAAGATGCACAATAATCTTCTTCCTTTTTAAAAATATCCACCAGTAATGGGGTTCTATGCTGACATGTTTTATGCTGGGCACAGCGCTTCCTCAAAAAATAAATATGTGGGGAATAAATATTTTGTGCTTTACACCAAAAAAGGCCTGGCAACAAAAACTAAAATATACCTTCCCAAAAACCCTGATACATTAAACTCCAACCCATTTTTCATTTTTTTTTTTAATATATATATATATATATATATATATATATATATATATTCTTTCCATTTTTCATTTTAAAAATAAATGTCTATACTGTTTAACCACTTGCCAACCACTTACCACTTGCCAACCGCTCCACGCAGATTTACTGCAGCAGGACGGCTCGGCTGTGCAAAATCACGTAGATCTACGTGATTATGTGCCGCTCTCTCACTGTGATTAGACACGATGGGAGGCAGACCGCGGGAGGAGCGGGTTCGATCGCCGCCGGCCTCCTGCAATCTTCGGCAAAACTGACAGGAGAGCCATCTGGTATGTAAACAATGTGAGACGGCTCTCCTGTCAGAGAGGCAGGAAAAGATTGTATAATTCAGCTAAGCTGAAACACAGATCTCTCTCTGCCTCCTGTTAAATCTATCCCCAAAACAGTTAGAAATCACATATAGGGAAGACACTTAACCCCTTCCCTGCCAATGTCATTATTACAGTAACAGTGCATATTTTTAGCATTGATTACTGTAGTAATATCATTGCTCCCCCTAAAAGTGTCAAGAATGTCAGTTAGGGGTCCAATCTGTCTGCCGCAATGTCGCAGTCCCACTAAAAATAACAGATAGCTGCCATTACTAGTAAAAAAATAAAAATAAATAAAAATGACATAAATCTTTCTTTCCCCTAGTTTGTAGACGCGATAACTTTTGCGCAAACCAATTATTATGTGTTTTTTGTTTTTTTTATTTTACCAAAAATATGTAGCAAAATACAAATTGGCCTAAACTAGTAAAAAATTTGATTTTTAACAATTTTTTATTGGGGAATGTTTTATAGCAGAAAAGTAGAAAATATTGGTGCTTTTTCAAAGTTGATGTTCTTTTTTTAGAGCACAAAAACGAAAAATCACACAGGTGATCAAATACCACCAAAAGAAAGCTCTATTTGTGGGGAAAAAAGGACATCAATAGTATTTGGGTACAGCATCACACAACCACACAATTGTCAGTTAAAGCGAAGTTCCGGCCTCGGAAACTATTTTTCACTAAAAATACCCCCGGGACAGTCAGGGCTAGTACATTCCATAATGGATAGCCTCTGAACTCTCCCGGTCACACTTACCATTTAGAAGAAATACTTACCTTGAAAATTTCTTCTCCAGCGCTGCCATCTCAGGTGTGGGCAGCTGAAGCCAGCGCTATCCTCTTCTACGTCCTCTTCTGTGTCCTCTTCGGTCCCACAATGCACTGCACCGGCCCCGCTCGTCACTTCTGGGGCAGGCGCGTCATCCCTGCACAGCTTCTGGGCACGATGACGTTCAGCTCCCAGGAATCAATGCAAGGAGGAAGTGACGGCGCTGGCCACGGCTGCAGAGGGAAGAAGTGGAAGAAAGATAAGTATATTTTCTTCAATAACAAAGTAAGTAAAAAAAAAAGAAAATCGGGACTATCCATTTCTTTTAAAGGGGACACTGAGCAAGCGGATGGCAACGCAGTGCCAAATTGCAAAAAATTGCCCTGTCAAACCTTTCCTGGGGCTGAAGTGGTTAAAATCCAGTAATATACTGTCTCACCCTGCTCTGCTATTTTATATACAAAAAGTCCAGGCACTAAAAATCAAGACCCCCCCTGTGAAGGAAATAACCAGGAAGACACTGAATGACCAAATGAACCAATCCCTGTGCTGTCAGTCCCAAGCATAGGATGTGAATGCAAAGGAATTTAGCACCAGAAACGGACAGCGCACAGAAATGTCAATATGGTGTCAAGGAGAAGCAGCAGGCAGCGATCCTTAGTAAATGTCAGTTTATTAAACAAATAAAACCAGGTATTACAAGCATGTTACCACATAGGTCCGGATGGCGGTGAGGGCATTGAAGATGGACAAATGCCAATAGTCAAATCGGGATAATCCAGTGCTTTATCTCTTAGATATGTATGGATATGTGGATGGCCAGGAGAAAGGACCCACTGTGGTGCAGAAAGAGAATCCTAGCCGGGGGGGGGGGCCGCCGGCGCGCATAAAGGCCATTACACTGAAGCGCAGAGGGCAGTCCTGTGTCCGGAAACCTGCTCTGCACATGATGCTCAATTGCTCCCCATTTTTAGGCACTGCTGAAGAGGCCAATCTCATGACAGCCTTAAAGCAGAATTAAACCCTCCTGTTCTTTACAGTCCAGGAAGCTGCTTCTGTTTGATCTGCAACTGCCAGGGTGTTGCTCATGTGATAAGTTATGTCACCAGCCTTTTGATGGTTTTACAATTTGGTTAAGGTCACAAGCAAATGGGACAGTTAACAATCCCGGCATTCTGGGAATATATCTATTTTTTTTAAACCGTTAAATCGATGGGTTTAGTTCTGCTTCATGATTTACATCTGTTCAGGGGCTCTGGGCTTCAGCAAAATGGCAGCCTCCAGCAAGAAGAAACAAGGTGACAGTTACAGCATACACTCATTTTGGTAACAAAATGATCAATGTGGAATGTGTATGTTCCTTGCTAAAGAACATTCTTTTTTATCAAAACAATTGTTATTCGTTTGTAATCAAAAAAATTTGTTATGGGTAAAGTTCTGCTTTAATAAAGCCTATTTTTTTCAAGTAGTAATGAATGAGACTGAGGTGCTTTCGCTGTATTAATCGTAAGATAACTAACACATTCAAAATACATGATGCAAACTTAAAGGTATCTCCAGGGATTTCTTTCCATGCGTCCTCAAAGTCACTTAAAGGGGCCCTCTTCCTGCTGTACAATATTCTATCAAACAATATAGCTTTGTCCAAGGCACTGCCCAGCTTTTCATGACATTTTTGACACTAGCTTGCCTATTAGTCTTGGAAATAACCAGAAATCATCAGTAGGATTTGTCCCCTATAGAATTTAAAGGGATTCACTGCTAAGTTCAGGTTTAGCAAATTTTACGCAGCATTCAATGAACACCCCTTGAATCGAACTTGGGAGAATTTACTCATCTCTAATGGTAATGTTTCTCATCTAACCTAATTACTTTCAAGCACACCTGTCATGACAGACATTTGTGTGCTGCCCTTGCTACTTCACTGCTCACAATGGATTGTATCACAAACCGTTTTCATGGTATTTTTAAAGGGTAACTCCACTTTTGTGGGGTAAATAATAGCAAATAAATAATAATATAGCGTATACAATTGCGATGCAAGTCATATTGAAATTGAATGTTATTAAAAATGACCTTTTCTTTTCAATCTGCAGCTGTTGTAATTTTCTGAAAATGCAATGCAATATGGCTACCTGGAGCTGTTCTGTACACAGAATGTATGCTGACCACACCCCAGAAACATCATTTCCTGCTTGTGTGATTGGCTCACTGATTTTCCCAGAAGTCTGCACTAAGATACAAGTCAGATTTCTGGCATCCCCTGCAACAAAAATTTCATTTTTGTAGAGATACTCCCAATAGGAAGATGTTTAAAGGAATGCAGGCCTAGCAGATTTCCTCTTTAGAACTCTGCGGGTGCACAGCTGATTGATAATTATAGATTCACTTTCCCACATGGATACAGACAAACACACAGGGATTTCTTCAGAATAACAAAAGGTAGGAATCTGCAACAAAGTTTGTAAAAATCCTTGCAATGTACAGAGATCACCCAGAGGGGAATGTTTTTTTCTCAACAAAAGTGGAGTTGCGCTTTAACCACTTCAGCCCCGGAAGATTTTACCCCCTACCTGACCAGGCCCTATTTTGCGATTCGGCACTGCGTTAATTTAACAGACAATTGCGTGGTCGTGCAACGCTGCACCAAAACAAAATGTATGTCCTTTTCCCCACAAATAGAGCTTTCTTTTGGTGGTATGTAATGTACATAGATCATCCAGAGGGGAATGTTTTTTTCTCAACAAAAGTGGAGTTACGCTTTAATAATAATAAAATATCCTATTTAACCTTTTTGTATTCTGTTTGCACCGTAGTGCTGACGATCTTCTGCAACCTCTTTGCGGCCATTTTCTGTTTATATGCACTCCAGTGATGGCTGCATGGCATTTCTCAGGGCCACTTGTAGTCTCCATCAGAATCTAATCTGACAGCACAGGAGCACATTTGGAACAGAGGGATAGAGAGTTGTCAACATACAGTGCATCTGGAAAGTATTAAAATCGCTTGACTTGCTCTACATTTTGTTATGTTACAGCCTTATTCCAAAATGGATTCAATTAATTATTTTCCTCAAAATGCTACAAACAATACCCCATTATGTTCGTGAATGAAGTTTATTTGAAATCTTTTCAAATTTTTTAAAAATGAAAAAAAACAAATGTACGTAAGTATTCAAAGCACTTTTGGCACCAATTACAGCCTCAAGTATTTTTGAATATTATTCTACAAGCTTGGGGCACCTATGTTTGGGCAGTTTCTCCTATTCTTCTTTGCAGGACTTCTGAAGCTCCATCAGGTTGGATGGGGGACCGTCAGTGCCCAGCCATTTTCAGATCTCTCCAGGCTGGCTGGGCCATTCAAGGACATTCACAGAGTTGTCCCATAACCACTCCTTTGTTATCTTGGCTGTGTGCTTAGGGTAGTTGTCCTGTTGGAAGATAAACCTTTGCCCCAGTCTGAGATCCAAAGTGCTCTGGAGCAGGTTTTCATCAAGGATGCCTCTGTACATTGCTGCATTCATCTTTCCCTCAAACCTGACTAGTCTCCCAGCTCTTGCCGCTGAAAAACATCCCCACAGCATGATGCTGTCACCACCATGCTTCACTGTAGGGGTGGTATTGGCCAGGTGATGAGTGGTACCTGGTGTCCGTCAGACATGACGCTTGCTATTCAAGCCAGAGAGTTCAATATTTGTTTAATCAGACCAGAGAATTTTGTTCCTCATGGTCTGAGAGTCCTTCAGGTGCCTTTTGGCAAACTCCAAGCCGACTGTCATGTGCCTTTTACTGAGGAGTGGCTTCCGTTTGGCCACTTTACCATACAGGTCTGATTGGTGGAGTTCTGCAGAGATAGTTGTTCTTCTTCAAGGTTCTCCTCTCTCCACAGAGAAACTCTGGAGCTCTGTCCGAGTGACCATCAGGTATTTGGTCACCTCCCTGACTAAGGCCCTTCTCCCCGATTGCTCAGCTGCTTTAAGAAAAGTCCTGGTGGTTCCAAACTTCTTCTATTCATGGATGATGGGGGCCACTGTGCTCAATAGGACCTTCAATGCAGCAGAAATGTTTCCGTACCCTTCCCCAGTGCCAGGATACAATGCTGTCTGGGAGTTCTACAGACTACAGAGGTCTACAGACAATTCCTTCATGGCTTGGTCTGTGCTTTGACATGCATTGTTAACTGTGAGACTTTATATAGACAGGTGTGTGCCTATCCAAACCATGTCCAATGAACTGCATTTACCACAGGTGGTCTCCAATCAAGTTGTAGAAACATCTCAAGGATGATAAGTGGAAACATGATGCACCTGAGCTCAATTTTGAGTGTCATGGCACAGACTGTAAATACTTATGTACCTGTGATTTTTTATTTTTAATAAATTTGCAAAGATTTGAAACAAACTTCTTTCACATTGTCATTATGGGTTATTGTTTGTAGAATCTTGAGGAAAATAATGAATTTAATCCATTTTGAAAAAAGACTGTAACATAACAAAAATGTGGCAAAAGTCAGGCGCTTTGAATACTTTCTGAATGCATTGTATACCAGGAAGCTTCGTGGCAAGATTACTAGGTGATTATTTGGTGTGTGTGTGTCACCCGTGCAAAGGTGGATTAAGGGCTCTTTCACACGGTCCGCCTCCGTAGGCGGATCCGTGCTGCTCAGCGGGGATCAATCCGCGATCCCCGCTGAGCCGGCAGATGACAGCTCCGTCTCCGCTTGCAGTGCGGAGAGGGAGGTGTCACAGCCCCCGCTGCCCTCTATGGGGAATCGAATGAGAGCGGACCACCTGTCCGCTCTCATCCGATCCCATCTGATCTGATCGCCAGGACGGATGGAAAATAGGGTTTCCATCCGTCCAGATTTCATGGACAGGATCGGATGCGGATGGCAGCGGGTGTCAGCGGACATGTCACCGCTGACATCCGCTGCTCCATAGGGCTGAATGGGGCACGTGTGAAAGAGCCCTAAGTGACCAAAGTAAATATGAAAATAAAATGAAAATTCGAACGTATGGGTTGAAGCAGCTTAATGGTTATTACCATATTTGGTTCATATTATTGCTTGTCACTAAGATATTGCAAACACTGTAGCACTTTAATTAATTTAAACTTTGCACACATTATTGATAAAGGGTAGTGCAGGATCAGCCTTTTGCATCAATTGTTTTATTGAAATATTGAGAATGTTTGAAAAATTTAAATAACCTCTTCAAATTTTTTTAAAAAATTTTAGTGATTAGGCTCACATTTAAGCGATGAATGTCTGCGGAGTTGGTGTACATCTATAAAGAAACCAAACTATTCATTTCTGACCCTTCCAGCTATCTTATCCCTCAAACACAGCAATTCTTAGTGGTCTCTGCAGAAAACATATACCCAGGAGTTCAGGGCTCCCTCCTGTGGTAGAGCGGTGTAACACCCACAGTAAAGTAAGTTTCCTTCTCATATTCCCCTTACCATGTCTGCAATACTTTCATCTCATAATATCCTAAACTTTAAAATAGACTGAGAAAATGCATACATGGAGTGCAGAAATGTGTTTTCACTGTTGATGTGTTTTTCTTTTTTTTTTCACTTAGTCAGGTGAATCTGCATTTACTCTAAACACCCAACCATCTGCTGAGGATGAAAGAAAATAAAAATGCTTTATTTTCACATAATCATATGTTTGAAGAAAATATAAGTTCAGTGATTTTAAGGATGACAATACTTTTTTACTTTATAACCCAAATATTGCACCAGTGCTATTTCCAGCATAACAAATTGTAGATTTGGCTTGTGTTGTGCGCATGAAATAGACCTATAAGCATCTATAATATTTTGACAACTACTTTATTATTAGTTGAAATAAAAGTATCAAGGTAATTTAGCTTGGTGTAAGGATATTTCCTATATGACATATAATAAGATCCAAAAAGTTAAATAACCACACTTGAAAAGGTGATATACTATAATTATACATATACAGAATGCATTAATTATATCCCTATATTGCAGCCTTTCTCAACCTTTTCAACATAAAGGAAATAACTTTATGGTTTCAGGGAACCCCTGCTAGAACTTACTATATCTATAACCCATGATACATTAGTGTGATGGTCATTGGGAAGAATGCTCCTTATACTTGTGGTCATTGGGAAGAATTACCACCTTACAGATATCTTAAAAGATCACTGGTGCCAGTGGGAACTTATCTAAGAGGCAGAAATTGCTCAGTGCTCAAGGAACCCCTAGCAACCTTTGGAGGAGCCCTAGGATTCAATGGAACCCTGGTTGAAAAATCCTGGCATATAGACTCTACAGAGGAAGACAGAATAGTGTTTGTCAGTGGTAAGGGTTATTCCCATTATACAGCTGTATGTTCATGTAGTTATCCACTTCACAGTGATCATTAAAGTAGAACTATAGACAAAACTTTTTTTTTTTTGATAGAGGGATGCAGGCCCAGCAGCTTTCCTCATTAGAGCCCTGCAGCTGCCACAGCTGATAGATAATTATGAAACCACTCCCATTTGACCCACGCAGCACAGAGGCACAGAGGAACAAACAATGATTTCTTCAAAATAAATGTAGGAATCTGCAACAAAATTTGTTACAATTCTTGTAATATACATAGATCACACAGAGGGGAATGTTTTTTTTCTCAACAAAAGTGGAGTCGTGCTTTAAGTATAGGGGTCTATTTAATTAACTGTGGTAATCCTTGCATTATCATGGTTTGCCTTTTCTCTGCACATCACTGTGATTTTTTAGCCTAAGTAAGGGGCTGAATTAACGTGGTGATAAACCTTGATAAGTAGCAGTGAAATATCATTGTGATGTGCAGAGAAAAGACCGGAGAGAAGGACGGGGAAGACTTTTCAAGGATGCTTAGAAACCAATCAGCTTCCACGTTATATTGTCAATGCTTAATTGAACAAGCTGAAGTTGATTGGTTACTATGCACAGCTGCACCAGATTCTGAGTGCTTTCCCCTAATGAAAAAAATTGTTTTCTATGTGTCCAGTTCACACTCTAATGCTGCACTAAGTTGCTTTGTGTTGTTGTGTGCTGCGTAAAATGCAGCATGTCTGCAGAATGTACGTCCCGCATGCCACCACACTGTAGCATGTTGCAATGTTCTGTAGTGCATGAAGTGTCAAATTTTTGGCCCTTTAAAAAAAAAAAAAAAAATAGTAAACTTAACCTAACTTGTGTTGTATTAAGCAGGCAGGAGCCCTTAAAATAAAAAATAAGAAAAATGAATTTAAACACTAAAATGCATTGGTACAATGCACAATAACGCATGTATTTTATGCATCATAAAGTGAACCTGCGCATTCATTTTGTCGCTTGAACAATGAAATGTGTTGTGCATTTTTTCTGATACATCTGTGCACCAGAAAACAGTCCTATAGATGATAATGAACACCATAAGAGCTGTGAAAATGTGGAATAGACTACCTCCAGAGGTGGTTCTGGCCAGCTCACTAGATTGCTTTAAAAAAAAGCCCTGGATTCTTTCCTAGGTGTACTTAATATAAATGGGTACTAAAATGTATAGGTAAAGTTGATCCAGGGAATATCTGATTGCCTCTCTGCAGATCAGGAAGGAATTTTTTCCCCAGCTGTAGCAAATTGGATCATGCTTTGTTGAGGGTTTTTCTCCTTCCTCTGGATCAACTGCGGGTATTGGATTGTGTATATGGGATTGTATGGTTGGGTTTTCTTTACTTTTTTTTTTTTTATTGGTTGAGTCAGACGGACTTGTGTCTTTTCTTTCAATCTGACTAACAATGTAACTATGTACTCCAAAGAGCCCAATTGGATGTTCTACAGCAGAGATCTCCAAACTACGGCCCTGCAGCTGTTGCAGAACTACATATCCCATGGGGCATTGTAAAACTCTGACATTCACAGACACGTGACTAGGCATGATGGAAATTGTAGTTCCTGAACAACTGGAGGCCCATCGTTTGGAGACCCCTGTTCTACAGCATCAGCAACCCTGTAGTTATGCCTGATTAATATGTAAAATAGCCTCTTTCTAGCTCTTTACTCAGTTTTTCACCAAAAAAGGAACTAAGTCTCACTTGGTGATAAATCCAGAGAACTTTTCTCCATATTTATCAAGATGATAAAGCATTTTTTGTACCGTTCAATAAACAGGTCCTTTCTTTTTGCTTTCTCTATACTTATCACTGAGAATTCATGGTAAAGAAAAGAGTGAAAATCCCCTGTTTTTTTGCTCCTACATGACTTATTACCATTTATTAAACACCTCACTAGGCAGTTATTACTGTGATAATCTCTGAAAAGTCTTATCACGACTTTTGCGCTGTTATCTCTCCAGTCTCTTCAATAAGGAGCCTACACACAATCAGAAAATCGTACAAGAACTATTGCTTTGGAATCGATCATACTACCATCTGATCGTTAGTACACAGCTATCGTACAAAAATATCCAAAGGGACAAATACAAAAATCTTTCTCCTACGATATCAGATCGTATAATTTTCATTTAATCAGTACAGTTTTCATCCAAAAATGCAATACAAATATACTACAACACATTACCTGACTTCCGAATTTTTCTTCTGTCTTAGGAGAATTTAGAATTTAGAGACTAGCATGCAAAAAAACCCCAAAAAAACGAAAAGTCCGATAATCTCCTCGTGTGTATCAGGCTTAAATCTGTTAGGTTGATTTATTAAAGGAGTAAATTGTTCACTTGGCAAAGCGAATGTCAAAGAGTGTAGTAAATAAAGTGAAATAGCACTCAATTCAATCAACCAATCACATGCTAGAAATTGTTTAAATTTTACTTGTACATGATTGGGTATTCAAAGCGAGTGTAAGTTTACCTTATTTAGTAATATTCCTTTGGCTTAGTGACCATTCAATTGTGCAACAGCCTCTGCTAATTCATAAATCATACTAAAAAGGTTGATTTCCTGAAGGAATTAGGATTGTTCAATTTGTTAAATGTATTTTTACATTGCAAGGCGTTCACTTAGCTTAGGGAGTTAGGCTGTATTCAGTACAATCATCCCATGATATACAAACAAAAATCCTATTTTATTTTATTTTTTTGCACATGGGCTTTTAAAGTGAACATTGTTTATTTTTATTTCCTATGCTATGTGAACATGCACTTTGCAAAATTAAGATTTGTTAAGTAAACAGCCTCTAATATGTTAGCAAAACAGCCCTGTTGTACCATTAATTTATCAGCGGCTGATAAAAAATGACTTTAGTAACATAGTTACTATATTACATAAAGCACTCTAAAAAAAAAAAAAAAAAAAAAAAACAGCAGTAAATACTGCTATATTCATTATATTATTATTATTATATTTATATTTATTTATATTTATTTATATATATATATATATATATATATATATATATATATATATATATATATATATATATATATATTTATATATATATATTTATTTATTTATATATTATTATTGTTATATATTATTCATTCAATACTTACTTTTCCTTGCTGACCCATCAGATAAATGCAAAAGATACAAGTAGCATTTTTTTTTTTTTTACATAATGATCTGTAATTGATGGACATATTTAAAATGAATAATCAAGAACCTTGATTTACCGAATGATTTACCAAATAATAATTCTACACTGGATTGTTCTAAATATCCCATATCCTAAATATTTTATTTTTAAAAAATCCCTTGATCTTGCTTATATGAAGTAAACACATGTGTGAAATACCCCCTTTAAATTAAATAAATAGAACCCCATCTATTAAACAAAAAAAATGTAATAATTAAAACAAGTTGTTTGTTTTATTTAAAACTTTAGGTAGCATTATGCTTCAAATATGGTTTATAATTAGTTTGATATAATCATCTGCTTACTACTAGCGCTCAAACACAGAGCCAGTGGGGAAGAGAATATTTGTGGGGCATAACACTGAGATCCTAAAGTAATTATTTTATGTGATACTTTTTCATATCTCTCTATCTATTGATTGATACTCTTAGTAACCGAGCCTTCTGAAATCCTCCTGTATTGGATGGATTGTAACTGTATTTTCTCCCATAATTTTGTAACGCGCTGTGCAAACAGTTGGCATTATATAAATCCTGTAAAATATTAAATAATATGTGCAACTGGTGACAAGGAGATTGGGGCGAGAGGACAGGAATAGATGAAATTAAGATAGAGGGGGGAACAGGATAGAAATGTACCTCTTCTTTGTCTATTTAAATGAGACTTTTTATTTATATTGTCAACTTGCATGATAATAATGTATATATTTTTTCTTTGTGTGTACATCCTTTAAACCCTAAATAAAAATTATAATTGAAAAAAAAATATTAAATAATAATTAATATTATTATTTATCCATCTACTGATCTGTATATTTGATGCTAATGCTGATAATTCCTGCATGGTTTTTAAAGCACATCATGTCTTTTTAACTTGAAATTACATCGTCAATGTTACAAACTGCCTTAAATTAGCCTAAATAAATATTTTCCATACATCTTGAGCACATTAATAAGTCACTGTGGCTCAATCTACAGATGATCTCTTTAATTGCATGAAAATGGCATTATATTTAGTGACACATCACTTGTGGGAAAGATCTTCAAACCGAATACAAACCTTTTAAGCAAAAGGTCCATTGGTTAAATAAATAAATCCACATAAACCATCCACGTTTTGATGTAAATTTCCTGCTGTCATCAACAGGGGCCAGCCTCTTTAAACAAACATTTCTCTCAGATGAAAAATTACATTTTATTGCTCCTTTCTTCTTTTTGAGCAGTTCATTCTGTGAAGGACAGACAGAAAAACAACTAAAAAAACTATAAAAAAAATGTATGTTCATTTACTAATGTAAAATGCCTACAACACAAAACTCATAACATGTTTGAGTCTTTTTTTTTATCAATTTGTCCTATTTTATTGTTTATTTCTTTCTGTTTACTTTTTATTTATTTTATGTGCCTATTTTGTAAATGTTCTTTGAAAGGAAAATAACACTACGCAGCTGATTTCCTACAGGCAAAGGTTGTTCTCTTGAAACACCCTATCACGTTAATTATGATTAACAAACAAAAAAAAAAAAAAGAGAAAAACAGAAAAAGTTGAACAGGTTCAAGCAAATGTAGTTTTGTGGACCTTTATTATTTGATACCCTATCACATATAGAGAACTAATGACAATTGTATGCACTTTGCAGGAAAAAACAACTAATAGGTCTATAAAAATGTCAAAGATGTTTCTTTAAGAGGAAAGTTTGTTCACATGAAACACCCAATCACATTATGATGATTAATAAAAAAAAAAAAAAAAAAAAAGGAAATAAAAAATGTAATAACATTGGTGACATGAGCAAATGTAGTTTTGAAGGGCTTGTGGTCCTTTAGTAGCTGATAGCCTATCGTGTATAGAGAACTAATTAAAATTGTATACACCGTATAAAAAATATATATTGCTAAAAGATGTTTGCAAATATTTAAAAAAAAACAAAAATTGAAAAAAGAATTTAAAAAAAAAATCACTTTCCCAGAAGATAAGATTGCAGAAAATGTGGTTTTAAGATTGGGTAGAAATCAAAAAAAAAAATAGAAAAAAGAATTTAAAAAAATCACTTTCTCAGAAGATAAGATTGCAGAAAATGTGGTTTTGGGATTGGGTAGAAATCTAAAAAAAAAAAATAGAAAAAAGAATTTTAAAAAAATCACTTTCCCAGAAGATAAGATTGCAGAAAATGTGGTTTTGAGATTGGGTAGAAATCTAAACAAAAAAAAAAAAATAGAAAAAAGAATTTAAAAAAAAATCACTTTCCCAGAAGATAAGATTGCAGAAAATGTGATTTTGGGATTGGGTAGAAATCTGAATATCATTCTGGAGTGATGGCCATTATTCTTGTAATTTATGAAGGATGTTGTCATATACCATGATACATTGTAGCTTATTTTGCTCTCCTATCAGAACCTTTGGATGAGACATACTTTGCAGTGTGTACAGTGAATAGTTATCAGAAAGTCCTCTTTGGAGGGATGTCAGGGTTGGTGGAAGCTCCTCAGTACATGTGGCCAGCAGCTCAGATCTAATGACTACAATAGTAAAGGCTCTGGAGGTCTGAGCCGTGTGTAGAACACAGGCAGCACTGGGGAGATTCTGAAAGGTGTTCTCCAAGTTTATCTGCCTCACTCCTACAGCTATTCAGCCAAAGGGTCCCTCCCATGCTGTGCCTATGGGAAAAATCCCTACTCAATGGGCACCTACTGGCTGTATGTTTCTATATCACTAAGCTTTTCTCTTTTACACAAATGTAAAGGGCCAGAGGGGAGGGGGATGTGATTGGTATAAGATTTACCCATTGCCTGTCTTTGTTCTGCAGAGTTTACACAGTGTTATCAGTGTCTAATAAGAGGGAATGACAGGGGTGAAGAAATCATTGTGGCAGCAATAAACAGCACAGAGATACAAGGGGGGGGGGGGAGCAGGTGAAGCTGGACAGGGCACATCAGCCACTGCAACATGTGATGCCCCCAAACACTGATATCTGCAGGGCTGGAGAGAAGCCAAGGGTGGCACTGACTATACAAGAGTTCAGATATTATGAGTATAGACAAATGCCTGTATTAGATATTATCATAAAAATAATTATACATACATATATAAGGAGAGAGAGATTATTATTATTATTATTATTATTATTATTAATATTATTATCATTATTATTATTATCTTCAGCATTATTGTTTTTTTATCATCAGTATTATTATTAATATTATTATTAATATTATTTATTATCATATAAATTATCAACATTATTGTTTTTGTTATTATTATTATTATTATTATTATTATTATTATTATTATTATTATTATTATTATTATTATTATTATTCATAATAATAATAATAATAATAATATAATAATTTCATATATATTATCATCCTCATTTTTTTGTCATTATTATTATTATTAATAATAATATTATCATATAAATTATCATCAGCATTATTGTTTGTGTTACCATCAGTATTATTATTATTATTACTACTAATTTCATATATATTATCATCAGCATTATTGTTTTTGTTGTCATCAGTATTATTATTATTATCACTTTAATATTCCTTCATAGCTAGATAGAGGTGCAAGTGGAAAAGTAGCTATTTGTGTGTATTAACATGGTGATCATGGTGATATAACTGTTTAAGTATGTAAATATGGAGAATGTTTTATTAAAGTATACATTTTAAAATCCAAATCTCCAATCTGGTTTGGGGGCATTTTTAATTCCCCGAACCTGATAGGATATTTAGACACTCTTTAATATATACAATAAATGTGTGGGCTTTTCTTCTATTTATTATGAATATTATTTGTGTATATATATATATATATATATATATATATATATATATATATATATATTTATATATATATATACACACACACACACAAGGAAAACACACATATGTTTATAAACATTATTAATGTATATATATATATGTGTACACATCGGATAGATGGGTGTGCACATCGGATAGCTGGGTGTACACATCGGATAGGTGGCTGTACACGTCGGATAGGTGGGTGTACATATTGGATACGTGGGTGTACACATTGGATAGGTGGGTGTGCACATCGAATAGGTGGCTGTACACATTGGATAGGTGGGTGTACACATCGGATAGGTGGGTGTATACATCGGATAGGTGGGTGTACACATTGGATAGGTGGGTGTACACATTAGATAGGTGGGTGTACTAGGTGGGAGTACTCATTGGATAGGTGGGTGTACACATTGGATAGGTGGGTGTACACATTGGATAGGTGGGAGTACACATCGGATAGGTGGGTGTACACATCGGATAGGTGGGTGTACATATCGGATAGGTGGGTGTATACATTGGATAGGTGGGTATACACATCGGATAACTGGGTGTGCACATCGAATAGCTGGGTGTACACATTGGATAGGTGGCTGTACATATAGGATAGGTGGGTGTACACATCGGATAGGTGGGTGTACACATTGGATAGGTGGGTGTACACATCGGATAGGTGGGTGTACACATTGGATAGGTGGGTGTACACATTGGATAGGTGGGTATACACATCGGATAGCTGGGTGTATACATCGGATAGGTGGGTGTACACATTGGATAGGTGGCTGTACATATAGGATAGGTGGGTGTACACATCGGATAGGTGGGTGTACACATTGGATAGGTGGATGTACACATCGGATAGGTGGGTGTACACGTCAGATAGATCGGTGTACACATTGGATAGGTGGGAGTACACATCGGATAGCTGGGTGTATACATCGGATAGGTCGGTGTACACATTGGATAGGTGGGAGTACACGTCGGATAGCTGGGTGTACACATCGGTTAGGTGGGTGTACATATTGGATAGGTGGGTGTACACATTGGATTGGTGGGTGTACACATCGGATAGGTGGGTGTACACATCGGATAGGTGGGTGCACACATCGGATAGCTGGGTGTACACATCGGATAGGTGGGTGTACATATTGGATAGGTGGGTGTACACATTGGATAGGTGTGTGTACACATTGGATAGGTGGGTGTACACATCGGATAGGTGGGTGTACACATCAGATAGGTGGGTGTACACATCGGATAGGTGGGTGTACACATCGGATAGCTGGGTGTACACATTGGATAGGTGGGTGTACACATCGGATAGCTGGGTGTACACATCGGATAGCTGGGTGTGAATGTGAGGTATTATTAGCATTACTTTACTATCACATGTCTTTTTATTTACTATATTTCTCACATATTGAATATGTTTAGGTTTATATATTAGGTATTTGCAATTTGCTTTGCATGGGTGACGCAGTTTTGGCTATTGTGGGGTTTCCACCACTGCTGTATATTTGATTTTTACTTAATTGTTATGTTGTATATACATTATTAATAATAGTCGTTTTTTGCATCTCTAATACCATACAATATACTATATCATTATTTCAGAGGGCTAGTGCTTCACTCATTCTTACTATTCATATATTTCTATATCTGGGAAGACATATTTGTGTATAGCAGCCATATCACCTTTAATATGTCTAATTGGATTCCAGAGTCCTAGCAGATCAGACACACAACTCTCTCTTCTATACTGTATATATATATATATATATATAAAATTATAATTATTGTTATTATTTTATGTTATTATATTTGAGTGCAGTGTTGTACCTGAAAGCTCTTTTGTTACTTTTTGGCCTACCTGTCTTCAATGACTGTACTGTCTTACTGATTTGTATTGATGGGTGCCAACAAGCAGATGTACATAAGCTCACATCCAGAAATATTTGAGATGAGAGTATATTTAAGATGTCACAGCAGGCAGTCAGAGTCCTTGCTTAGCTCATCAGATATCTCCCCGTGATCAGCAGCTCTGATCATGTCTGTCCATGTGCACACAAGTGTATTCAAGCCTTGACATAGAACTTCTCTTATTTGCCCCCCTTTAATCTCTTATATATAGCTCTGAGTGTTCAGGTATACAGAATCCATTTCATATGTGCAAAAAATACCTCTTACCAGAAATCCCCTTCTGCCAGAAATCCAGTGAGCTGATTGGTTACTATGAAGAGCTGCACCAGATTCCCTGGGCTCCAGGTTTGAGTAAACCCCAAGGTGTGGATTGTAATATCCTCTAGTAAACTGTCTATACAATGGGGCTGATTTACTAAAAGTAATGCAAATCTTCACTCATTAAACTGAAGATTCAATAAATGATCTAATCATAAGAAAAGCAAATTCCTGTTTATTTAATTCATCTTCAAATGACTCAGTATTTTTAGTAAACACAGAGACAACTTATGGAGTGAAAATTCTCAACTCCTTTAGTGAAACACTCTGAGTGCCCTTTGCTATTTTAAAATCCCAAAAAGTCTTATCAGCCCTGCCTAGGTTACCTTTATGAACTACAGGACACCTCTCCCTTTGTTATAAGAAGGAGGAGATGAGGTGGTGTTCCATAGTTCAAATCTGGAAAAAGCAGCCTGCGATGATAACACTTCTATGTAGGTACACTACAGTGAATATACATTGTCACCGTGAGGGAGGAAGTGAATTATTGACAGGATCACCAGGTGAAAATAGAGGAAAAAAGATTAGAAAAGGAAAACAAAGGCAGCCACTAAGTCTAAGGTCGGGTAAGTTGCAATATATTACATTTTTGCTCCTGGGTATTGATACAATATTCTCAATATATACTCAATATACATATATACAGAATATATATAATCTCAATATACACCCCTGACAACAACACTGTATGACGAAACGCGTCGGGATTGGCTGACGGCTTGACGCATGCGCAGACGAGGGACGCGACGGCCATCTTGTTGGTGGGAAACCAACACGCTTTTACATTGAATGCTGACTACGGACCTCATTTATGTAAGCTGCTCTCTTTTATTGCTATAATAAATAATTGGACATGCTACACTATGAGGGGATTGTCTATTTATGTTTCCTGAGTACATGAAGGAACCTTTGTGAGTTCAATTCGGTCGCCAACAGGAGGAGGTGTACAGTTGCGATTGGTTTCTGCCTGCCACAGACTTATCAACACTCTGGGCGTTTTTGACCCTGTAGGGTCTAATGAGTTGGTAAGGGTATCTTGTGATTCTGCTTGGTGGTGGACTTTTCCTTTCTTGCACCCCTCCATTTTGGGACTTATGTGGACTCTATAATTGCACTTGGGACTTTTCTCTTTTTTGTCAGCATTATTTGTGCATTTGGATTAGCGCAACACCATCTCCTACCATTTCATTGAAGATATTGTTTTCTTGTCTTTTTGTGTCAGCTGCTTTTCTTTTAACCACTTGCCGACCGCCGCACGACTATCTACGTCGGCGGTCAGCCCCTCACAGGCAAAGTGACGTAGGGCTACGTCACTAGCTTGTGAGGGTCTAGGGAGCGAGCGCGCGCCCCCGGAGGCGCGCTCCCGCTCCCGAGTGGTCACGGACCCCCCCGCGCGTGTGAACGGCGGACCCGATGTCCGCCGGCCACTCTGCGATCGGCGGGGGAGAGGGAGAATGTCAGGCAGCTTGTGTAAACAAGCTGCCTGTCATTCTCCTCGCTGTATGAGAGCTGATCATCTGGATCTACTATGTAGATCCGTTGATCAGTCTGCATACAGCTGAAGCCCCAGCCAATCACAGTTAGAATCACGCCCCTAGGGACACACACAGCCCCTCCCTCTCAAATAAAGTTAACCCCTTCACTACCAGTGTATTTTTACAGTAACAGTGCATATATATAGCACTGATTACTGTAGAAATGTCACTGGTAACCCCAAAAGTGTCAAAAATGTCAGTCAAGGGTCCGATCTGTCCGCCGCAATGTCGCAGTACCGCAAAAAAAATCGCAGATCGCCGCCATTACGCGCTAAAAAAAAAAACAACAAAAATGACAAAAATCTTTCCCTTAGTTAGTAAACACAATAACTTTTGCGCAAACCAATCAAAATACGCTTTTTGCGATTTTTTTTACCAAACATAGGTAGCATAAAACAAATTGGCCGAAAATTTTAAAAAATTTTGATTTTTACATTTTTTTTGGGGGGAATTTCATATAAAAAAAAGGGAAAAATATTGCTATTTTTGCAAAATGGACGCTCTTTTTTTGTTTATAGCGCGTGATCAAAAAATCGCACAGGTGATCAAATACCGCCAAAAGAAAGCTCTGTTTGTGGGAAAAAAAGGACGCCAAATTCGTTTAGGTACAGCGTCGCACGACCGCGCAATTCTCCATTAAAGTCACACAGTGCCGAATCGCAAAATACCCCCTGGTCGGAATGGGGGTAAAATCTTCCGGGGCTTAAGTGGTTAAAAGGATTATACAGATTGATATCTATATTTTATGCTAACATAGTATGATTATAGCGCAGCAATTTTACCTTATCAATATATAGAGACTGGGACCCAGAGCAATCATTACCTGAAGGCTATACCAGTAAACATACACTATATTGTCAAAAGTATTGGGGCACCTGTCTTTACGCACACATAAACCGATGCCCAGTCTTAGTCAGTAGGATTAAATATTGAGTTGGCCCACCCTTTGCAGCTAGAACAGCTTCAACTCTTCTGGGAAGGCTGTCCACAAGATCCATAAAGACATGGATGAGCAAGTTTGGGGTGAAGGAACTTGATTGGCCTGCACAGAGTCCAACTACCCGATAGAACACCTTTGGGAGGAATAAGAGAGGAGACTGCGAGCCAGGCCTTCTCGTCCAACATCAGTGCCAGACCTCACAAACACGCTTCTAGAAGAATGGCCAAACATTCCCATAGACACACTCCTAAACCTTGTGGACAGCCTTCCCAGGAGAGTTGAAGCTATTATAGCTGCAAAGGGTGGGCCAACTCAACCCTACGAACTAAGACTGGGATGCCATTAAAGTTCATGTGCGTGTAAAGGCAGGCGTCCCAATACTTTTGACAATATAGTGTATGTCAGGCCCCTTCTACACAGGGGGGCTGCCTGATCCATTAGGTGATCAGTGAATCAGAGCAGACTAGGATCTAGGTCACCTTTGTGACACCCACAATATATATATATATATATATTCTCTTTTTTGGTTTTGTCAGCTAAATTATTAATATTGAAAAAAAAAAAGGGGGGGGGCTTCTTTCATCTCCCCCCCAGGTTTATTAATTCTTTTTTTTATATAAATGTGCACCTCTCCCTGGGATGTGTTTGTACTTTGACACATATGGAAGATTAGATGCTTACTTATGTTTATTTATTTATCTATTTCCTTATATTGTCAAAAGTATTGGGACGCCTGCCTTTACACACAAGTTTATATCAGAGGGATATTAATATCTATTGCTTCAAAAAAGAAAAACAAGGAAAGGACCAACTTTATACTGTACTATGCTGGTTATTGTAACAGTGTTTTATCAAGAGCCTTTGTTTGCTCTATTAACCTTTTTAAATATATGTTTATCTTTTGTATCTTTTGTATCATACTGTTTGTTCAATAAATTTAGATTGATTTTATTTAATTTCTGCATTTATTGCCCTTAAAATCCCACCTAGAGGAGAAATTTCTTTCTATGTACAAAAACAGATCTGCGTCCCTTAGAATCAGATTAATTATGATTAATTATGATCCACCACATTTAGGTCTAGGAAAATGGAGAAGGATGCAGATCTTTTTATTTTTTTACTTGGATGGATGGATGTACACGGATGATTGTCTGTTTACATCAGCCTGCCCATAGACCTCAATGGAGCTTCTGATCAGGTCCACCTTGACTACCAACGTAAAAGGGGCCGTACCTATTGAGCAAAGGTTGAACCTGAAGATAAAAAAACCTTCTGACTTTACAACTCCTTTAAACTGGAATCCTATTAATATTTTTTTATGAATGTTTGCAGCTTTTTGGTGAATATTTTATATTTGGAATAACTGATTTAAGGCACCTTTCTTTCTGCTGGTATGTCATATAATCCACCAATTTCAACTCTCTTTTGTACCGCTTTAGAAAAAATTGCAAGATTCAAATACATGTCTAATGAAATTCAATACATTTAAAATAACATAAAATAAAATAATATTAAAATAAAATTAATAAAACAAAAAAATGTAGATAAACCAAAAATTTCATAATAATTGTTAACATACTGGGATTGATTTGCTTAAACTGAACAGTACAAAATCTGGTACAGCTCAATAAAGAAACCAATCAGCTTCCAGGTTTTTTTTTTTTGGCAAAGCTTAACCACCTCCCACCCGGGCCATAGTACATATACGGCCGGGTGGGAGTCTCGTCCTTCTGAATGGACGTTCCGGAATGTCCTTCAGAAGGAGAGAGATCGCGCCGACGCGGGCACGCGCAGCGGCGCGATCTCGATGTGCCTGTGTCCCTAGGACACAGAGCAACAAGCCTCGGCAGGAGGGCCCTGTGATTGGCCCTCCTGATCACATGACGGCTGTGACCAATCACAGCCGTCATGTAATGTCAATACAGCCGTTGTAACGGCTTCGATCTCTTCTCCTCCTGACAGATCCTGTCAGTGAGGAGAAGAGAAGAGGATCAATTCTGCAGCTGGGGTGATCAGTGAGTATTTCTAATTACTCACTGATCACAGGGGGGGTCTGTGCTGGTAATCAGATGATTGATTACCAGTGCAGCCCTGGGGGGAGGGGATGCCACTAGAGCCACCAGGGATGCCCACCCATGACCACCAGGGATGCCCACCATGGCCACCAGGGATGGCAAACAGGGCTCAGAGAGCCTGCCAGTGGTGCCCCCCTATCAGTGCTGCCCACCAATGCCATCTATCAGTGCTGCCCACCAGTGCCCATTATTGCCATCTATCAGTGCCGCCCACCAGTGCCCATTATTGCCCACCAGTGCTGCCTATCAGTGCCCATCAGTGCCCCCCATCAGTGCCGATCAGTGCCGCCCATCAGTGCCACCCATCAGTGCCCATCAGTGCCGCCTATCAGTGCCCATCAGTGCCCATCAGTGCCGCCGATCAGTGCCCATCAGTGCTGCCTATCAGTGCCCATCAGTGCTGCCTATTTTGTCTGTGCCCATGTTCAGAAGTGAGTCTAATGGGAGTGTTTCTTAATTATCAACCAGCTGCTGCACCTGCAAGGCTCTAATGAGGAAAATTGCAGGGTCTGCATCCTTTTAGATGGGATTTCCTATTGGGAGTGTCTCTGACATTTTTGTTGCAGGGGATGCCTGCTATCTGACTTGTATCTTAGTGCAGACTTCTGGAAAATTGGTGAGCCAATCACACAAGCAGGAAATGATGTTTCTGGGGTGTGGTCAGTACATTCTGTGTACAGAACAACTCCAGGTAGCCATATTGCATTGCATTTTCAGAAAATGGTAGCGGCTGCAGATTGAAAAGGAAAGGTCGTTTTTAATAATATTCAGTTACAACATGGCTATATTATTTTTTTTTATTTGCTTATTTTTCCACAAAAGTGGAGTTACCCTTTAAATAAACAAGCTGAAGTTAGAAGATCATTGGCCACCATGCAAAGTTGCACCAGATTTTGCAATCTCCGGTGTTATTAAATCAACCCCTGTATGCCAAAAGGCAAACAATAGCCATGTTTTATTTTTTTCGGGGTACCTTCAAAATGTTCCTGCTTATAACTATTGTAGCCAACAGTAAGAAAAAATAAAATACATAAACGAATAACATAAACTACATCTCAGATCTACTCAATTCTGTCCTGATTTATTCAGCTGCTAACATTTAACTCATGGGAACCTCAGCCAAATTTCAGAAAAGACAAGGAATCAGATAGTTTTAACAAACTGTTGGCTTGTTCACGTCTCGGCAGTGTTCCTAGATACTGGCCTAGATTCTAGTAAATGTTCATTTATGCCATCACATACAGTATAGGGAGTGGGCACAAAAGCAGAAGTTCAAACTTTTTTTTTATTATTTAATTGAATAGGAATTGGCTTGTTTTTAATTTGTTTGCTTTACCTAAGATATTAGCCTGATTGTTTTAATGTGGGCAAACTTTTATTAAATGGTTGAGGTCAGATCTTAGAAGTTATTTCCAGCATGCTCTTTCTTTGTAAGGCAGTGAACGTCATATTCCTATGACAAAGATGTGGTGATCACACTCACTCCTTATAGCTACAAAGACTGCCATCACCACAAAGACTCACTCAAAAACACAGAAAGACCCACTCACTGGGCTTTACCCACAGCAGATAAACCAATAAATGCTCAATGCAAACTCTGCTAGAAACTACAGATCATATTTAGATAGTGTGTGGAGTGCATGCCATCTGAACATAGAAATTCAAGGCCCAATTCTTTAGAAAGGTGCTGACTGTACTGTGTGTAACAGGCTTCCATTAACCACTTTCTTACTGGACACTTATACCCCCCTCCTGACCAAGCCAATTTTCAGCTTTCAGCGCTGTCGCACTTTGAATGACAATTGCTCGGTCATGCAACACTGCACCCATATGACATTTTTATCATTTTTCTTTAAACAGATAGCGCTTTCTTTAGGTGGTTTTTATTTACCACTGGATTTTTTATTTTTTGCTAAACAAACGAAAAAAGACAAACATTTTTGAAAAAGAAAACCTTTTTTTTTTTAGTTTCTGTTATAAAATTTAGCATTTGCTTTACTGATAGGCGGCACCAATGGGCACTGATAGGCACTGATGAGGTGGCACTGATGGGGACCGATGAGGAGGCACGGATGAGGCTGCACTGATAGGTGGCACTGATGAGGCTGCACTGATATGCGGCACTGATGAGGCTGCTCTGATGGGCACTGATAGGCAGCACCAACAGGCACTGATAGGTGGCCCTGGTGGGCAGCACTGATGGGCATTGATGGGGGAGGCACGGATGAGGCTGCACTGATAGGCGACACAGATGAGGCTGCACTGATAGGTGGCACAGATGATGCTGCACTGATAGGCGACACTGATGAGGCTGCACTGATGGGCACTGATAGGCAGCACCAATAGGCACTGATAGGCGGCACTGGTGGGCAGCACTGATGGGCATTGATGGGGAGGCACGGATGAGGCTGCACTGATAGGCAGCACAGATGAGGCTGCACTGATAGGCGGCACTGATGGGGCTGCACTGATAGGCAGCACTGATGAGCAATCATGGGCAGCATGGGTTGACACTGATGGGGCTGCAGTGCCCGGATTATTTGTGTACATGTCCCCTGTCAGGATTTCCGGTTACCAGCTCTCCTCATGCTGTGAAAGCACATGCGGAAAGTACTGCCAATAATAACCAGTAAGTCTGTTTACGCTGTAATGAGCTGTAATTGGACACAGCATATCACGTGGGAAAGGTCCGCTGTGGTTGGTCCTTTACCACAATCTGTGATCAGCTGTGTCCGAAGGATACAGTGTTCACAGAGTGCACCCCATGTGCACCCCATGGAGCATGGTTCCGGAAGGACATAACAGAGCCGCCCTGTAGCCGTCATTCGGCCAAAGCACGGTAAGAAAGTTAAATTAAATCTATCACCCTTAGGTGCCTTCTTCATTTGGATCCACAAACGTACTAGTACTTGATCCTCTAGAGCAGGAGTCTCCAATCTTTCTAAACAAAGGGCCACTTTACTGTCCTTCAAAGTTTAGGGGGACCAGACTGTGGTCAGTGTGAGTAGAAAATGTCTCAGCATCAGTGGGAGTAAACAATACCCCATCATTGGTATCAGTGGGAGGAACAATGCCCCAACATTGTTTCTAGTGTAAGGATGTGCCCCATCATTGGTGTCATCATGATGATTAGTGCTGTGTATCAGTGGGATAAATAGTGCCCCAAGGGCCGGACAAATTCAAGCAAAGTGCTACAACTGACTCGTGGGCTACAGTTCGGTGACCACTGCACTACAGCACTATGATTTTGCTTCACATAAGTAATTTTATGTTGAAACAGCTTGTCCAGCACTGTGTTGTCCATGAGCTCCCTTGGCGGCACCAACATCCTCTCCCTGGCATCTTCTGAGTACAGAGTCTTTGACTGGCTTAAGATGATGTAACTCCTACACATGCTTATGGTAGTTCATTCATTACAGCATTACAGCATTGAGGAGTGTCAAGAATGTGCACAAAGTTGGCCAAAGCACATCTCCATGTACATTCTAAAGAACATTATGAACAGGTGGGTGCATTTATTCTTTTGCAGGGGACATAGTATGTCTCTTCTGCAGTAATGAGCCTACCTGCTCACAATTTTATTTATTTTTATTATGTATTTATTATTGGTATTTACTGTATATAGCACTGTCAATATACATGCTTTACATATATAGTGTATATTTACATCAGTCCCTGTCCTCAAGAAGCTTACAATCTAAGGTCCCTAGCTCACATACATACAGTATATACAGATACTAGAACCAATTTGAACAGAATCCATTTAATCTACCAGCATGTCAGTGGAGAGTGGAAGGAAACTCACACTGGAAACTTCAGGCAGGTTGTGCTGTGGCTGGGATTCAAACCGGCAACCACAGAGTCTATTTTTTTACTTTTTACCTTTAGTTCCACTTGTATGTAGAGACAAAGGTTTGTTGGGTTTTTTTTTGTTTGTTTTTTTTTACATTTTAGTATAGAGTAGGTCCCGGTTCACACTTGTGCGGTGCGGGAAGGCTGGGGGTGTCAATTAAATGTTAACAACACCCCCAGTTTGATCGCATATCGCAGTGCGATCTGACAGTTCGCACAGGATCGGATCGCACAAGTGTGAACCACTGTGCGATCCGATCCTGATGCGGCTGGAAAAAAGGGTCCTGTGCGTCTTTTGTGTGGGTGCAGTGTGAATTCAGCCATACAAAGTGTATGGCTGAATTCGCACCACACATCCGATCGCATGTAATGAAGGAGCAGTGCGCTCTGAATTACATGCGATCGCCGCACTCGTAATAGTGTGAACCGGCCCTAAGGAAGGATTAGAACCCTTGTCAGGTTTTTATTGCAGTCTGTGTCTCTTTTAGGGGATTAATACCTTTACTTTCCATTGTCACAGAGACACAAAAAGTGATTAGAAATCCAAAATTGTCAATAGAACAAAGGCTAGGGGGAAAGCGTCCAATAGGAACACTTGTTCCTGTGACAACTACCTATGATGAGAATTTCTCTCAATTTGGGGAGATTTCCTATCATTTCCTATTACATCTTTAGGACAGGAAGAAAAGGGAAATTTCTCTAGTGGGACACAGATGGCAAAAAATTACTGACTCAGACCTAGGAAAAAGGTTTTGGCTCTACATACACGTGAAGCAATCGAATATTTAGGGATCCTTTTAGCCTTATTATAAGCATAACAGAACCTTTGTTATCATTATTACTCTTTTTGGTATTAGTTATTATCAGGTTCAGGTTTTTTTAGGTTTTGTTAAGTCTAGGGGTTAGTTTTAGGCTAAGGGTTATGTTTTGGGGTTAAGGTTCACAATTAAGGTCCTGTTCACACCATTTTGTTTTATGTGCGCTACAATGCAGGTTTGCAGCATGTTAAAAGTACGAAGCTCCGCACATCCCTGCATTACATTAGAGGGCAGTGCCTTCCTTTTTTTATAAATCCTGCTTGCTGCATCTTTTGTGTGTTTTGTAAAAACCTGTGTAACAATATTGCCTACGGCAACATATGGAAAATCTATATTGCATACTTACATTGGTCCAGTTTGGCACGGAATACTTATCTCATCAGTGAAAGGTCACTGGGTAAGCTGAAATCACTACTATAATGATACCCACGATCTTCTGGGTCCTGCTGGGCTTATGTTCAAGCAGCATCCCCTCTGCACATTGACCATAGAGGGTCGCTAGCTTGCCCTTCCTCCATTCATAAAACACTAGGAATTTTCTGATTGCTCAAGGTGAAGATAAGGACATCACTGTCCCTCCCCTCTACCTCAAAAGTAGTAGTCATTGAAATAAATACAAAGCATTCTATGAATGGCAGGGGTACCAAGCATGTGGCCCCCCTGTGGTCTATGTGCTGAAGGCAGAAGAGAGAGGCATCTCTGAGTGCAGATTATCATTTAATACCAGTAATAACTCACATTGAGGTAAGTACATGCAGGCACATCAAGGAAGTGGCAGATCAAGGGATCCTAGGTTGGTGTCAATCCCATAAGCTGGCGTCCTGTGGAGGAATGTAGGACCTGAGCAGCCTCATCGACGGTGACACAGTAAGGCTGCTCAGGTCCTACATTCCTCCACAGGACGCCAACTTATGGGACTGACACCCACCTAGGATCCCTTGATCTGCCACCTTGATGTGCCTGCATGTACTTACCTCAATGTGAGTTACTACTGTTTTTATCTGCTAATAAATTTTAATCTGCACTCAGAGGCGCCTCTCTCTTCTGTCTTCATTGTAGCCTTGGACACCTGGTTTCAGCTCCCGCTGATGACAGCCCTGAGTACATGGACTTTATAGTACTTCTGTGAAGTGCTTGGACTTTCTATATTCCCCTCTCCATTTCCCTCTCCATTTGTATCACATTCCATGGTCCTAGTCTATTCAGATCTGCAGCTTTAGCACCTTTCTTCTTGTCGTACCTATGTGCTGAAGGGAAGCTGCTAGAATGCAAAAGATTGCAGTTATTACTGTAATAGCACTAACTACCACAGTGATTTTCAGCTTCCCCAGTGGCCAATCTGGTATAAGATATGGATTCTTACATTGTGCTAAACTGGACCAACGTAAGTATTCATGAATCTGTTCATAATTCATGAAGTTCAGCTTTTAAGTGGAAGGAAAGCCTAAGTTTAACAATTCCTTAAAATGTTCCCTCCCCCTTCCTCCTACTTACCCTGCCTTACCTGTGAAGTTACCTATTTTTATTCAAGTCTGGTCAATTGATCCTGCAGCTGCAGATCAGGGAGCACTCAACTTTGGCTGGGAATTCCGGGAACTGTAACATCACTCAAGGCTCCTATGGCCCAGCCGTTATCGTAGCTCCCTCTTCTTCCCTGCAGCAGCCACTTACTGCCACAAGTAGGATAGCGCTGCAGGATCTGATCAGTACTTGCACTAATGTACTACCAAAAGATGGACATGGATCAGTCACTGTGAAAGTTTCCATTTTTAGCTCAATAAAAGCTGAAGAAAGGCAATTACAAATGGACAACATAGTGAAAATAATGCAAAAATCTAATTTTGTGCATACTAGCAGTAAGAAAAAACATGAATTAACCATGGGTTAATCATGCAGCAGTTTAAAAGACGGATATGTAGAAATCGTGATCAAGTTCCATTAAGTAGTAACCATAGACACAGCAGATCATGCAAGTCTGTAGGGGCCCTGCATTATATGGGGGGCCAGAATGTTTACAGGAAGCTCCCTATACATACATTTTGTGACTGTTGTCAGGGGAACTTCCTAAGCTCTGGTTCACATGTGTGCGGCTCTTCATGCTGCGGGTTGAATTGGCTGCTGTGCATGCGTTTTCTGCAGGGAAAAGTTCCCTGCACCTTTTTTTCTGGACCAGAAGATTTTTCCCCTTAATGACCAGGCCATTTTTTGCAATTCGGTGCTGTGTTACTTTAACTGACAATTGCAGGGTCATGCGACGCTGTACCCTAATAAAATTGATGTCCTTTTTTCCCACAAATAGAGCTTTATTTTGGTGGTATTTGATCACCTGTGCGATTTTTATTTTTTATTCATAAACAAAAGAAGAGCAGACAATTTTGAAAAAGAAAACAATATTTTTTACTTTCTGCTATATATAATTCCCAATAAAAAAACAAAAAATGAAAAAACTATTTTTTTCATAATTTTAGGCTAATTTGTATTCTGCCATATATTTTGGTAAAAAAAGATCCCAATAAGCGTATATTGATTGCACAAACGTTATTGCGTCTACAAACTAGGGGAAAGATTTATGTCATTTTTATTTATTTATTTTATTATATATATTATATGTATAGTAATGGCGGCGATCTGTGATTTTTAGCAGGACTGCGACAGATCGGACACCTAACTTACATTTTTTACACTTTTGGGGGGACCAGTGACATTACTACAGTAATCAGTGCTAAAAAATATGCACTATTACTGTAGTAATGACACTAGCAGGGAAGGGTTAACACTAGGGGTGATCAAAGGGTTAAATGGGAGCCTAGGGGGTGTTTTCTAACTGTGAGCTTGTAGAATCAACATAGGGATCTGTGTTTCTAAATAGGATTACTGAGAGAACAACGGTCTGCTGTGTACATCAGCGGGTGCCCGGGGGCAATTGTGGCCGCCAGCCCCGTGCATCAGGTTCCCTTGTGCCGTATTTTTACGGCGGCTGGTCGGCAAGTGGTTAAAAATGCAGCTGCATGGAAATTGCATGCTTTTCACCATGCAATTTCAGTGTGTGGGAATCCACACCACGTTTTTTTTAGTGCATGGGGGTGCCATTACCCCACACATTTTTTGTGCAGCACCGCGTTTTGTGCATGGGTTCATGCGAGTGCGGGAATGTATGCAATTTATACACACTCCCAAACCTGCATATATATGAACATATTCTTAACCACTTGACCTCCTTTACCCCCCTTCATGACCAGGCCGTTTTTTGCGATATGGCACTGCATTACTGTAAGGTGACAATTGCGCGGTCGTGGGACACTGCACCCAAATAACATTTTTGTCCTTTTTCCCCACAATAGAGCTTTCCTTTGGTGGTATTTTTTACGCTATAAACAAAAAAATACCGGCAATTAAAAAAAATAAAAAATAAAATATTTTTTACTTCCTGTTATAAAGCAAACCCAATAAAAAAAATGTAAAAAATTGAATTTCTTCATCAATTTAGGCTATGTATTCTGCTACATGTTTTTTGTAAAAAAAAAAATCCAAAAAAGCGTTTTTTGATTGGTTTGCGCAAAAGTTATAGCGTCAACAAACTATGGGCTATTTTTATTTATTTATTTTAAATGTTTTACTAGTAATGGCGGCAATCAGCAACTTATAGTGGGACTGCAATATTGGGGTGGACAAATCGGACTCCTAACTGACACTTTTGAAACTTTTTGGGGACCAGTGACACCAATACAGTAATCAGTGCTAAAAAATATGCACTGTACTAATGACACTGGCTGGGAAGGGGTTGACATCAGGGGTGATCAAAGGGTTAACTGTGTGCCTAGCCTGTGCTTACTCTGTGTAGGAGGGGATTTGACTAGGGGAAGGCAATGATGTTTTGCAGAAACACAGGATCAATACCTTCCCTTCTGACAGAGCAGGAATCTGCCTTGTTTACATAGGCAGACCGCCATTCTGCATGTGTACTGTGTAATCGGTGGGTGCCAGTGGACATTGAGTCTGCAGTACCCGCTGCTGGGCTCCCGCTGTGTGTGATCATAAATTAATTAATAATAAATTAATTCATTAAAAAAAAAAAAAAAAAAATATTTTTTATTTTTTATTTTTATTGTTATATATAATTATTAATAATAAATAAATTAATTGATTAATAAAGAAATGTATATTTCAGTTTTAAAGAAAGTTAAATATTATTCCAAAGTTGCATAAACATATTAAATTTGATTTTTATCTATAGGCTTACCATGTATGTGCCATGTCTTCACATGCACTCCATTGAAAGTGCAACCCAAAGTGATGTATGGCAAACGCCACAATAAAAACAAGTAAAATATACTCCATATGTTCCAACTTAAAGCGTAACTCCACTTTTGTTGAGAAAAAAACATTCCCCTCTGGGTGATCTCTGTACATTACAAGGTCTTTAACAAACTTTGTTGCAGATTCCTTTTGTTATTCTGAAGAAATCATTGTTTGTTCCTCTGTGCCTCTGTGCTGAGTGGGTCTAATGGGAGTGGTTTCATAATTATCAGCTGTGGCAGCTGCAGAGCACTAATGAGGAAATCTGCTGGGCCTGCATTCCTTTAGACGTGTTCCTATTTGCAGTATCTCACCAAAAATTGCATTTTTGTTGCAGGGGATGCCTGAAATCGGATTTGTATCTTAGGCAGACTTCTGGGAAAATTGGCAAGCCAATCACACAAGCAGGAAATGATGTTTCTGGGGTGTGGTCAGTAAACATTCTGTGTACAGAAAAGCTCCAGGTAGCCATATTGCATTGCATTTTCAGAAAATTACAACAGATTGAAAAGGAAAGGTCATTTTTAATAACATTAATATACAATATGATTTGTGTCGCAATTTTATACGCTATATTATTTTTTCTTTATTTGCTTTTTTTTTTCCCACGAAAGTGGAGTTACCCTTTGAACACTGCATTCCAGATCTTTCAATAATGCCCCCCTTAAACACATATTAAATGTGGAACACAATTGTGACTGTACTACTTTTTAATCCTTAGGTTTTTTTTTTTTTGTGAAAACCATTATATATGATAGATTTTTTGATTCTATAATTAAGCAAGGAATTTGTATAACATTTTTATTTAAACTCTTCTTCCCTTTTTTTTTTAGCTATAATGCAATGTTTATAAATGGGGGTAGGGGATCGTAAATAATAGGTGGACCATGTATTGTACTACCAGGTCTAATTTAAATGTTGTGTACACATGCTTAAATATGAAAAAATAATTATACTTAAAGCTCAACTCCAAGAAAAAAAATCAAAGGTAAATAGTGCACTGTACATCTGTTACCTTCCTCAGTCTTAATTCCATACACCTCTTCTTAAGCCATCCTGTAGTGAAATGGATGAAAGTCAAGCTAACTTCCTGCCCTGAAGACCAGACATTTTCTATGCTTGTTATCTTCTTGGACACCGGTCTCTTCCCCGCCCCATGAGTTCTGCTGCCTATGGAGCCTATGATAGAGGACCCAGACAGTGTCGCCTCCACCAATAGGAGGTGTGCGCATCAAGCAGGCAGTGATATGGACATCTGAAGAAGGACCCAGGAAGTAAATAGAAGAAGAGATAAGGCCTGTCACATGAACGGGACTTTAGGTAAGTAAAATGGGCATTTGGATAGTTTTTCTTTCATACCAACCATAGGGGGATGGGAGGATGATGCTAATATACTAAAGTTGGGTTTTAAAGTATAACTAAATGTAAAACTTTTTTTTATTCAAATAGAACAGGAAGGGATTAGAACACCTGTCAGGTTTTTTAGTTGTCTGTTTACTGTTTGTAAGCAAAAGTGAAAGAAAATCACACATGTTAAGTCATCTTGTTGCATACTGTACTGGTGATGACCCTAGCATAAGGAACAAACTTTTCAGAGTAAGGGAATACAATAAGACACGTGGCCACTCACTAAAACTAGAGGAAAGGCGGTTTAACCTTAAAATACGCAGGGGGTTCTTCACTGTCAGAGCAGTAAGGATGTGGAATTCTCTTCTGCAAACAGTGGTATCAGCAGGGAGTATTGATAGTTTCAAAAAACTATTAGATGGGCACCTTAAAGACCACAACATACAGGGGTATACAATGTACAACATACAGGGGTATACAATGTACAACATACAGGGGTATACAATGTACAACATACAGGGGTATACAATGTACAACATACAGGGGTATACAATGTACGGTTAACAGCAAACACACACACATCATAGGTTGAACTGGATGGACTGATGTCTTTTTTCAACCTCACAAACTATGTAACTATGTATGTAAAAGGAGCCTAGGTGAGAACGACAAAGTAACTCCTGCTCCCCCCCCCCCCCCATCGCAGATTATGTTCTAGACTTGGGACCTTTCATACTGTTATCATTAGTGGTTAGGTGAGATATCTATCGGGTATCACCCTAAAGAGGATTTTTACTCCTCTTCCTTTTGGCTCTGACCCTTCCCCCTTCGGTGCCACCATTTTTGTTATTATCTGCCAAAGGGTTCTGCCCAGCCTGGTGGTCCAAACAGAGAACTGTAGTGGCTTTCCAGCACATCTGTGCACATGTAGCCCCCAGCCACCACATCTATGTTCATGTCATAATAACACAAATGCCTAAATGCAAGAATCATGTGTATTGTATTCCTACCTAAAGTGCTTCTAAGGATTGAAGGTTTTCTACCTCCATGCATTCTATGCATGGCAGTTAAAACCTTCTGAGTGCTCTCTCCTTTCCCCTGCAGCTGGCACTGGCTGACACATGACCAGACCAGAGTGGTCTGAAAAAGTTAAGTATAGAGATCTTTCTTCCACAAGTTAGTTAATATAGGTGTTGTCCGGTTCCGGACCGCCCGCCGCAGTTTTACTGCAGCAGGCAGTCCCTCCTGCGTCTGTCGCACGCGTGGTGCTGGGGGCGAGAAAGAAGAAGTGCATAATAATAAATAATAATAAATAATAAATTATTTTGATTGGCAATTTTCTATGGAAATTATATAAAGCAAATTTGCTTCCTATACTGCTCTCCAACTGAATGTTCATTTCAGTGTGGATTTAATTTAAATCGCAATTTAAATCACTAGTAAAAAGGCTTGATTTAACTCAACCCAACTTAAATCATCATTTTTAAAGAGCAACTATCATCTCTTTTCTGCAGCGGCTCCTCCTCTGACCCACTGTTGACTCACTGACAGTCCCATTTACTTTAATGAGATAACAAGGTGAGGAACGTGGCAGCAGCCGGTTGAGTTGAATGCCGCTAACACATGCTGCCATGATGGATCTGAAATGGATTTATACTCCAAAAACATTTTTTCAAAATACATTTAATAAAAAAATCAATTTTAATTAAAAAAATCAGATTTAAATTTAAAAAATCTGATTTTTTTTATTTATTTTTTTATTTTTTCTTTAATTTATCCGTTTCTATCCACCCTTGTTCATTTTAAACATGTATATTTGGATTTAAAGATTCCTGAAGTCTTTAAGTATTTTTTAATGCAAGTTTGTGGAAACTGTTTTACTCAAACTGAAATGTAATTTAATTAGGTTGCCCTTATCTACCTTTTTAAAGATGTTTAATATTCTCATGCTACATAACTAAGCTCCATTTCATGCTGAATAAACTCAATTATTAATGTATCTTAAATAGAAAACTATCTTTAGATAGATTTATACTCCAAGAGCATTTTAGCAAAATAAATAAAAAAAATTAAATATTAATATAAAAAAAATCAGATTTAAATTTAAAAAATCTGATTTTTTTTTTTAAATCCTCAATTTCTATCCACCCTTGTTTATTTTAGGCATATGTATATTTGGATTTAATGATTCCGGAAGTCTTTAAGTATTTTTTAATGCAAGTTTGTGCAAACTGTTTTACTCAAACTGAAATGTAATTTAATTAGGTTGCCCTTATCTACCATTTCAAAGATGTTTAATATTCTCATGCTACATAACTAAGCTCCATTTCATGCTGAATAAACTAAATTATTAATGTTTCTTAAATAGAAAACTATCTTTGGATACATTTATACTCCAAGAGCATTTTATCAAAATAAATTAAAAAAAAAAATTTATAAAAAATCAGATTTAAATATAAAAATCTGATTTTTTTTATTTTCTTTTTTTTTTTTTTTTTTAAATTTTCAATTTCTATCCACCCTTGTTAATTTTAAGCATACGTATATTTGGATTTAAAGATTCCTGAAGTCTTTAAGTATTTTTTAATGCACGTTTGTGGAAATTGTTTTACTCAAACTGAAACGTAATTTAATTAGGTTGCCCTTATCTACCATTTCAAAGATGTTTAATATTCTCATGCTACATAACTAAGCTCCATTTCATGCTGAATAAACTAAATTATTAATGTATCTTAAATAGAAAACTATCTTTAGATAGATTTATACTCCAACAGACTCATGCTACATAACTAACCTCCATCCATTTCATTTTGAATAAACTAAACTATTAATGTATCTTAAATAGAAAACTATCTTTGGATAGATTTATACTCTAAGATCATTTTAACAAAATAAATAAAAAAAAATGAAATATTAATAAAAGAAAACAGATTTAAATTTAAAAAATCCGATTTTTTTTTTTTTTTTTTAAAATCATCAATTTCTATCCACCCTTGTTAATTTTAAGCATACGTATATTTGGATTTAAAGATTCCTGAAGTCTTTAAGTATTTTTTAATGCACGTTTGTGGAAACTGTTTTACTCAAACTGAAAGGTAATTTAATTAGGTTGCCCTTATCTACCATTTCAAAAAAGTTTTATATTATTTTATATCTGTGTAACCAGTGTAGTAAATGTTGTATTGCTGCACAGAACCTTGCAGCAAATATCGTAGATGGTAGTTGTGAAAAGTGATGAGAGGTTGTAATAGTTGTAAACGATGGGCAGACTAAGGGATAGGAAGCAGCAATAGAGGTAGAAAGAGGTTAAGAGGGGGCAAAAGGGAGCAATGAGGGTTAAGGAGAGGATTAAGGGGGGAAGGATCTTGACCAGGAAAGCAGATCAAACTCACGTTTGTAAAATATTGTTATTTTTTCTTAATGGGAGAACACAAGACACCCCTGCGTTTGATCTGTAGGTTTTAGGAAGAGCCGGGAAATTGAACTGACACCACTTTGCACTTAAACAATAGGATTTGCTCTGGGTACAAGTTGTTTGTTTAACCCGACAGATCCGAACACCCCGTCGCACGCTTTACACACTCATTAAAACGATTATTCACGAGCTGTCGAGTGTTTTCTTGCTTCATTCACAAAGATCAGGCTTAGCCCCAGTGAGCTGAGCCCTTGGTTACCAGTGTAGCCGGGACAAGCAGAGTCCAGGCATTGCTGTGATCAGATCCTTCCCCCAGAACACTTTCTACAGGTTACAAGGCAACTACTCCTACTCCCTGTCACTTTTCTAGGCCTGTTTGCTCCAGCTGTCTACAGATTCCTCTTTGACTGTTGTATCTCCATATTTTTGTTAGGTTTCTCTCTCATGCTTCATTTGCTTGGCCTGTAGTGCATTGAGTAGATTGCCTAGCTATAGTGGAACTTCAAGCATGACGGTGCAGACCTGCTTAGACTTATTAAACGGTGCTGTGTACACACCAAGTGAGATGAAAAGACATTTGTCTGAAGCAGCAGAGGATGACATCCGCAGGAATTTTATGGGGAATCCCAAGAGGAATGTTAGAAATAAATATATCATTTAAAGACTTGTGCAAAGAACAGAAAAAGGTGGAAATATTTAGATTGGAATAATTGGTCATTTTTTTGATGACGTGAAGCTTACAAATGTTATACAGTTGTGAGCTCTTCTTCAGATCACTTTACTTAAAATAACAGAAAGACCGAAGAGTCGTAGCAGAAAAAAAAACTAAGAGGTCCACCAAGTCTGCCCCATTAAATATATACTGTAAGTGCCGGTTCACATTAGGTCGCTCCGACTTAGGGGGCGACCTGTGAAGCCGCGTGCAGCGCGACTTCGGCGCGACTTGCATGGACTTCATAAAATGAATGTCAATGCAAGTTGCCTCCAGGTCGCCCCGAAGTAGTACAGGACCCTTTTTCAGAGTCGGAGCGACTTGTGTCACTCCTATTAAAACCGGTCCTGTACTACTCAATGACCGCGACGGTGCACAACTTGCCAGGCTGACCAAGTTAGGTTAGTGTGAACCGGCACTTAGTGTATACACTCACCAGCCACTTTATTAGGTACACCTGTTCAATTGCTTGGATTACAATTTTGCTGATCAGCCAATCACATGGCAGCAACTCAATACATTTAGGCATCTAGACATGGTGAAGACAACTTGCTGAAGTTCAAACTGAGAATCAGAATGTGGAAGAAAGGGGATTTAAGTGATTTTGAACATGGCATGGTTGTTGGTGCCAGACAGACTGGTCTGAGTATTTCAGAAACTGCTGATCTACTGGTATTTTCACGCACAACTATCTCTAGGGTTTACAGAGAATGGTCCGAGAAAGAGAAAATATTCAGTGAGCTGCAGTTGTGTGAAAGAAAATGCCTTGTTGATGTCAGAGGTCAGAGGAGAATGGGCAGACTGGTTCAAAATGATAGAAAGGCAACAGTAACTCAAATACAGGTGGCCCCTGAGTTACAAACAAGATAGGGACTGTAGGTTTGTTCTTAAGTCAAATTTGTTTGTAAATCAGAACAGGTACATTTTTTAAGTGTAGCTCCAGCCAAAATAATAATTTTTACGTTTTTTGGATAGCATAGGGAAGGGTTAACACCCCTGTACCATTTGTTTTGCTGTCTGTACCCCTGTTCAGAAGATTTAACCTCACTTTCTGTCCCTATGACAATTGGATTTTGAAAATTGTGGGCTGTTGTGGAAACAAGGATTGGTGATAAAGCTTCAGTGGAGACACCTTTTTCCCAGGAGAAATCTTGCAGGGGTGAATTTCCCTTCCTAGTGGTAGATTTCCTCCCACTTCCTGTTGTCTCCCTCTGTTTGTAAGTAGGGGTCATTTGTAAGTCGGATGTTTGTAACCCAGGGACCGCCTGTAACTACTTGTTACAACCAAGGTATGCAGAATGCCATCTCTGAATGTACACAAACACATCAAACACATCAAACCTTGTAAACACATCAAACCTTGAAGCAGAAGGGCTACAGCAGCAGAATACCCCACTGGTTGCCACACCTGTCAGCTAAGAACAGGAAACTAAGACTGCAATTCGCACAGGCTCACCAAAATTGGACTATAGAAAATTGGAAAAATGTTGCCTGGTCTGATGAGTCTCCATTTTAGCTACGACGTTCAGATGGTAGGGTCAGAATTTGGCGTAAACAACATGAAAGCATGGATCCATCCTGTCTTGTATCAACGGTTCAGGCTTGTGGTGGTGTAATTAATGGTGTGGTGGATATTTTCTTGGAACACTTTAGGCCCCTTAATACCAATTGAGCATCGTTTAATCACCACGGCCTACCTGAGTATTGTTGCTGACCATGTCCATCCCTTTATCACTACAGTACACCCATCTTCTGATGGCTCCTTCCAGCAGGATAATGCACCAATGTCACAAAGCTCAAATCTATTGTGGTATACAAGCTGGACCTCATACAACTCCTAATCTATGCTTCTGCCTTGGTAAGATGCTCCTAAATAATCTCCAATTATATGTTTTACTACAGTATGTAATTTATGACTCTTATATTGAAGTATATTAATGTTGTCTTGGTGTAAAATGTAAAATATTATATATGAATCATTGTTATCGTTGTATCGCTACATTGTTTATTAATTAATATTATTTCCTTATTTTTTCCATTTTTCTTTTCACTTTTCTTTTATATTTTGCATACTTATTTTGTTTTCTTTTTTGACCTACCTGTTTAGATGTGGCAAAAACATATCCCCTGAAGAAACCAAATCAATGGTGAAACATGTCGGAATTGCTACACTGGGACTTCTAATTGCATTAAGTGTCCATTCACACTACCGCGACTTGTCAGGCGACTTGTCAGCCTGACAAGTCGTGGTCCGTCGCGGTCCATGCAGTGCTACAGAACCCTTTCTAATAGGAGCTCCGACTTAGAAAAAGGGTCCTGTACTACTTCGGGGCGACCTCGGAGCGACTTGCATAGACATTCATTATATGAAGTTCGTGCAAGTCGTGCCGAAGTCGCGGTGCACGCGACTTCACAGGTCGCCCCCGAAGTCGTGGCGACCTAGTGTGAACCGAGACTTAATCTTCTTGATGAACAGTGATTACAGATTGGCCCTACTAATTTTAAAACATGGTAATTTATATGTCTTTTAGAGTTTATAAATAAAATGTTTAAATCTAATAATGTTTTGACTGTAGTTAATTGGCACCTTAAAAATCCCAGCTCTCATTTTTTGAAACCATCACTCTTGTCCTATGTCAAAGCTCAAATCATCTCAAACTGGATTTTTGAACATGACAATGAGTTCACTGTATTCCAGTGGCCTCCACAGTCACCATATCTCAATCCAATAGAGCCCCTTTGGGATGTGGTGGAACGGGAGATTTGCGTCATGGATGTGCAGCCGTCAAATCGGCAGCAATATATATATAATCCCAAAGGTAACCACGGCACTCTATGGGGTTTTTTTACTAAAGGCATATAGACTGTGCACTATGCAAAGTGCAGTTGCTCCAGAGCTTAATAAATGAGGTAATGTTACACTTTACAAAGAACACAAAATCACATGCAAGGAAAATTAAAAAAAACAGCATTTTTGCTTGCACGTGATTGAATGATGTTCATTTACTAAGCTCTGGAGCATTTGCTCTTACAGAGTGCTACTGCACTTTGCAAAGTGCACAGTCTATTTGTCTTTAGTGAATCAACCCCTATGTTTGAGATAAATGGCCAGGTGTTCACCCACAAAGAAATCTATACAAATCCAAAACTAGTAGAGAGGCACTCACGGGTCTTGCAGAGGAGGTAGATCAAAACAACAAAATTTTTGTATTGTCAACATTTGTATGAAGTGTCTACCTCCTCTGCAAGACCCATGAGTGCCTCTCTACTAGTTTTGGATATATACAGTATCTCACAAAAGTGAGTACACCCCTCACATTTTTGTAAATGTTTTAATTTATCATTTCATGTGACAACACTGAAGAAATGACACTTTGCTACAATGTAAAGTAGTGAGTGTACAGCTTGTATAACAGTGTACATTTTCTGTCCCTCAAAATAACTCAACACACAGCCATTAATGTCTAAACCGCTGGCAACAAAAGTGAGTACATCCCTAAGTCAAAATGTCCAACTTGGGCCCAAAGTGTCAATATTTTGTGTGGCCACCATTATTTTCCAGCACTGCCTTAACCCTCTTGGGCTGTGGAGTTCACCAGAGCTTCACAGGTTGCCACTGGAGTCCTCTTCCACTCCTCCATGACAACATCACAGAGCTGGTGGATGTTAGAGACCTTGCGCTCCTCCACCTTCCATTTGAGGATGTCCCACAGATGCTCAATAGGGTTTAGGTCTGGAGACATGCTTGGCCAGTCCATCACCTTTACCCTCAGCTTCTTTAGCAAGGCAGTGGTCGTCTTGGAAGTGTGTTTGGTGTCTTTATCATGTTGGAATACTGCCCTGCAGCCCAGTCTCTGAAGGGAGGGGATTATGCTCTGCTTCAGTATGTCACAGTACATGTTGCCATTCATGGCTCCCTCAATGAACTGTAGCTCCCCAGTGACAGCAGCACTCATGCAGCCCCAGACCATGAAACTCCCACCACCATGCTTGACTGTAGGCAAGACACACTTATCTTTGTACTCTTCACCTGGTTGCCACCACACACGCTTGACACCATCTAAACCAAATAAGTTTATCTTGGTCTCATACATGGCTCCAGTAATGTTGCTTGTGCAACATCTTTAGAAGAGGCTTCCTTCTGTTACGACAGCCATGAAGACCAATTTGATGCAGTGTGTGACGTATGGTCTGAGCACTGATGGGCTGACCCCCCTACCCTTTAACCTCTGCAGCAATGCTGGCAGCACTCATACGTGTATTTCCCAAAGACAACCTCTGGATATGACGCTGAGCAGGTGCACTCAATCACGGCGAAGCCTGTTCTGAGTGGAACCTGTCCTGTTAAACCGCTGTATGGGCTTGGTCATCGTGCCGCAGCTCAGTTTCAGGGTCTTGGCAATCTTCTTATAGCCTAGGCCATCTTTTTGTAGAGCAACAATTCTTTTTTTCAGATCCTCAGAGAGTTCTTTGCCATGAGTTTCCTTGTTGAACTTCCAGTGACCAGTATGAGAGAGTGAGAGTGATAACACCAAATTTAACACATCTGCTCCTCATTCACACCTGAGACCTTGTAAAATGAATGAGTCACATGACATCGGGGAGGGAAAATGGCTAATTGGGCCCAATTTGGACATTTTCACTTAGGGGTGTACTCACTTTTGTTTCCAGCAGTTTAGACTTTAATGGCTGTGTGTTGAGTTATTTTGAATGGACAGCAAATTTACACTGTTATACAAGCTGTACACTCACTCACTACTTTACATTGTAGCAAAGTGTCATTTCTTCAGTGTTGTCACATGAAAAGATATAATAAAATATTTACAAAAATGTGAGGGGTGTACTCACTTTTGTGACATACTGTATATATTAACATTTCCGTCTGAGTACACATCTAGATAACGTTTTAAAATAAAAAAATAATAATATTTCCAAGTAATAATAGAATTATTCCAAGTAATAATAGAATTATTCCACTACCACATCCATATATAACCATATATGTAAAGAGGAGAAAGCTCTAAACCTGACTTCTGAGGCAGGTTTGGACGCAAGTTTAAAAAAAACAAAAACATTTTCTGTTTCTAACAACATTTGTTTTTTTAAAAAAAGCATATGGAATGCTTTATCCATAAAAAAAAGTGTGTAGCCATATACACAATAAGACAAGAATCATCCCACAGTTCCTGTGCGTCAACGCGTTTCACTTGTCCGCTTCCTCAGGACACACAGTTGGACAAGCTTCTTTAAAAAAAAAAATGTTGTTATAAATAAAAATATATGTTTTTTTTTTTTAAATGTACGTCCTCCCCTTATCGTGACCTAACCTAGCTATGCAGCATCCCCCAGGTTATCGCTCTTTATGCATTGTTACTCCAGTAAACTTATACATGACTTTGTGGTAATATTTCACTACTCATTGTAAGTTCTGGTCACCTAATAAACTACAATGTATTGAGCTTCATTTTCTTTGTTTATTCATCATCGCTGTTATAATTTGTAAAACTGAATAAAACCCTTTAACAAGAAAGAAAAAAAAAACATTTTGCATCCAAACATGCCTCTAAAGTCCAGTTTAGTGCTTTTTTCGCTTTAAATATTTCTAAATAAGTGGTAGGACAACTAGTTTGTAGGCCAGAACCAGACATACTGACAATGCTGTACCGTTGTCAACCCATCCGTGACATTGTGCCAGTTTACAGCTCAGCTCACATGGAGCGAGAAGTCAGGAAAGGTCCCATTTATTCATCTAAATATTTTTGCCTGTTTCAGACTTGGTCAGCTGTGATGAATTAGCATTCTAAGGAGTGGCCTAAAGATCCTAATGTTTCCTACTTATTCACATTTTCCTGACTTTTAGAAGTCTTAGGATCCCATAAAAATGTATTTTGTAATTTTCCTAAACTATGCTGAGATATAAAGACTATAAAGTGATATTAAACATATAAAATTAAAAGAAGGTTGGGACTTGAAATGAGAGACATGACAAGGCTGGCAGGACAATGGTGACACGTTTATTAGTACATACAGAATGCAAACATGACATACAATATATATATAAACCAATATAATAACGGAGTAGGTAGATAGTCCCGAGTTCCAGGTTCATAAAAACCAGCATGGCAAGATACCAAAAAGTAAAAGGTAGTTGAATACAATCCTAACATCAGCAGACTCGACGCGTTTCATGGACTAATTTTGCCACTTCCTCAGGAGTCGAAGTATGATACGGCTCTATAAAAAAATCTATATATGAGTATAAGACATAACAAGAATGATGATTAATAGAAACTGGAAGGGGGAGGGGAAAGGGAGACAAAGCCCCCATTGTCCTGCCAGCCTTGTCATGTCTCTCATTTAAAGTCCCAACCTTCTTTTAATTTTACTTGATTAGGGATGGAGGTGCATGAAACTTCCCACCGTGCACCTCATTTAAAGTCCCCCCCTCACCCCCCCTCTTTACAATGATATTAAACATATTAAACACATAGCAACTACTTCATATCTATCATCCTAATTTACCATATAGAAATCAATGATATGTGTTAGAAATCAAAATAAGTATCCTAAATACCTCTAAATAGATTAGTTATACCACGGTCATGTGACTTTTTCTACTTGCTCCCTACTAGACTATTAAATCTGGAGGAGGAGCAAGCAAGAATTCAATGGTGCATCTAGTAGACATCTCTTCCATAGGTCTGAAGAATCTTCCCATGCTTGTACAGCAGTGATTGGCATTGTTGTGGTCATGTGTTTTAAAAAAAAAAAAATCTTTATACGGAACTGCTAGCAGGGGGAAGAAGCCACTGTCAATTTTTCCTGCTAGAGTTGCCCCTCAACATGGCAAGGTGAACACATGGGCAGATAGGAGGAGTAAGGTAGGATATGTCAATGAAAATGCTGGAGCTGTTCCTAAAGCTGACAACAATAGTAATGTGCAGCAGCTTACAGCAGAACAAAGTGGAAGTGGACGGCTACCACACTGTAATATGCAGATCATGCACAATAAAGTTCTCACTAATGGGGACAACACAACAGACAGAAGGTTGGCTACAATTGTGTTGCCACAGACAAAGGGAAATTAATGGAAATGGCAGGATCAACTAGGTATTTATTAAGGTTTACAGCTTCAACTCAAGAACACAGAACCTAATTTTAAAGTAAAACACACTTAAAAACATTTGAGTTTAATGACATCGTATGAGGCCCGTTTAGATGAAAATATAACTTAGCAGACCTCTGTTGTTATTTACTTTAGGCTTGTCCTTACAAATGTGCTTTCCCGTGAATGTCCTCCCAGGTGCATTGAAAATCCAACATATTACAAGCAATACAACTATCCACATCTATGTGTGTGCAGCAGTGCACTATGAAAACAGATGCATGCTAAATTCCTAGTTGGTTGACTGTAATATGTGATGACAGGCATCATGCAGAGGGTTCAGTCTGTACATGCCTCTAATAATATGAGATCTTAAACATGTATCATTTGCAGTACACAGCTCAAAAGCCTGTACTTCATGACCAACCCTTTGGCACTGGCTGGAAGTGGTAAGAATAGGGCGATGACAAGGTCTGGACAGAGCTAGGATTTAGCACCATATAACTCCACCTGTCCCAAAACGTTGCTGCCCTAGATCAAACATATTTTGCCTGTCCATAGCCAATGTGGGTTCTAAGCACATTCTCCTTAGCACATTCTCTTTAGCACGTTCTCCTTTTATGCTGAGCTTGGTCACCAGACAAGCAGTCTAACTCATACTAAGAACCTTCAAGGTACAATTGACATCAATAATCCAGAGAGGAGCTAAATGTGGGGATTCCAACTTATTATTCCACATATGGGTAAAATAGACCTGTATCTATTCACTTTTCCCTTGGTTCTTGTAAAATGAAAATTCCATGAAATCTCATGATTGTCATATTTGGAAGACATGCACCTAACTGCTTTGTCACTTTTCACATTAAAAAATGTTAAATAAAATGTTAAACATTAACTAGAGAAAAATGTCAACATATTTGAATGATGAATAAAGAGGAAAGTGCACAAATATACAAAACTTCAGTTGCAAGCTACAATATCCCAACCTCCGAGCCTGGAAAGGAAAATGACAGGTTAAGCCATAACATTTCTGCTCTTATAAGAATAATGGACTTTCAGGACAGTTCATAGTCCTGTAAAGGGTTTTTTAAAAGGCAAATCTTCTGACAAAGTGCCAAATAAGTAGTGAAGGCTGCCCAAACACAAGTCATTCCTGCTCAATATAAAAATATTAAATGCCTTCACAACACTGAATGGATAGTAAGAAAACAAATATATAACCTATATTTTGCAATTTTCTTATGATATTCATGTGATTGTTAGGCCATTCTTCCCACATAATTTTCCAGTCTGTTTCAAAATCTTTGTAAGAGAGATTTATTTAATGTTAAAGGATATGAAAGCCATTTTTCTGTCTGCATTCCATTGTGGAGATTTACCTTCACGTCTGGTCCCAGAGGCAAGGCAAAAGGTGAAAAGAAATATTGACAAAATTAGAGAAATCTTTTAGACAGATGTCACTGCAACAAGTGCCAAATATTTTAAATTTTCCGCTAATTTTAGTCTCAATGACTGCAGTGACCATGAGAAATAGAAAAAGGGAATCGCCCCAGAAGATATACAGACAGCAATACAAATTTGGGTTTCCAAAAGAATGTTAGCTTCAGATACACTGTAAGGCCCCTTTCACACATGCTGTCCGTTTGTCCGTTTTTCATCCATCCGTTGACGGATGAAAAACGGACATCAATGTATCTCTATGTAAAAACGGATGACAACGGATGATCATCAGTTAACATCTGTTTTCATCCGCTTCCGTCAATATCCATTTTTTTTAATGGATCAGACGAAAAACGGATAACAACGGATGAAAAATGAATGACAACGGATGAAAACGGATGACAACGGATGAAAAACGGATGAAAAACTGATACATTTGACGTGACTGAACTGATGAACTGAACGGACCGTATGTGTGAAAGGGGCCTTAGCCTTCATCATTTCTTTGGTATATTTTTGCTAAATCTTTTAAATAACATTGGTAAGCTTATGGACAGCCAAGTCTACATGCTTTTATCAGTTTGTGAAAACAGATAAATTGGAAAACCAAAAAACAGGAATGTTACATCTGAGACTTTGGTAAGCAGCCAGGCGACAATGAAGTTAAAGTTTAGGGCAATGCTATGCACTTGCAAATGACCCTATAACAAAAAAATGCACCAGAAACTTTAGGTCAAGGTGGATTAGGTTCTAATTTCCCAGTCTGAGAGCAAATATTCTCCAGTCAGATTTATTCATGTTTCATTCACTGTTTTGGGTCCTTAAGTTAGCAAGGCTTTTTTTTCACTGAAATTCCTTTTCATGTATAGCAGCGGTTCTCACACTGCGGTTCAGGGACCTCCAATGTTCTGCAAGCAATTCTCAGTGGCTCATGGAGTCCCAACTTTAATCAATAGATTGGTGTCAGAGCAGTACATTCATTTTCACTGCTCTCAATTAGTTGTAACGTTTTTTTAACATCAATGTAAAATACACAAGAGAAAATTGATAATCGTACAAATAAGTAGGTTTGGGGTTCTGAAGGTTTGGTAAGATAATTATCAATATATCCTTCACTCAATCTAACCCCTGTCTTCATACTTCCTTAATACAGGTTTACTTCAATATTAGTTAAGACAAAAATAATTATTATGAGTAAAATGTAATTATCATACAGATATTAAACCCAAAAACCTTAGTTTTGAAGGACAATGCATGAAATCCTCTGCATCTAACAGCCCAATGCCCCAACACATCACTCTGAAACTTCTGACGTAGTGTCAGTGAGCAGCAAGGGTTCTCTGAACCTGGGGCTGACCCCCAAAAGTGAACTCCTTCCCAGCATTCCTACAGACCGTAGGAGAAAGCCACTTTGAACTTTGACAAACATGTCAAAAGTGCAAGATTCAGAGTAGACACGGGTAAACCGCTTCATTTACATCTGAGATATCTACCTATGAAATATTTTACCGCTAAAAAGTTGTAATTTCATTCAAAAAATGTTCTAAAGTAAATATACATGCCAGGATTTGATCTCAATTTTCACTACATTATTTAAAGAAATACAGCTTGGTCCAGGACCTCAGACTGTGATTGGATGGTGAAGAAATAACAACACACTGCGGTTGATTTACTTAAACTGTGCAGAATCTGGTGCAACTGTGCATGGTAGCCAATCAGCTGCTAACTTCAGCTTGTTCAATTAAGCTTTGCCAAAAAAAACAGGAAGCTGATTGGTTTCTATGCAGAGCTGCACCTGATTTTGCACTCTCCAGTTTTAGTAAATGAACCCCACTGATAAGGCAAACATATGCACTACTCCCTTATCAGACCAAGCTTTGTGTTTTGTGCAATATCATAAAGCCTGATTGGCCCATCCCAGTATGAAATATGCTATGCAGTAAAGTACATTATAGAAAGATAAAACATGGAGATAATTAAAAAACATTTTTTATAATACACAGCAGGGTCATTTTTATTATTTTGCATTACCCTGCACCATTGGTTTAATCATAGAGTATTCTTAACCCACCCCTCACAGATCAGCTTGAATTCTTGTTGCACCAGTTAATTTCCCCAATACATTTTAGGTAAAGCAGTGAGAATTTTTTAAAAATAGTTCAGAAAATAAATACTGCAGCCACCTTATAGCATCCATGCCCATGGCCATACATTATAGCTTATTCTTTGCTTCTTTAATTATTTCTCTATTCTAGATCAAAAAGACAGAGTCAAATACATGTCCAATAGCCAAGGTAAGTCCAAAGTATTTTTGTGAGTATTTGTTAACCATAATTGATCATTTAGATTATTTTTTTATAAAAAGGTTTAACAAAACTGTTTCACAATTCCCCTAGTCCAGAGATCCTTAGTTTACTGCAAGCATACAATCATATAATGTCAAACTAAAATAAAAAATAAATAAAATAAAAAAAGAATGCCATCATTGCACATGATTGAGCTTTAAAGCAAACACGGGTTCACTGGACTAACTGAATTTATTATTTTAATAAATCAACCCCCTAGGCACTTCTATTTACTTATTACTTATTTGTTATTGAATTTTAATGAGAAGTAGGACTAGTACAGAAGTGATGTTGGTGATGGTAAACAATATGATGCAATTATGGAAACATTTATAGAAACTGGTGAACTAAGATTGTAGATGCGAATTAGTAAATCGCAGCAAGACACATCAACATTTTCAGTTAGACATGAGGTAATCAGATGGCTTATCTAAGGTTCCTTAATTGGTCATTCTACAAAACTTTCATGATTAATTCAGCTGTTTTGGAAAAACACAACAACAAACAAAATTACGTGATCATTTACAAATCCTAGCTCGGAAATTATGAAATTTATATGAACAGTTGTTTAATTTACATTGTTAACAGACTGTTTTACTTAAAGTGCGCTTATGGCCAGGCGCAGTATATAGGACGTTTCCCTAAATGTAAACAAGTGTTTAATCCTTGCAGTACTTTTCCTGGAGTTGGGCTTTAAAACAATCCTTACTGGCCTTTGTCGCTGCTGGCACTGTGGAGAAATTCATATTCAAATTTCACAACAGAAGCACTGAAGACATTTAAGTAGTCATCAAGCCATGAGAATCAACAAACTTTTTTTTTTTCTTTTTTTTTTTTTTTTTTTCGCGGTGGTGCAAAACTACAACGAAACACCCGATAAGTGAACCAAAAAGGTGCATGTGGATCTCACACAAAAAAGTACACTTAGGGGTGTGCTTTGTCCACCCCCCGAAGGGGTAGGACCTCTACCCTGATCCCCGGGCGCAAGGCTCCTGACAGGGACAATGGGTTTCCAATGGTCTGCCTAGCCAGAAGGCCTGGCAGACCCCGTTCTTCTAGCCAGCCAAAGCCACAATGAATACTAGGTCGAGGGGCTCTCCCGAAGAGAGACCCCCCAGGTACAGGGGAGGAAGGAACCAGAAGGCCACACATCCTCCCCCTAGACTTCAGGGCAAGCCCGAGGACTCACACCCTCCATCCATGAGAAAAAACACAAACATAAGTGAAAAATGACAAACGTGGGAGAGAAATAAATTAAGTAAATAAGTGGCCATGCCAAATGTGCAATGGCCTAGGCCTAAGTAGTCATCAAGCCATGAGAGTCAACAAACAGTTGAGGTCATCCTGCTATCACTTCCCAGCAGTAACTCTGCCTAATATGAATCTGTATTGTAATTCCGGAACAGGAGCTCTGCTACACCTTAGGGTGAGCTGAGCTGCTGAGATAACAGCTTAGATGACTCCAGTGCTTGTGCTGTGAACTTTGGAGATGTATTATTCTACAGTGCCTGCAGCTACAGAGCTTGTTTTAAAACCCATGCCCTGCTTTTTAGTAATATTCTTTACTATACATAGCATTGCCATAGGTTCACTTTAAGATTTAAACAAAAAGGCAATAAAGAAAGGACTGTGCAAAAATCAAACTGCAGCCTCAACACATTCTCACCAAGATGTCTTCTATTTCTGTGACGTCACAACAAAAGAGCAGATGGTAACTCACAAATGTTACAAGATTGAAGCCAAAAGGAAATGTCTGGGGGACCTGTAAGGTTGGAAGGCTGGAAGGCTGATTGGAAGGAGAGCTGTATTGAGGCCTGTAGAGACCCACATATGAATGTAAGAGGGTCAAAAACATCCAGTGAGTGCATAATATAACAGCATGCACAAGAGCACGTTGTTTCCATATTAGCAGAGGTGGATTTAATATTGCACGGTGTACAAGATTTGGAGGATATTTTGGGAAGAAGAGTACTATATATGACAATAAGAACTTATGCACAGTTGAAGAAGAAATTTTTGGACTTTAAAGCACTTGTTTACAATTTGCATGGTTTTTACATTAATGAGCACTAACTAGATTTTTTATATAATTGTGTAATAATTGTATTATCTATTTATTGTCAATATTTTGAGGTTTAGGTATTATAAGTGGATTTTACACACAGACTTTTGCACAGTTTTGCTCTGTTTTTTTTTTTTTTTTTTTGAGGGCTACCGCAGTTTTTTGTGTTTTTCTTTTTAAGTATATAACAGTTGTGCTGACATTACAGTAGTGTAACGGTTGTTGTGCTAGCAGCTCCCAACATTACTAAATAGAGGTAAGAACCAAGGCACAAGATCTATACCCTCACATTAGGATTCAAGTTATCCAGCAGGGACTAGAAGTATTCCTAGCTGTTTTTTGCTAGTCATTTTTTATTGGGTAAAACAATTTAATCAGTAAAACTAAAAACCTATTTTTTGTGTTTTAGGTAGAGTAGGGAAAGGGTTTCTATTGCAGTTGGTGTCCATTTTGGTGGATATTTCCTTTCCTAGTGACAGCAGGTTTGGAGACATGAGATCTCTTTATTGCAGACACATACTCAGCGATAGATTAATTGTACATTGTGGTTCCAAGGATGCTTTGAATTCTTGGGTCGCTCTGCCAATTTCATGGAATTATGGGTAAAGACAGTTTTATGCACGTGTTTGTGTCTTGTCTCTGACATGATGGCAAATAATGTAAATGATTCTTCCTGGTACAAGGAAGGTGCAAACTGTGTGTATGATCAATACATTTTCTTAAACTGATGAAGAGTGCTGATGCACAGAGGTTTTTAGCATCTGTGGAATTTGGGGCCCCAGGCCACTGACCATTGTGCCTTTATTATAGTCCATCACTGCACAGATTGCAATGATGACTTTTTCCTGTAATAGAGAAGAATTAGAGAAGAATTAGGGAAGAATTAGAACTGATGTCAGGTTTTTATGGCTGTCTGTGTGTCGAAGATTTCCTCACTTCCTCCCTCATTGGGTCACCAGTACAATGGGAAGAAAGTTTCCCAACAGAGGCCCAACCAGCAATTAAACATATTAAAGATTCTAATCCTTCGCCAATCTATCCAAAATGTAAAAAAATAAATGTTTTTGTTAGAATATACATTACTGATATAATGACAACACAATGGGAGTGTGAGCTGTTTCTTTTGACAGGGAGTAGGATTGAAAGCCCCTTTACTAGTCCAAATCTTAACTTGATTGTGTCTTTTAAGTAAAGGCAGGCATGTGGTGTACTGCAACACATCCAAACAATGTTTTTGGAGACATGTTGTTTTTAAAGGGAACCTGCCTTGAGAGAAATATGCATACTGCCATTCATGGCCCCCTAAGGAAAGGGTTAGTAACCTTACTGACATTCTGATCCTCCCTATTTAGCAATTGGCCATGTAAAACGAATCACATAGGTTCTTATACCCCTGAATGCATGCTGGCTCCAGGTCACTATGCAGGGCAATAACAGGATTAGCTAGGCAGTAAGACAACTAACCTCAACAGAAGCAGGCATCTATTTCATGACAGGTCCCCTTTAAATTAGCCTTGACTATATGGCAGTATAATAATTATGTTCTGCTACAAATCTTGGCATCTTGTTTTCCATTATAATAAGAACATAAGCGACTGAATTGTGACAGATTGGAATTCAAACCAGTTTCGAATGTGAGAGTCAGTACAGAGAGGAGATATTTAATAGTTCATTCGTGTCTGCGCATGATAAAACACGACCATTACAATTTTTTAAAAGTCTTATGAAATTTGTCATTTTTTATAGATTACCAGGGGAGTCTGATTTTTTTTTCAATCACATGATCACTTTATATACTGGTTGGTGGATAATTTAAAGCTAGCAGATGTTTTCTGGTCTACTGAATTATTAGTAAATTAGCCATTTTTGGCTGGTAATAGAGGTCTAGTTTAGAGCCTTTGGTTTCTGTGCGGTTTATTTATTAAAACTGGAGTGCAAAATCTGGTGAAGCTCTAGATAGTAGCCAATAAGCTTTCTAACTTCAGCTTGTTCAATTAAGCTTTGACAAAAAAACCTGGAAGCTGATTGGTTTCTATGCAGAGCTGCATCAAATTTTGCAAAGTAAAGCAACCCCTGTAAGATGGAAAGCACCCATGCCCTTCTTTGAAGAGTAAAACCAGATCTATCAATAAAATTTACATTTCAAATAAATGGTGTACTAAATCCCATTGGGTTGATTTACTAAAGGCAAATTGTCTGTGCACTGCAAGTGCAGTTGCTCCAGATCTGAGGGGAACATGCAAGGAAAATGTAAAAAAAAAAACATTTTTGCTTGCACGTGTTTAGATGATAGAAATCAGCAGAGCTTCCCCTTATTTTAGAGCTTCCCCTCAGATCCAGAGCAACTGCCCTTGCGGTGCACAGCATATTTGCCTTTAGTAAATCAAGCCCATTGCTCTTTGGAATACAGTACAAAAAATACTTCTTTTATACTCTATATAATAACCTATAGCTGCAAGCGCCCTCATGAAACCTAAAATGCAGGCAACCTAGCCCCTAGGTCACATGGTCTCTGGCTTAGGGGCATGGTGGATATTTCACATCATAAGAGACTGCAAATAAGTATATTATTCTCAGTCATAGGGACCCTGTATGGATCTTCTGTTGTGATTATAGAATCAACCAAGAAGCCGAAAATGCGTTTTTAGCGAGTAAATACCCCACATACATTACAGATAGTTACAAACAATAAATCAAAATAAGGTTTTTAAACCACTAACCCACACCGATATGATAATTTAAATTATTATCATCTCCTCATTTATATATTAAAAATAAAAACTCAATTAAAACTCTATAGAATTTAGGATACTCAATGGAATACAGTACAAAAAATACTTATTTTATTCTCTATATAATAACCCATAGCTGCAAGCACCCTCATGAAACCTAAAATGCAGGCAACCTAGCCCCTAGGTCACATGGTCTCTGGCTACTAGGGGCATTGTGGATATTTCACATCATAAGAGACTGCAAATAAGTCTACTATTCTCAGTCATAGGGACCCTGTATGGTGGACCTTCTGTTGTGATTATAGAATCAACCAAGAAGCCGAACATGCGTTTTTAGTGAGTAAATACCCCACATACATTACAAATAGTTGCAAACAATAGATCAAAATAAGGTTTTTAAATCAGTAACCCACACCGATATGATAACTTAAATTATTATTATCGCCTCATTTATATATTTTAAAAAAACACACATTTAAAACTCTGTAGAACTTAAGATACTCAATGTCCTTATATCAAGGCAGCTTATGGCTCTTTAGTATTTCACTGGAGACTCCACTGACCATCGGAAATAATGTAAACTACTTAGAATTTTTTTTTCTGGCTCCTGACTTAGAGACTTATGGGAGGAAATAGGAGAGGAAATAAATCAGTACCTTCAGTGGCGCAGAATAGTGCGTAATTTATACTAGTTATCTTTGCTGGCATACTGGACACTGCTGTTCTTATCTGGTTGTTCACAGGTATCTGGCACTAGTACATCTTTTTCTTGGTTGCTTAACACTGAGGCACCTCCCTTGGGTTCCACGACAAAGCACAACCATATTAAAACTAGACTTACAACTGCATTTGCATTCTTTCCTGGAGAAATCCAGGCTGAATATGAGGCTTTCAAAAATAAATTGCCCATCATATATAAAAATACTGTTACTGGTGCTAAAACAAGGGAACATTTGGCTGTTTATGTCCACCTTGACACCCCAGACAATTGTTTTTTTTTTTTTTTTTTTTGTTGGGGGGGGGGGCCAGTTCCGATTCGATTTTCCAATCCAGTCATATTGTTGGTGCAAACTAACTAAGTGCTCAAGCAAAACATACTGATGTCTAAGCTCTGTAACATAACTAGAATGTTCAGGATCATGCATTCACTTTACACCTCCATGTGATCCTTATGTCCAGCATCAAGTACATACATACATCTCCTGTTAATATACAGCTTTTTTTTTTTATAATAATAAAGAATAAAATAAAATGCTTAACGCTGATGATGCTACAGAATATACTAGCAATTTGAAGACACAAGTATTATGAAAACATAGAACAAGAAACTAAGAAGTGGTATGACTCACTTTAGATGGTTATTAATAATTACACTGGATATCTGATTCAACAAAGAGTCATAGAGATTTCAAAAGAAAAGTAGAAAAGTTTAAATTGAAAAAAAGGCAATAAAATTCAATAAAAAAAATTATTGAAACATAAATTGAAAAAAAAAAAAGAAATAGAAAGAAGAAAACGTATACAATAAAACTACTAGGGATTTGCAATGGGCAGGAATTTCTTGATTGAAAGCTTTGGATTATATAGAGATTGATTTATTTAAACAGGAGAATGCAAATCAGCTCTGCAAAGAAACCAATCAGCTTGCGGGTTTTATTGTCAAAGCTTAATTGAACAAGCTGGAGTTAGAAGCTGATTGGCTACAATGCACAGCTGCTCCAGATTTTGCACTCTCCAGTTTTAGTAAATCAACCCCATAGTGGTGTTTCTAACTAAAGCGAAACTATGCAGGGAAAATAATAATAGTGGGGAAAATACTTTTTTATCACAATTCTTTCCAATTTCTCCACTGGTATTTATTTAAAGGGATTATGATCTGTCTACAGAATAATAAATATAACACATATATTGTAATGCAAGCATAATAAGGTGTCCAAACCTACCTACACCTTGCTTGCTAGCACACCAAAATACTGACTTTTTAAAGGTTAGTATTTGCATTGGGCTAAGAGTGGGAGCAATTGGGTTAGACAAGGGGTGGGAGGGTTTGAAAATGATCTCTTATGTTCCATAGCTGGAAATATTTTTTAGAAGGTTAGGGCAATGGAGCAGTGGGGTAAAGGAGGCAGGAGCCCCGATTGTATGGTTCTTGCTATACATTTTTCTTTATTACACTGAATAGCATCCACCATCCAGTACAGAATTGCTGTAGGACCTTTAAATTGAGTACAATATTAGAATTTGTGAAAAAAAATGTTTTCTTTTTTTTTTATAAGTGGTGGTTTTTACTAATTACAAAAAAAAAGTCAAAGTTTTGTACTTTACACTTTGTTTTAGACCTGCTATTGATTAAATGTATGATGCTAGATTTAAAATAGAAATATATCATAGCATTGATACCACATCATCCCCATACAATTTATAGAAGTCAATAATCCCCAATGGAAATTGTAATTACTCATTGGCTATCAGAGAGTTTAAAGAGAACCTGTACTGAGAATAAGTGTAGGCTGTCATTACTGAGCTCTCATATAAACCTGCTAGTTATGTGGCTATTATATCTGTTCAAAGGATTTAATACGCTTGGCCCACAAAAAAATGTGCAAATCTGGAGTTACCAGCTGCATGAAGGTTCCAGCTCAGGCTGAGATTACAGCCTCAGAATGTAATAAAGACAGAGAAAACCAGGAAACTAGCATTTTCAGAAGGAGGTCAGCAGCTTTTTCTCCCAGCACAGGTTTTCGTTAAATATTATTTTGAAGAAATGTAATTTGCTTCGCTTCTCCTATTTATTAATTGCTATGCGTTGATATATTTTATTTTGGTCTGATAGCTCAATTTTTTTGTTTCAGAATAAGCCTATGTACAGACTTAAATATCAAATCAGCTTATGGGGGCAGCACAGTGCCTAAGTGGTTAGCACTTTCGCCTGGGATTATGGGTTCAAATCCCAACCACGGCACTACCTGCCTTGATTTGGCATGTTCTCCCTGTGCCTGCCTGGCTTTACTCTGCTTTCCTCTCAAACTCCAAAGGCATGCTGGTACTGTAGATTAATCAACTCCTGTCTAGATTGGCCCTAGTATGTGAATGAATGTGAGTTAGGGACCTTTGATTGTAAGCTCCTTAAGGGCAGGGACTGATGTGAGTGTACAATGTATATTTAAAGTGCTGCAAACATTTACAGTGCTGTGTAAGTTCCTGCAAAAAATAAATATAAGTACAAAATAATTATTAATTTAGGATGAACAAGGGCTAAATGACTCTATGGATACATATTCCCCTTGAGATAGTCATAGACAGGAGATGCCAAATGGAAGGCATGATCTAAATACTGTGCAATATTTTCGCCAGGTATAAATAATAGTAAACATGCATACTCCTATCACCCAGTTGTGCCTGCTTATTTGTTGCACAGACAACCCGAATGTTGGCCTGAACTGGTAAATACAATAATTTTTACCGGAAATTCTAATGTAAACAATGGACTTTTTCTAAAATTTACTTGAAAAAGGCGCAACAGGACAATCGCATACTGGCCATACAACATACTCCTATTTTTGGAGCTTTCAAACAATTTGTCACCCACAATTCACTTGCCCCCCACCCCCAGACGTAGAGATAAATCCGAAATGCCTTCTAACTGGGATTTTTGCCCTTTCAATGCACTACCATTGCAATTTCAATCATTTGATCATTTAAAACTGGGAAATGATACTGCAGGGAGGTGAATATAAATGCCAATAAAATTGCCAAATGTGCGTGTGCATCAAGAATTCTAACAGGGTAAAAGAAAATACATTCTTCTTTCAAGAATTTTACAAGAGTATGAGAACATAAATATATATATATATATATATATATATATATATATATACATATATATATATATATATATATGTGTGTGTGTATATATATCTATATCATATATATATATATATATATATATATATATATATATATATTTATTTATTTTTTTGTATTTTTTTTATTTTTTTTACCTATTTATTTATTTATTTTTACATTATACGATTCTTGAGGCGAACACAAGATTATTGGGCCAGTGACCCCTTTAATAAATCTCCCCTACACAAAATGTAACTTTATTCCATTTATGCTGACAATATAGAGTGTCCTAATTTACTCCATGATATCAACACGATTGGGCCACATTCAAATGTATGTGTTTCATGTGTATTAGGGGGTAGAATTGGTGCATTTTCCAGCACAGTATATATTGAGATAAATAGTAACACATGTAAAACATATCTGAAACCCATTTAAAATACACCATATTACAAGTGCATACAAAAAATCTAACTTTTACACTCAACAAATTTGGTTCCTGCTAAAAATAATAAAAAAAAAATAAAAAATGCTTCATAAATGCCCACAGAAGGGCATGAAAAAACACGTCAGGATGTAGCACACATCATATTA